>NC_041393.1:375629711-375714947 GCF_002162155.2 Triticum dicoccoides
CCCCAGGCGCGCCTAGGTGTGTTGTCCCCACCTGGTGGCCCCGCTAACCCTAAAACCGACGCTATAAATCACATTATTCAATAAAAAATCAGGGAGAAAGAATTATCATGTTTCACGAGATGGAGCCACCATCGTCTCCTGTTCTTCATCGAGAGGCCCGATCTGGAGTCCGTTTGGGGCTCCAGAGAGGGGGTCTTCGATCTTCATCATCACCAACACATCTCCATCGCCAATTCCATGATGCTCCCCACCGGGAGTGAGTAATATCTTTGTAGGCTCGCTGGTCGCTGAGGAGTTGGATGAGATTCATCATGTAACCGAGGTAATTTTGTTAGGGCCTGATTCCTAGTATCCACTATGTTCTGAGATTGATGTTGCTATGACTTTCCCATGCTTAATGCTTGTCACTTTGGGCCCGGGTGCCATGATTTCAGATCTGAACCATTATATCCATGTTCTAGATCCGATCTTGCAAGTTATAGTCACCTACTACGTGTTATGATCCGGCAACCCCGGAGTGACAACAGTCGGGACCACTCCCGGTGATGACCGTAGTTTGAGGAGTTCATGTATTCACCGTGTGCCAATGCTTTGTTCCGGTTCTCTATTAAAAGGAGGTCGTAATATCCCTTAGTTTCCAATAAGACCCCGCTGCCATGGGAGGGTAGGACAAAAGATGTCATGCAAGTTCTTTCCATAAGCACGTATGACTATTTACGCAATACATGCCTACATTATATTTATGAATTGGAGCTAGTGTCGTATCGCCCCAGGTTATAACTGTATCATGATGAATATCATCCAACAAGTCACCGATCCAATGCCTACGAATTTATCTTATATTGTGTCCGCCAAGTTACTATTGCTACTGCTATCGTTACTGCTACAAAATCACTGCTACCACTGTTACCGTTACTATTGTTGCTGCTATCATCAAAACTATCATATTACTGTGCTACTAATCACCTTACTGCAGATAATTAATCTCTAGGTGTGGTTGAACTGACAACTCAACTGCTAATACCTTCAAATATTCTTTGGCTCCCCTTGTGTCGAATCTATAAATTTGGGTTGAATACTCTACCCTCGAAAACTGTTGTGATCCCCTGTACTTGTGGGTTATCAATTATCTCCCATTTCCGTTGCCTTTCAGATGTCTCACGTCGCACACATGTCTTTGCAGGCCGACGTAACACCGTGCACCATACTATACACCATCGATGGGCAGAAGGTGGTATGGGAAAGGCGACGATAGTGAAGCCGAAGGAACAATTGTTCCACAGTCGGTTGATCCCCCCTGACGTCTTCAAGGTTACCGTGGCTAGTGTCGAACCGGGCCACGAGAATTTGGCTCCTCTGGTAGCACTAGGGGGAGATGACGACAAGACCCCACGGCTGCTTGGCGATTACGAGTGTTGGGTCCTGTTGTGGCCAAAGAGTTTGCTTCGTTTGGAGGCGGCCGGGAGCACACCCACGACCAAGCAGCCTCAGCAAGGTATGAACACCAGCACCCCACCTACCAAATTAGCGTCGCCTGTCATGCCGGGCGAGGAAGAGGCTCCATTAGTGGCTGATGACGTCGCCGTCGTCGAAGAAGCAATGCATGATGCCATTGACGAGGATGACGATGACCCTCTACAATATCTCAATACCGGTGCCTATGACGATGGAGGATTGATGGCTCAGCAGTATGAGTACTGATACGTCTCCAACGTATCTATAATTTTTTATTGTTCCAAGCTGTTATATTATCATTCTTGGAAGTTTATAATCATTTATATCACTTTTTGGTACTAACCTATTGACATAATGCCCAATGTTAGTTGTTGTTTTCTGCTTGTTTTTTACTTCGCAGGAAATCAATACCAAACGGAGTCCAAACACAGCGGAACTTTTTGTGGATTTTTTCTAGACAGAAGACACCGTATGGGCCAACAAAGTACCCGAGGGGTGCTCCGAGGGGAGCAAAACCCACCAGGGCACGCCTGGGGTCCAGGCGCACCCAGGTGGGTTGTGCCCACCTTGGTGGCCTCCTGCACCGCCTCTTTGCTCTATAAATACCCCAATAATCCAGAAACCCTAGGGGAGTCGACGAAAATCAATTCCAGCTGCCGCAAGTTCCAGAAACACCAAATCCAATCTAGACACCATCACGGAGGGGTTCATCATGTCCATTGGTGCCTCTCCAATGATGCGTGAGTAGTACTTTGTAGACCTATGGGTCCATAGTTCGTAGCTAGATGGCTTCCTCTCTCTCTCTCGATTCTCAATACAATGGTCTCTTGGAGATCCATATGATGTAAGTCTTTTGCGGTGTGTTTGTTGGGATCTGATGAACTTTGAGTTTACGATCAGATCTATGTTTTTATCCATGAAAGTTATTTGAGTCTTTTTTGATCTCTTATATGCATGATTGATTATAGCCTCGTATTTCTTCTCTGATATTTGGGTTTTGTTTGGCCAACTTGATCTATTTATCTTGCAATGGGAAGAGGTGCTTTGTGATGGGTTCGATCTTACGGTGCTTGATCCCAGTGACACATTGGGAAATGACACGTATGTGTTGTTGCTGTTAAGGATAGCAAGATGGGGTATATTTCTACATAAATAGATCTTGTCTACATCACATCATCGTTCTTATTGCATTACTCTATTTTCCATGAGTCAGTCTACTAATAGTAGTAGATGCAGGTAGGAGTCGGTCTACTAATCTTGGACGTGATGCCTATATAATGATCATTACTTGGACATCGTCATGATTATTTGAAGTTCTATCAATTGTCCAACAGTATTTTTTTTCCCATCGTTTGCTATTTTTCTCGATAACAAGATGGGGTCTATTTCTACATAAATAGATCTTGTCTACATCATGTCATCATTCTTATTGCATTACTCCGTTTTTCCATGAACTTAATACACTAGATGCATGCTGGATGGCGGTCGATGTGTGGAGTAATAGTAGTAGATGCAGGTAGGAGTTGGTCTACTAATCTTGGACGTGATGCCTACATAATGATCATTGCCTGGATATCGTCATGATTATTTGAAGTTATATCAATTGACCAACAGTAATTGTTTTCCCACTGTTTGCTATTTCCTCGAGAGAAGCCACTAGTGAAACCTACGGCCCCCGGGTCTCTTCTTTAATATATTTGCCTTTGCGATCTATTTTCCTTTGCTTTTATTTTCAGTTCCATTAAACCAAAAATACAAGAAATACCTTGCTGCACCTCATTTTATTTGCTATCCATTTATCCAATCTACTAGAACTTTACCCCGTCTCCTACCAATTTCTGGCATCATTGCCCGAAAGGGATTGACAACCCCTTTAACACATCGGGTTGCGAGTATTTGTTATTTGTGTGCAGGTTTTTTTTTACGTTGTGTTGCGTGGTTCTCCTACGGGTTCGATAAACTTGATCTCATCACTGAGCGAAATACCTAGCGTTGTTGTGCTGCATTATCCCTTCCTCTTTGGGGAAATACCGACGTAGTTCTAGCACACATCAAAAGGAATTCCTAGCGCCGTTGCCGGGGAGGATTGATGTCGCTTGAAGCTATGTCGGTATTTCCCCAAAGACGAAGGGATGATGCAGCACACTGGCGATAGGTAATTCCCTCAGATATGAAACCAAGGTTATTGAACTAGTAGGAGAACCAAGCAACACAACATAAACAGCCCCTGCACACAAATAACAACACCTCGCAACCCGACGTGTTAAAGGGGTTGTCAATCCCTTTCGGGGTACAGCGCCTCAAGATAGGCAAAGGACATGAGGTAAATTTGTAGTAGATTGATAGATCGAACGCCAAATAAAATAAATAAGAATAAATTGCAGAAAGGTATTTTTGTAATTTTGGTTTAATAGATCTGAAAATAAACACAAGGAAAAAGTAGATCGCAAGGCAAATATATGAGAAAGAAGACCCGGGGGCCGTAGGTTTCACTAGTGGCTTCTCTCAAAAAATATAGCAAACGGTGGGTAAACAAATTACTATTGTGAAATTTATAGAACTTCAAATAATTATGACGATATCCAGGCAATGATCATTACATAGGCATCACGTCCAATATTAGTAGACTGACTCCTGCCTCCATGTACTACTATTACTCCACACATCGACCGTTGTCCAGAATGCATCTAGTGTATTAAGTTCATGAGAAAACGGAGTAATGCATTAAGAACGATGACATGATGTAGACAAGATCTGTTTCTGTCGCTGGGATCAAGCACCGTAAGATCCGTTTCTCATCTTTTTATCCTTAGTAGCAATGATACATACGTGTCGGTTCCCTTTCCGTCACTGGGATCAAGCACCGTAAGATTGAACCCACTACTAGGCACCTCTTCCCATTGCAAGATAAATAGATCAAGTTTGCCAAACAAAACCAAAATATTGGAGAAGAAATACGAGGCTATAAGAGATCATGCATATAAGAGATCAAAGAAACTCAAATAACTTTCATGGATATAAAGAGATATAACTAATCATAAACTCGAAGTTCATCAGATCCCAACAAACACATCGCAAAAAGAGTTACATCATATGGATCTCCAAGAGAACATTGTATTGAGAATTCAGCGAGAGACAGAAAGCCATCTAACTACTAACTACAGACCCGAAGGTCTACAAAGAACTAATCACGCATCATCAAAGAGGCACCAATGGAAGTGGTGAACCCCTCCGTGATGTTGTCTAGATTGGATTTGGTGGTTCTGGACTCTGCGGTGGCTGGATGAATATTTCGTTGACTCTCCTAGGGTTTTTGGAATATTGGGGTATTTATAGAGCAAAGAGGCAGTCCGTGGGGCACCCGAGGTGGCACAACCCACCAGGTGCAACCAGGGCCCATCTTCTTCCTTTTGGTCCATAAAAATCATCGTAAAGTGGCGTGGCATTTGGACTCTGTCTGATATTGATTTCCTGCAATGTAAAAAACATGCAGAAAACAGGAACTCACACTTGGCACTATTTCAATAGTTTAGTACCAAAAAATGATATAAAATGACTATAAAATAATTATAAAACATCCAAGATTGATAAGAAAAGAGCATGGAATAATCAAAAACTATAGAAACGTTGGAGACGTATCAAGGATCACGTCAACATAGTCTCCCGTCAACGTGCTTTCTAGCACCGTTGTAGGGGAGACATCATACAACATCAACCAGGTTCCAAATCACAAATCCCATCTCCTTAAAATTTACATTATTTGACATTTGCCTCTCATTTTCCTCTCCCCCACTTCACAAAAAATTGCCATTTTATTTTGCCCTCTTTTTTCGTTCGCCGTTTTCTCGTCAGATCTGTTTTTAAGTGCAATCTTGTTGTGTACTCACCATGACTCAAGAGAACACCAAGTTGTGTGATTTTTCAAATACCAACAACATTGCTTTTATTAGCACTCCGATTGCTCCCCCCGCCACTAGTGTGGAGTCTTGTGATATTAATACTGCTTTGCTGAATCTTGTTATGAAAGATCAATTTGTCGGTACTCCTAATGAGGATGTCGTGTCCCATCTTAACACATTCGTGGAATTATGAGATATGCAAAAGAAAAAAGATGTCGACAATGATGTTTTGAAGTTTAAATTATTTCCGTTTTCTTTGCGAGGTCGCGCAAAAATTTGGTTTTCTTCTTTGCCTCGCAATAGTACCGATTCTTGGAACAAGTGCAAGGGTGCTTCTATTACTAAGTATTTTCCGCCTGCAAAAATCATTTCCCTTAGAACCCAGATCATGAATTTCAACCAACTTGAACATGAGCATGTTGCACATCTTGGGAAAGGATGAAATTGATGCTAAGGAATTGCCCAACTCATGGGTAAAATCTTTGGATGATTATACAAAAAAATTATGCGGGGTTGAATTTTGTTTCTCGTAATCTTTTAGATTCCGCCGCGGGGGTAACTTTATGGAAATTACTTTGGGTGAAGCTACTAAATTTCTAGACAATGTTATGGCCAATTACTCACAATGGCATACCGAAAGAGCTCCTACTAGTAAAAAAGTCGATTCAGTAGAAGAGATAAATTCTTTGAGTGAAAAAGTTGATGCTCTTATGAAGTTGGTTGCTAATAAAAGTGCTCCTCTTAATTTTAATGATATGCCTTTGTCTACCTTGATTGAGCAAAATAGTGATGCCATAGATGTGAATTTTATCTCACGAAACAATTTCAATAGCAATGCTGATAGAGGTTATTTTAATCCTAGGCCTTTTCATAGTAATTCTTCTAATAATTATGGTAATTCCTATGGTAATCCTTCTTATAATAATAATAATAGAAACACCTCTCATATTGAGAATAATATTGAAGAATTTATCAATACTCAAAAGGTTTTCAATGCTACGATAGAAGAAAAGCTGAATAAAGTTGATGATATGTCTAGAAGTATTAAAATAGTTTCTCATGATGTAGAAACTCTCAAGATGAAAATTTTTGTTCCTAAAGTTGAAGAATTAATTAAAGCTCTTTATGTTTCTATGGATGAAAGTAAGAAAAGAACCGCTATTCTTAGAGCTAAAAGAGAATTTTTAGAAAAAGCATTTTCTAGCGATTGCTTTCATAAAAGTGATGAAGATCTTAAAATGATTGGTGTTTCTTCTATTGATCCTTTGTTTCATAAAATTAAGATTGATGAAAAAGGGACTGGAGAAGAGTCAACTTTAGTTAGAAGGTGTCCCTATAATTCGGAGGGTGAAAATCTTGTTAAAAATTTGATAAAAGTGGGTTTGAAGAGGTCAAGACTTTAACTAGTGATGTGCCCACTATTTTGGATTACAAAGACTTTAATTATGATAGTTGCTCCTTGCTTGATTGTATTTCTTTGTTGCAATCCATGATAAATTCGTCCCATGCTTATGAACAAAATAAAGCTTTTACTAAACATATTGTTGATGCTATGATGAAAGCTTTTGAAGAAAAGTTGGAATTGGAAGTTTCAATTCCCAGAAAATTACATGATGAATGGGAACCTACCATCAAAGTCAAGATTAAAAAGTATGAGTGTTTTGCTTTGTGTGACTTGGGTGCTAGTGTTTCTACAATTTTGAAATCTTTATGTGATGTGCTTGGTCTTACCGATATTGAAGAATGCTCTTTAAATTTGCACTTGGCAGATTCTACTATTAAAAAGCTTATGGGAAGAATTAATGATGTTCTTATTCTTGCAAATAGGAATTATCTGCCCATAGATGTTATTGTTCTTGATATTGTTTGCAACCCGTCTTGTCCAATTATACTTGGTAGACCATTTTTACGTACTATTGATGTCGTGATTGATATGAAGGAAGGTAATATCAAATTGCAATTTCCACTAAGGAAGGGAATGGAACACTTCCCTAGAACAAGAATTAGCCCACCTTATGAATCAATCATTAGGGCATCATATTGATCTATAACTAAATATAACAAAACTTAGATCCTACGTGTTATGCCTAGCTAGGGGCGTAAAATGATAGCGCTCATTGGGAGGCAACCCAACTTGTATCTTTTTGCTTGTTGGTTTTCTTGTTGTTTTCAATAAAATATGCAATTATGCCTCTGATTAGATGTGTTTTTGTGGTTTAAATTAGTGTTTATGCCAAGCAAGGCCTTTGGGGTGATTTGGGTGAGAGTTGATTTGACCTTGCTGAAAAACAAAAACGTTTTCGCTCAGGAAATTATTTTTCGTTTTTATCATAAGAGTGCTTTTCAGTTTATTCATTTTGCGGAAGATTAATAAACAAATTTCTCATGGTGTCCTAATTTTTCTGAATTTTTGGAGTTACAGAAGTATTTGAAGTAGTCATATTGCTACAGACTGTTCTGTTTTTGACAGATTCTATTTTCTTTGCGTTGTGTGCTTGTTTTGATGATTATATGGTTTTCTTTGAAGAGTTTTTGCCATAGAAAAGTTGGAATACAGTATATATAATGCAAAAATAAAATATGAATGTGTTTGCAACAATACTTATAGTATTGGTTTGCTTTCTTATACTAACGGGTCTCACGAAGGTTTTGTTGAGTTTTGTGTGATTGAAGTTTTCAAGTTTTGGGTGAGATTACGATGGATGGAGGAATAAGGATTAGCAAAAGGCTAATCTTGGGGATGCCCGAGGCACCCCAAGATAATATTTAAGAAGTAGCAAGCAACTAAGCTTGGGGATTCCCCCGAGTGGCATCCCCTCTTTCTTCTAACAACCATCGGTATTTTACTTGGACCTATATTTTTATTCGTCACATATTACGAGTTTTGCTTGGAGCGTCTTGTATGATACGAGTCTTTGCTTGTTTTGGTTTGTGTTTTAAGTGTCAAATCCTTACTGGACACACCCTTTTAAGAGAGTCAAAAATTATTCTATGCTTGCTCCTATGCTTCACTTAAATTTTTAGAGCCATGGACTTGCTCTAGTACTTCACTTATATCTTTTTGAGCACGGTGTGCTTTTTTAATTTTGAAGAAATGCTCTCGTGCTTCACTTAGATTTATTTGGGAGTTAGTAATTTTTTTAGAAATTCTCTCTTGCTTCACTTAGATTATTTTGAGAGAAAGGAAAAAATTATGCTCATGTTCTTCACTTATATTTGTTTGAGCTTATCAAAAACAACATATGAAAATAGTTCCAAAGTGATAAATATCCAAGGAGGATATAATAAAAACTTTCATGAAGATCATTGGACAAAATAAACTTGATTCTTAGTAATGGTTTTGAGATATGACGATATGATATGTTAGTCATGTTGGTGATTAATTGTGCTTTAGTAAGAATATTGATGTTAAGGTTTGTGATTCCCTATGAAAGCACGAAAGTAAATAGTTATGCAATGAAATTTATATCCTACTTATGGTGCATTATTCGGTGTTACTTATACTTAATGCTTGGGTACGAGATTTTTCGCTTTTTGGTTGGTCGCTTCTCAATCTTTTTGCTAGCCTTCATTTTGCACTAAGTATGATCACTATTTGTGCATCCAAAACCCTTTTAAACCAATTTTGCCATATGAGTCCACTATACCTACCTATATGTGGTATTTCCATGCCGTTCTAAGTAAATTTGCATGTGCCATCTCTAATGTTCAAAATAAATTTCTCTTTTGTGTGCTCTACTATTCGCGAGGCGGTAAAGGGTAGCCAATATTTTCCATGCTAGATGTGTTATTCTCACGATGAGTGTTTATTCACTTGTCATTGCACGAGAGTACGACAAAGGTACCATGGTGTAGCTAATATTCGAGTGTTTTTCATGAATGGATCAATGACTGAGCATGATGGGATAGGGATAACTTGCTTTAGTGTTGATATTTTGAAAGACATGGTTGCTTATTGGTATGCTTGAGTATTAAAGTCTTCATGTCAAAACTAGACTATTGCTTTGAATCATATAAAAGTCCATATGTCCATGCTATAAAGAAAAGAATGCGATGAACATGTTAGGCAGCATTCCACATCAAAAATTCTGTTTTTATCATTTACCTACTTGAGGACGAGCAGGAATTAAGCTTGGGGATGTTGATACGTCTCAAACGTATCTATAATTTTTTACTTTTCCATGCTGTTATATTTCCATTCTTGGATGTTTTACAATCATTTTATAGTCATTTTGTATCATTTCCTTGTACTAACCTATTGACATAGTGCCCAGTGCGAGTTGTTGTTTTCTGCATGTTTTTTACATCGCAGGATATCAATATCAAACGGAGTCCAAACGCAACACAACTCTTGGAGGAATTTTTTTGGGCCAATAGAAAGCCAATGGGCCAAGGAAGCACCTGAGGGGCTGCTCGAGGGGACCAGCACCCACCAGGGCGTGCCAGGAGGCCCAACCGCGCCCTGGGGGGTTGTTCCCACCTCGGGTGCACCCCGAACCGCCTCTTTGCTCTATAAATACCACAATATTCCATAAACCCTAGAGGAGTCGACAAAATATTGATCCAGCCGCCGCAGAGTCCAGAACCACCAGATCCAATCTAGACACCGTCATGGAGGGGTTTAGCACTTCCATTGGTACCTCTCCTATTATGCGTGAGTAGTCCTTTGTAGACCTACATGTCTGTAGTTAGTAGCAAGATGGCTTTCTCTCTCTCTCTCTATCTTGATTATCAATACAATGGTCTCTTGGAGATCCATATGATGTAAGTCTTTTGGAGGTGTGTTTGTTGGGATCCGATGAACTTTGAGTTTATGATCAGATCTATGTTTTTATCTATGAAAGTTATTTGAGTCTTCTTTGATCTATTATATGCATGATTGCTTATAGCCTCGTGTTTCTTCTCTGATAATTGGGTTTTGTTTGGCCAACTTGATATATTTATCTTGAAATGGGAAGAGGTGCTTTGTAGTGGGTTCGATCTTACGGTGCTTGATTGTGGCGCCCTCGATTCAATCGTACACTAATCATACACGCAAATGTGTACGATCAAGATCAAGGACTCATGGGAAGATATCACAACACAACTCTAGACACAAATTAAAATAATACAAGCTTTATATTACAAGCCAGGGGCCTCGAGGGCTCGAATACATAAGCTCGAATACAAAAGAGTCAGCGGAAGCAACAATATCTGAGTACAGACATGAGTTAGACAAGTTTGCCTTAAGAAGGCTAGCACGAAAGCAACAACGATCGAAAAGGCAAGGCCTCCTGCCTGGGAGCCTCCTAACTACTCCTGGTCGTCGGCGACCGTCACATGGTAGTAGGCACCCTCGGGATAGTAGCAGTCGTCAAAGGTGTCATCTGGCTCCTGGACTCTGTCATCTGGTTGCATCAACCGGAAAGAAAAGAAAGGGGGAAAAGGGGGAGCAAAGCAACCGTGAGTACTCATCCAAAGTACTCGCAAGCAAGGATCTACACTACATATGCAACATTATCAAAGAAAGGTTGTATATGTGGACTGGGCTGCAGAAATGCCAGAATAGAGAGAAGGCCTAGTCCTATCGAAGACTAGCATCTTCTGGAAACCACCATCTTGCAGCAAATAGGAGGGAGTAGAGTAGCATAAGGTAAAGTAGTAGTAGTGTTATCAACCTCGGCCAAAGATCCTTTCTCGACTCCCTGCGAGAAAGCAATCCCAGAGCCATACTATCCAATTATCATCACAATTCAATCCTCATCACCATCCAATTCTCATCACAAGTATCCAGTTCTAGTTGTATCAACCGGGATACAACTCCGAGCGTCTGTTACCATAGGACAGGCTATCGATAGATGTTTTCTTCCCTGCAGGGGTGCACCAACTTACCCACCACGCTTGATTAACTCCGGCCGGACACACTTTCCTGGGTCATGCCCGGCCTCGGCCAAACAATACGCTGCAACCCGACCTAGACTTAACAGAGAGGTCAGCACGCCGGACTAAACCTATGCCCCCAGGGGTCATGGGCCATCTCCCCGGAAACTCCTGCACATTGTGTACGCAGCCGATGAGCAGACCTAGCCTCCCTTATACAAGTGAAGGCGTAACCAGTCCAACCCGGTGCGCGCCGCTCAGTCTCTGACGTCTATTAAGCTTCGGCTGATGCATACGACGCAGAACGCCCATACTATGCCCACGTGATGGTTAGTGCTATCAGGCCAGAGGCCCCTCGGATCAAATATCCAAATCGTAGTGGATTAGGAACGCGCAGTAACAAGCAGAGACTCACGAAAGATGTGACCCCGTTGCCCCATCTCGAGGACTTGTGGCAAGGGCTAAGAATGCCCGGCCACGCCTCGTAATTATCTCGCGGGCACCTTCCAGGTCAACCCGACTCCACATCACTCGCAATTATGCTCGCGCGGGTACCCCTCAGGGTCGACCCATCTTTAGTAACATGGTTCAGTGTAAAGTCATAGTAACCATAGTAACCGTGTGTCTAAACATCAAGGGGAAAACCCGAGGAATCACCCCCGGTGAATTCCACTCGATGTAATCATCAAGGTGAACATAAGAGGAATCACCCCCGAGGTTCACACTTGAGGGGTTGCACGACAGAGTCGTATCGGAAGGGGTTAAGGCGGAATCACCCTCGATGACCACGACCGAATAACTACACTACAGGTTTAACATCAGAAGTGTTGTAGAGGTCTCACCCTCGGCACTCGATAGTAACCTAGCAGTGTCGAGCAACTAAGGGGAAAGTGATGTGCGATGTCGGGGCCTGGTCTTCAATCCCGTTGATCGGGTCTTCAATGATGAAGCGGGGGCAACAAGGACAAGGTGGGGGTCACTGATGGATCACTAACCAACCTATACTAAGCAGCTTAGGATAAGCAGTTTAGGATAAGCAGGTAAGGTACAACAGTAGATACAAAAGCAGGCTATGCATCAGAATAGGAGCAAACAATAACAGTAGCAAAATCTAATGCAAGCATGAGAGATGGAATGGGCGATATCGGGATGATCAAAGGGGGGCTTGCCTGGAAGCTCTGCTATAAAGGAAGAAGATTCGTCGGTGACGTAGTCCATCACAGAGGCAGCATCGGTCTCGGGGTCTACCGGAGAGAAGAGGGGGAAGAAACAATAAATATAAAGTAAACAAAGCATCACAAAGCATAACATGGCAATATGTTGTGCCGGGTGTGACCTAACGTATGGCTACACGATATAGGCGAAGGGGGAATTCAACCGGGAACGTTTTCCCGGTTCCGGACCTGTGTCAAACAGATGACCGGAGGGGGAATGTTCCATGATCAGCATGCTAGGGGCATGTGATAGATGAATGGACCGCGTATTCGGATTCGTTAGATTTTTCTGAGCAACTTTCATATAAAAAACATTTTCATCTGAGTTATAGATTATTTACTATGATTTTTCAATGATTTTAGTATTTTATGAAATTACTGCTAATTCGAAAAAAAATAGGAAAACTGCTATGTGCACACAAAATTGTACCCAGCTAGCACACACAAGGGCTGACTGGTGGGCCCTATTGACAGGGTCAACAGACTAGTCATCCAGAGGCTGACTGGTGGTCCCCGGTGCTGAGTCAGCATGCTGACTCAGCGGATCTTATCCATTTGAACAGTAAAAAAGCGGGCCCTAACTATCAGTTGTTTGTTTAATCAAAACGTTTTTTATTAGCAAAAAGAATTAAATGTGTAGGGCCCGACTGTCATTGGGGTTTAATGGCTGGGTTAGCGCTAATTAAGCCGGCCACATCAGCGCCTAGCCGGCGACTAACGCCGACACTAATCCAGCGCGGCTGAGGAGCTCCGGCCGGTCGATTCCGGCAGCAGCTGGATGCGCGGTGGGGTCCGCTGGGCAGCGTCCATTGCGGTGCGCCCAACGGTGGGCAGGGCCGGCGCCGGGGTGGACTACAGGGGGGCGGCGGGCGGCTGCAGTCGCAGCACGAAGCAGCGGGAGCCGGCGGTGGCGGCGAGCGGGGACGGGGCCCAGCCGTGGCGCGGGCGACTGCCTCTCGCGGGTGTGTTCGGTTCACGGACGGGGCGCGGTAACTAGCGACAGCGGGGAGCATACGGGGCTCCGTGGCGCGAGGCACGGGCGCGCATCGCGGCCAACAGCCGGAGCTTGGGCGATGGCAAACGGCGTCGGGAAGAGGGGAAGAAAGGGAGAACGGGCGGAGGCTCACCGGGCAGCTAAGAAAAGCCCTTGACGGCTTTGTAGCGCAGGGGAGGTGACGAACGGAGCAGTGGAGCTCCGGTGATCCGAGGCGGACGGAGGTTGAAGAAGATGGCATGACGGCGCTCCAGCGCCTCCGAGCTCTTGCGGATGGCACTGGGGGGCGTAGCGGATGACAGCGAGGAGCTACGTCATGGAGAAGACGCACATGGTGGCCGGTGGCCACGTCGGAGCAAGGTGGACGGCGAGGGACGCGTCGGGAGGTGGGGGATCTGGAGGAGGGGAAAGGATCCCTGCGAGAGGGGCGAGGTGAATGAAGGTGGAGATTGAGGAGGCAGGGAGGCAAGTGGGGAGGGAAGACGGGAGCGCGAGGCGTCGGGGTCTTATCCCCTCGACGCCGGCGAGCTGGTGCAGAGGGGCGCGCTCGGCCATGCCCCCGGTCGGTTGTACAGGGAAGGCGACCGGGGAGGCTAGCTGGCTTGGGAGAGGTTAGGTGGGCCGGCTGCTGGGCTGGGCTAAAGCCCAGTGTGGCAAAGGGGTGGGGGTGGCTTCTCTTTTTTTTCCTTTCTTTTGCTCTTTTCTTTTTACAGAAAAAAATGATATGCAATATTTGAGCTGCCAAAAGGAGTTCTGTAAAAGGTGGGACTTCGCCAAATAAGTACATTACAATATTTGGCACCTGCCACAAAAAGTTTGGGAGGAGTTTGAATTGATTTGGATTTTTCACAAATGGAAAAGCATTTAGAAATGCTGATTTGGAACTGCTTTAATTCCCAGGGGAAATTAGTTATCTCTAATGATGTTGTATCACTCATGACACTTAGTTAGTGAATATTTGCAACCCAGCGAATATTTTTGTTTTACTGTTTGGAGAAATAATTTATTTGACTTTATTTTAAAATTGAATTTGAATTGGTTTTGAATCAAAGTGAGATTAGCAGCAGTAACAGTGATGACTTGGCATCATTAGTAGGGGATTACTGTAGGATGATTATCCGGGCATTACAAATCTCCTCCACTACAAGAAATCTCGTCCCGAGATTTAAGAGGTGGAGTAAGGGGGAAGCTATAAGGACGAATGTCTGAAAGGATCAACACCCGGTAGTTATCTCAAGGAAGGAGATTTTAGAAGCACCAGGACGTATCAAGAGTGCTATACAGAGGTTCAACTAGGGTAGGCATCCAGCTGATGCCTAAAATAGGTGATGAAGGGGTTCATAGCAAAGAAGAATAATGTTACCTCTGATACCGAAATGAAACATGGTAAGTTAGCTCGTGTATTACATACGAAGCCGAGTGCCAAGAATATTTTGGGTTCAAGGTTGTACAGGAGAGTCAGGTTCCGATCCTGTGGAACTGTGGGTTATGGGCCCACCATGTGGGTAAAAAAAGTAGGAAGGGTGCTGACATCTTGTACGGTCCTGATAGCAAGGCATGTCAGAGGATAGTCTGTCAGTTATATTGGCAACAACGTTGGTACCAAGGGCGAGGGACGAAGAGAACCATTTTCCTGCTCGTTAAACGAGGCGGACCAATATGCAAGGTTCTCATCCATCGGTGGTTACCGGAATGTCATCAATAATAGTAATAGGGTCTTACTGATAGAGTTGTACACCGAGGTGTTTTCATAAGCAGGGAATTATTACTTCTTATATCATATAGATCACAAGAAGGGTTAAACAAACCAACGGAAAGGAAAAATATGATTATCGAATCAAACAACCCAAAGGAAAGGAAGACGTGCTTACACATAAGAGTTGGGAGTATATCCTTTCCAAGGAAAAGCGGAGCAGGATATACATGATAGGACAGCAAGTTCAAAAGCATTTACATAATGGGGAGAGGGAAGAATCATGATATTACCCATACAACGGTGTGAGGGTAATTGAACGAGAAACATTTTGCATTATGCTTCTGATGTTCTTGTTGATATTCGGAATACCATAGTCATGCTTCGATGCGGCAATGATATGGTGTCAGTAAAGATTGGGTTCGAAGATCTCAAGAGATACCGAGAAACAATTCCAAGATATCTCAGAATGTAAGGAATAACCAAGCACAACCAGGTCTGTGTTGGTAGAAATTCAAGATGTCATCAATGATATTGGCAGGGATGGTATTTCTAGCCATGAATTCAATTGACATCTCTGAAGAAGCCAAAGTGTAGACAGTGATCACGACAGATTTTGTCGAGAGACTCAATGAAGATGCCATCAAGCAGAAAAGGAAGGATGAAGTGAAAGGCTATGAGAAACCCGGATTCGACACAAGCTCGAAGTCAAGCTTGTTTTTCGAGGTGAAATGATAAGATGAGGAAGATCGACGTAAGCTTAGCTCATCGTCGAAAGTTGCTCCAGGCATAAGGACCAAGTAGCACAGTTAAAAGTTGACATGATAAAAAAATATAGACGATCAGGCTAGGAATGATGTGATGGGGTATAAAACTTCCCAATATCAGGTACTAGGTGTAATGCCAGAAGGTAAATCGGAGTAGAGGTTGGACGGGGGGGATGATTTGCAGAGGATAATTATTTTAACTTATCCATTAAATGGAATCAAGGAGGAAATATGGTCGGAACCACAATTGCAAAGGATCAATTCATAGATACAAGATGAGCTTGTACCAAAGAAATAATTATTTTTATGAGCAGCTTCCATGATAAGTTCTACATCGGGTCCATGGGCATGAACACAAGGGTTCAAGGTCGACTCCCACTTCTTCAATGCATAACCTTTCATTCACTTCTCGTATTTGAAGAAGTTGTAGAGTTGAAAATTTATCCAACGGAACGCGAGTAGATATATTCCTCATAACTTTCGATTCACACAGATTACAGAAGGCGTATGTTCAACCCATCGGGGCATCTTAGGAACATATACCTCAAACTACATGAGTAATGAACTCAGGCTCGAAAGCAGAGCAAGGTTGACAAAGCAAAGGATACCATTTACCAAAGGCATTATGTATCCGAGAAAAGGACTCGCAAGGTTATTAAATATGAAAGACTCTGTCGAATAATAACCCAACAAAAGATCAGTTGGTTGGCGAAGGATCTGATGTGAGTATCGGTACTCAAATAGAAGAGGAAGAATGCAAAGGCGTCAGATTGTAGAAGCAACTGAATAATTCAGTGCTCAATTATCAAGGGTTTATGATTTCCAGAGCAAGGGATAAGAAGGAGACGCTCGGAACTAGATGGACAATCATTTGCAACTTGATTGCACGAGAACCCACTCAGGTCCAAAATGACGTCTCAGCAGGAAGAACAAATTTCAGGGTTCGACTGATGATTGCGAGAATTCGCAACACAATGAACCAAGAAGCTCAAAATGATAGAGGCAAAGGAGGTCAATGAATGTTGCTAGACATATGGAATTAACCGTAATGCAGGCAAGCAAGACTTTCCAAAGCAATAGATTGCATGGGGTTCTCGAAAGAACGGTTAGCACTATTTGAGAAACACATTAACAACTGGGGATGGACGGATCCCCGGTAAATGTGAGGAATTATCCGTAGTGCGAAAGAAGCTGAGGCTTAGAGAATTCTCGAAATGTCGGATAGTATTTCGATATGTCGGATGGAACTCGAGAGTAACTGAAATGAATATATGAACGACGAGTGTAAGTAGTTATCCATCGGAGTTTATTGGTGGCGAGGAATTGCAACGGTGAAGGGCACAACGGTCTCGGGAAAACATCGAAGAGTATCTTCAGAATCTTCTGGCGAAGCAAGCGATCATCGATAATGTCGGGGCTCTCCAGGAGGAAGTGGGTACGAGAGCCAAATGTCAGAGTTAGTAAAATGTTTAACCCGAATAGACGAGAGATCAGAGTCCCAGAGTATAGACAAGGAATAAAAGATCCTAATACCACCCAATGGCGACGTGGGCCCGTAAGCCACACAGCCATGTTAGTAAAAGTTTTTTTAAAGTGACTAGACTCAACTTCGGCCAAGGAGTTGGAAAGGGGCTACCTATAGGCAGTCAGCTCTAATACCAACTTGTGACGCCCTCGATTCAATCGTACACTAATCATACATGCAAATGTGTACGGTCAAGATCAAGGACTCACGGGAAGATATCACAACACAACTCTAGACACAAATTAAAGTAATACAAGCTTTATATAACAAGCCAGGGGCCTCGAGGGCTCGAATACATAAGCTCGAATACAAAAGAGTCAGCGGAAGCAACAATATCTGAGTACAGACATGAGTTAGACAAGTTTGCCTTAAGAAGGCTAGCACAAAAGCAACAACGATCGAAAAGGCAAGGCCTCCTGCCTGCGAGCCTCCTAACTACTCCTGGTCGTCGGCGTCCGTCACATGGTAGTAGGCACCCTTGGGGTAGTAGCAGTCGTCAAAGGTGTCATCTGGCTCCTGGACTCTGTCATCTGGTTGCATCAACCAGAAAGAAAAGAAAGGGGGAAAAGGGGGAGCAAAGCAACCGTGAGTACTCATCCAAAGTACTCGCAAGCAAGGATCTACACTACATATGCAACATTATCAAAGAAAGGTTGTATATGTGGACTGGGCTGCAGAAATGCCAGAATAGAGAGAAGGCCTAGTCCTATCGAAGACTAGCATCTTTTGGAAACCACCAGCTTGCAGCAAATAGGAGGGAGTAGAGTAGCATAAGGTAAAGTAGTAGTAGTGTTATCAACCTCGGCCAAAGATCCTTTCTCGACTCCCTGCGAGAAAGCAATCCCAGAGCCATACTATCCAATTATCATCACAATTCAATCCTCATCACCATCCAATTCTCATCACAAGTATCCAGTTCTAGTTGTATCGATCAGGATACAACTCCGAGCGTCCGTTACCGTAGGACAGGCTATCGATAGATGCTTTCTTCCCTGCAGGGGTGCACCAACTTACCCACCACGCTTGATTAACTCCGGCCGGACACACTTTCCTGGGTCATGCCCGGCCTCGGCCAAACAATACGCCGCAACCCGACCTAGACTTAACAGAGAGGTCAGCACGCCGGACTAAACTTATGCCCCCAAGGGTCATGGGCCATCTCCCCGGAAACTCCTGCATGTTGCGTACGCAGCCGGTGAGCAGACCTAGCCTCCCTTATACAAGTGAAGGCATAACCAGTCCAACCCGGCGCGCTCCACTCAGTCGCTGACGTCTATTAAGCTTCGGCTGATGCATACGACGCAGAACGCCCATACTATGCCCACGTGATGGTTAGTGCTATCAGGCCAGAGGCCCCTATGTTCAAATATTCAAATCGTAGTGGATTAGGAACGCGCGGTAACAAGCAGAGACTCACGAAAGATGTGACCCCGTTGCCCCGTCTCGAGGACTTGCGGCAAGGGCTAAGAATGCCCGGCCACGCCTCATAATTATCTCGCGGGCACCTTCCAGGTCAACCCAACTCCACATCACTCACAATTATGCTCGCGCGGGTACCCCTCAAGGTCGACCCATCTTTAGTAACATGGTTCAGTGTAAAGTCATAGTAACCATAGTAACCGTGTGTCTAAACATCAAGGGGAAAACCTGAGGAATCACCCCCGGTGAATTCCACTCGATGTAATCATCAAGGTGAACGTAAGAGGAATCACCCCCGAGGTTCACACTTGAGGGGTTGCACGACAAAGTCGTATCGGAAGGGGTTAAGGCGGAATCACCCTCGATGACCACGACCGAATAACTACACTACAGGGTTAACATCAGAAGTGTTGTAGAGGTCTCACCCTCGGCACTCGATAGTAACCCAGCAGTGTCGAGCAACTATGGGGAAAGTGATGTGCGGTGTCGGGGCCTGGTCTTCGATCCCATTGATCGGGTCTTCAATGATGAAGCGGGGGCAACAAGGACAAGGTGGGGGTCACTGATGGATCACTAACCAACCTATACTAAGCAGTTTAGGATAAGCAGTTTAGGATAAGCAGGTAAGGTACAACAGCAGATACAAAAGAAGGCTATGCATCAGAATAGGAGCAAACAATAACAGTAGCAAAATCTAATGCAAGCATGAGAGATGGAATGGGAGATATCGGGATGATCAAAGGGGGGGCTTGCCTGGAAGCTCTGCTGTAAAGGAAGAAGATTCATCGGTGGCATAGTCCATCACAGAGGCAGCATCGGTCTCGAGGTCTACCGGAGAGAAGAGGGGGAAGAAACAATAAATATAAAGTAAACAAAGCATCACAAAGCATAACATGGCAATATGTTGTGCCAGGTGTGACCTAACGTATGGCTACACGATATAGGCGAAGGGGGAATTCAACCGGGAATGTTTTCCCGGTTCCGGACCTGTGTCAAACAGATGACCGGAGGGGGAATGTTCCATGATCAGCATGCTAGGGGCATGTGATAGATGAATGGACCGCGTATTCGGATTCGTTAGATTTTTCTGAGCAACTTTCATATAAAAAACATTTTCATCTGAGTTATAGATTATTTACGATGATTTTTCAAAGATTTTAGTATTTTATGAAATTACTGCTAATTCGAAAAAAATAGGAAAACTGCTATGTGCACACAAAATTGTACCCAGCCAGCACACACAAGGGTTGACTGGTGGGCCCTGTTGACAGGGTCAACAGACTAGTCATCCAGAGGCTGACTGGTGGTCCCCGGTGCTGAGTCAGCATGCTGACTCAGCAGATCTTATCCATTTGAACAGTAAAAAAGCGGGCCCTAACTGTTAGTTGTTTGTTTAATCAAAACGTTTTTTATTAGCAAAAAAGAATTAAACGTGTAGGGCCCGACTGTCATTGGGGTTTAATGGCTGGGTTAGCGCTAATTAAGCCAGCCACATCAGCGCCTAGCCGGCGACTAACGCCGACGCTAATCCAGCGCGGCTGAGGAGCTCCGGCCGGTCGATTCCGGCAGCAGCTAGATGCGCGGCGGGGTCCGCTGGGCAGCGGCCATTGCGGCGCGCCCAACGGTGGGCAGGGCCGGCGCCGGGGTGGACTACAGGGGGGTGGCGGGCGTCTGCAGTCGCAGCACGAAGCAGCGGGAGGCGGCGGTGGCGGCGAGCGGGGACGGGGCCCAGGCGTGGCGCGGGCGACTACCTCTCGCGGGTGTGTTCGGTTCACGGGCGGGGTGCGGTAACCAGCGACAGCGGGGAGCATACGGGGCTCCGTGGCGCGAGGCACGGGCGCGCATCGCGGCCAACAGCCGGAGCTTGGGCGATGGAAAACGGCGTCGGGAAGAGGGGAAGAAAGGGGGAACGGGCGGAGGCTCACCGCGCGGCTAAGAAAAGCCCTTGATGGCTTTGTAGTGCAGGGGAGGCGACGAACGGAGCAGTGGAGCTCCGGTGATCCGAGGCGGACGGAGGTTGAAGAAGACGGCATGACGGCGCTCCAGCGCCTCCGAGCTCTTGCGGATGGCACTGGGGGGCGTAGCGGATGACAGCGAGGAGCTACGTCATGGCGAAGACGCACATGGTGGCCGGTGGCCACGTCGGAGCAAGGTGGACGGCGAGGGACGCGTCGGGAGGTGGGGGATCTGGAGGAGGGGAAAGGATCCCTGCGAGTGGGGCGAGGTGAGTGGAGGCGGAGATCGAGGAGGCACGGAGGGAAGTGGGGATGGAAGAGGGGAGCCCGAGGCGTCGGGGTCTTATCCCCTCGACACCGGCGAGCTGGTGCAGATGGGCACGCTCGGCCATGCCCCCGGTCGGTTGTACAGGGAAGGCAACCGGGGAGGCTGGCTGGCTCGGGAGAGGTTAGGTGGGCCGGCTGCTGGGGTGGGCTAAAGCCCAGTGTGGCAAAGGGGTGGGGGTGGCTTCTCTTTTTTTTCCTTTCTTTTGCTCTTTTCTTTTTACAGAAAAAAATGATATGCAATATTTGAGCTGCCAAAAGGAGTTCTGTAAAAGGTGGGACTTCGCCAAATAAGTACATTACAATATTTGGCACTTTCCACAAAAAGTTTGGGAGGAGTTTGAATTGATTTGGATTTTTCACAAATGGAAAAGCATTTAAAAATGCTGATTTGGAACTGCTTTAATTCCCAGGGGAAATTAGCTATCTCTAATGATGTTGTATCACTCATGACACTTAGTTAGTGAATATTTGCAACCCATCGAACATTTTTGTTTTACTGTTTGGAGAAATAATTTATTTGACTCTATTTTAAAATTGAATTTGAATTGAATTTGAATCAAAGTGAGATTAGCAGCAGTAACAGTGATGACTTGGCATCGTTAGTAGGGGATTACTGTAGGATGATTATCCGGGCATTACATTGATCCCAGTGACAGAAGGGGAACTGACGCGTATATTGTTCCTACTAAGGATAGCAAGATGAGATCTATATCTGCCGCAATAGATAAATGGATCTCGTCTACAACATGTCATCATTCTTATTGCATTACTCCATTTTCTCATGAACTTCATACACTAGATGCATGTTGGATAGCGGTCTATGTGTGGAGTAATAGTAGTAGATGCAGGCAGGAGTCGGTCTACTAATCTTGGACGTGATGCCTATATAATGATCATTGCCTGGATATCGTCATGATTATTTGAAGTTCTATCAATTGCCCAACAGTAATTGTTTTCCCACCGTTTGCTACTTTTCTCGAGAGAAGCCACTAGTGAAACCTACGGCCCCGGGGTCTCTTTTCATCATATTTGCCTTTGCTATCTATTTTCTCTTGCATTTATTTTAAGATATATTAAACCAAAAATAAAAAAATACCTTGCTGCAATTTATTTTTTCCGTGATCTATTTATCCTATCTACCACTTTTTATCTCACTTTATTTGCCTACTTGAGGCGCCGTACCCGAAAGGGATTGACAACCCCTTTAACACATCGGGTTGCGAGTATTTGTTATTTGTGTGCATGTGTTGTTTATGTGGTGTGAGGAGGTTCTCCTACTGGTTCGATAACCTTGGTCTCATCACTGATGGAAATACCTACCATCGCTATACTGCATCATCCCTTCCTCTTTGGGGAAATACCGACGTAGTTCTAGCAGACATCAATGGTTAGCCATGGAAAGTGAAAGTATGGTGGAAAAAGGAATAAACTTTATTTTCTATTTGGGAACCGCCTATGATGTATCTAGCATGGAAAGTGTTGGGAACTCTAAGTCGTTTTCGTTGGTGGGAAAAGTATGCCTCCCAAAATGTTTTATCTCTCAATTTTCGCTTTGAGCTCTGGCACCTCTACAAATCCCTACTTCCTTCTGCGAAGGGCCTTTCTTTTACTTTATGTAATTTTTATTTTGAATTTGAGTCTCCATCTTTTCTTATAAAGCACCAACTAAGGGGCACTATGATCGTATTTGAGCATTGGGTGTAACTAATATTGGAGTGTGTTTCATGAATGGATGAATGATTGAGCATGATGGGCTAGGGATAACTTGCTTTAGTGTTGATATTTTGAAAGACATTGTTGCTTGTTGATATGCATGAGTATTAAAATCTTCATGCCAAATCAAGAACATGAGAGAGAGAGAGAGAGAGGGACCAAACACATAGCTACTGGTACATACCCTCAGCCCCGAGGGTGAACTACTCCCTCCTCGTCATGGAGAGCGCCGGGATGATGAAGATAGCCACCGGTGATGGATCCCCCCTCCGGCAGGGTGCCGGAACAAGGCCCCAATTGGTTTTTGGTGGCTACAGAGGCTTGCTGCGGCGGAACTCCTGATCTAGGTTATTTTCTGGAGGTTTCTATATTTACAAGAGAGGTTGGTGTCGAGAACAAGTCAGGGGGCCCACGGAGAGTCCACGAGGAACAGGGGCGCGCCTTAGGGGGGCGCGCCCTCCACCCTCGTGGGGCCCACAGGCCTCCCCTCAGGTAACTCTTCGTTCCAATATTTTTTATATTTTCAAGAAAAAATCTCCGTTGATTTTCAGCGCATTCCGAGAACTTTTATTTTTGCACAAAAACAACATCACGGTCGTTCTGCTGAAAACAGTGTCAGTCTGAGTTAGTTCTAATCAAATCATACCAAAATCATGTAAAAATATTATAAACATGGCATGAATACATCAAAAATTATAGATACGTTGGAGACGTATCAGCATCCCCAAGCTTAATTCCAGCTCGTCCTCGAGTAGGTAAATTATAAAAACAATATTTTTGATGTCGAATGCTACCTAACATATTTATCAATGTAATCTTCTGTATTGTGGCAAGAATATTCAGATCCGCAAGATTCAAAACAAAAATTTAATATTGACATAATAATAATAATATTTCAAGCATACTAACAAGGCAATTGTGTCTCCTCAAAATAGCATGGCCAAAGAAAGCTTATCTCGACAAAATCATATAGTTTGGCTATGCTCCATCTCCGTCACACAACATACTCAAACATGCACACCCCCGATGACAAGCCAAGCAATTGTTTCATACTTTGATGTTCTCAAACCTTTTCAACTTTCACGCAATACATGAGCGCGAGCCATGGACATAGCACTATAGGTGGAATAAAATGGTGGTTGTGGAGAAGACAAAAAGAGGGAGATAATCTCACATCAACTAGGTGTATCAACGGGCTATGGAGATGCCCATCAATAGATATCAGTGTGAGTGAGTAGGGATTGCCATGCAATGGATGCACTAGAGCTATAAGTGTATGAAAGCTCAAAAAGGAACTAAGTGGGTGTGCATCCAACTCGCTTGCTCACGAAGACCTAGGGAAATTTGAGGAAACCCATCATTGGAATATACAAGCCAAGTTCTATAATGAAAAATTCCCACTAGTATATGAAAGTGACAACATAGGAGACTCTCTATCATGAAGATCATGGTGCTACTTTGAAGCACAAGTGTGGTAAAAGGATAGTAGCATTGCCCCTTCTCTCTTTTTCTCTCATTTTTTGTTTTTTTTGGGACTTCTTAGCCTCTCTTTTTTTTGTCCGGAGTCTCATCCCGACTTGTGGGGGAATCATAGTCTCCATCATCCTTTCCTCACTGGGACAATGCTCTAATAATGAAGATCATCACACTTTTATTTACTTACAACTAAAGAATTACAACTTGATACTTAGAACAAAATATGACTCTATATGAATGCCTTCGGTGGTGTACCGGGATGTGCAATGAATCAAGAGTGACATGTATGAAAGAATTATGAAAGGTGGCTTTGCCACAAATACGATGTCAACTACATGATCATGCAAAGCAATATGACAATAATGAAGCATGTCATAATAAATGGAACGGTGGAAAGTTGCATGGCAATATATCTCGGAATGGCTATGGAAATACCATAATAGGTAGGTATGGTGGCTTTTTTGAGGAAGGTATATGGTGAGTGTATGGTACCGGCGAAAGTTGCGCCGTACAAGAGAGGCTAGCAATGGTGGACGGGTGAGAGTGCGTATAATCCATGGACTCAACATTGGTCATAAAGAACTCACATACTTATTGCAAAAATCTATTAGTCATTGAATGAAGTACTACGTGCATGCTCCTAGGGGGATAGATTGGTAGGAAAAGACCATCGCTCGTCCCCGACAACCACTCATAAGGAAGAAAATCAATGAATACCTCATGCTCCAAATTTGTTACACAACGGTCACTATACGTGCATGCTATGCGACTCACAAACCTCAACACAAGTATTTCTTAAATCCACAATTACACCACTAGCATGACTTTAATATCACCATCTTCATATCTCAAAACAATCATAAAGAATCAGACTTCTCATAGTATTCAATGCACTTTATATGAAAGTTTTTATTATATCCCCCTTGGATGCCCATCATATTAGGACTAAATTTATAACCAAAGCAAATTACCATGATGTTCTACAGACTCTCAAAATAATATAGGTGAAGCATGAGAGTTCATCTATTTCTTCAAAATGAAACCACCGTCGTGCTCTAAAAATATATAAGTGAAGCACTAGAGCAAACGACAAACTACTCCAAAAGATATAAGTGAAGATCAATGAGTAGTCGAATAATTACGTAACTATGTGAAGAGTCTCTAACATTTATGAATTTCAGATCTTGGGATTTTATTCAAACAACAATCAAAACAAAATAAAATGACATGACGCTCCAAGCAAAACACATATCATGTGGTGAATAAAAATTCCAAGTAAAGTTACCGATGAACGAAGATGAAAGAGGGGATGCCATCTGGGGCATCCCAAAGCTTAGGCTCTTGGTTGTACTTGAATATTACCTTGGGGTTCCTTGGTCATCCCCAAGCTTAGGCTCTTGCCACTCCTTATTCCATAGTCCATCGAATCTTTACCCAAAACTTGAAAACTTCACAACACAAAACTTAACAGAAAACTCGTAAGCTCCGTTAGCATAAGAAAATAAATCACCACTTAGGTACTGTTGTGAACTCATTCTAAATTAATATTGGTGTTATATCTACTGTATTCCAACTTCTCTATGGTTCATACCCTCCAATACTACTCATAGATTCATCAAAATAAGCAAACAAACATAAAAAACAGAATCTGTCAAAAACAGAACAGTCTGTAGTAATCTGTAACTCTCGAATACTTCTGTAACTCTAAAAATCCTACCAAATTAGGAAAACCTGAGTAATTTGTGTACCAATCCAGAGCAAAAATAATCAGATCAAAATCTCGTTTCTGTGAACACACAAAAACTAATTTACTGGGCGCGAAAGTTTCTGATTTTCAGCAGGATCAACACAACTATCACAGTAAGCTATCCTAAAGGACTTACTTGGCACTTTATTGAAACAAAAGCTACAAAACATGATTACTACAGTAGCTTAATCATGTGAATACACAAAAACAGTAGGGGTAAATGTTGGGTTGTCTCCCAACAAGCACTTTTCTTTAATGCCTTTTTAGCTAGGCACGAAGATTTCAATGGTGCTCACATAAAAGATAAGAATTGAAACACAAAGAGAGCATCATGAAGAATATGACTAGCACATTTAAGTCCAACCCACTTCTTATGCATAGGGATTTTGTGAGCAAACAACTTATGGGAACAAGAATCAACTAGCATAGGAAAGCAAAACAAGCATAGCTTCAAGATTTTAAGCACATCGAGAGGAAACTTGATATTATTGCAATTCCTACAAGCATATATTCCTCCCTCATAATAATTTTCAGTAGCATCATGAATGAATTCAACAATATAACTATCACACAAATAATTCTTTTCATGATCTACAAGTATAGAAATTTTATTACTCTCCACATAAGCAAGACTCTTCTCATTCGGAATAGTGAGAGTATCATAAGAAACTCGAATACTATAAATTGTTTCCACATTGAAAGAATAAAGTTCAGAAAAGGGGTAATCATAATTGACAAGTTTTATAAATATAATGATCACTACTTTTTATAGCATAAGTATCATCACAATAATTATCATAAGTAGCAACTTTGTTCTCATCATAATCGATTGAAACCTCTTCCAAGATAGTGGAATCATTACTAAATAAAGTCATGACCTCTCCAAATCCACTTTTATAATTATCACAATAGGATTCAACACCCTCCAAAATAGTGGGATCATTACTTTCTAAAGTTGACACTCTTCCAAACCCACTTTCATCAGTATAATCATCATAAGTAGGAGGCATGCTAGCATCATAATAAATTTGTATATCAAAACTTGGGAGGCTAAAAATATCATCTTCATTAAACATAGCATCCCCAAGCCAGGGCCTTTGCATATCATAAGCATAATCACTCTCATCATTAGAAGTATGGATAGCACCAATAGTATAAAAATTATTATCACCACAATGAGTAGTAGGCATAACAATAATAGGAGCAACATCATTTTGGAGAGATACCTTTTTACGTTTGCTTATCCATCTTTTCTTTTTCTTCTCCACATTATGTGTGGATTTAGTCCTCTTTTTGGAGCTCCTTATTAATGAGATTGGTTGAATAGAAAGCTCCTCCTCATTACCTGATTCATCATAAGAAAGAATAGGAGGATATTGGGAAATCGCTTCCCGTTCATTAGTATTCTCTTCACCTTCTATTTATTTTCTTGTCTTTATGTAATTGGAAATATAAGGATTTTCAATGCAATTCACCGCACAATACATATAAATTTCCTCTAGATCAAAATCATGAACTTTATCAAGGACAAATTCTGGAATATCCTTAGTTATACATTTCATTTCTTCATAATCCACAAGCAAACTAAGTTCATTATGATGCACAAGGGAAATCAAGTCATCACAATTTTTGGACATGATTCGATCATGAAACAATTTGCATTGGGTATTTAAATGACCACATTCATTGCAAAGATCACAAGGATGGCTAAGGAAATTTTAATTTTCAGCACAAACATCTAGCCTATCTTTCAACCATTTAGTTTCTAAATACTTATGCCTCTTGCAAAATCTATCTTTCCTATTTGGTGTGTACCTGCAAACTCTATGCACTCCATAAAAGTTGACATGCTTATAAGAGACATTTTCATCATGACTAGTGTAATCATCATTAGTACTATGGATATTTAAAGAGTTCATACTAACAACATTGCAATCATGCTCATCATTCAAAGATTTAGTGCCAAACATTTTAATGCATTCTTCTTCTAACACTTTGGCACAATTATCGGAATCCTTATTTTCACGAAAGACATTAAAAAGATGAAGCATATGAGGCACCCTAAATTCCTTCTTTTGTAGTTTTCTTTTATAAACTAAACTAATGATAAAACAAGAAACTAAAAGATTCAATTGCAAGATCTAAAGATATACCTTCAAGCACTAACCTCGCCGGCAATGGCGCCAGAAAAGAGCTTGATGTCTACTATGCAACCTTCTTCTTGTAGACGTTGTTGGGCCACCAAGTGCAGAGATTTGTAGGACAGTAGCAAATTTCCATCAAGTGGATGACCTAAGGTTTATCAATCCGTAGGAGGCATAGGATGAAGATGGTCTCTCTCAAACAACCCTGCAACCAAATAACAAAGAGTCTCTTGTGTCCCCAACACACCCAATACAATGGTAAATTGTATAGGTGCATTAGTTCAGTGAAGAGATGGTGATACAAGTGCATTATGGATGGTAGATGTAGGTTTTTATAATCTGAAAATATAAAAACAGCAAGGTGACTAATGATAAAAGTGATCACAAACGGTATTGCAATGTTTCGAAACAAGGCCTAGGGTTCATACTTTCACTAGTGCAAGTTCTCTCAACAAGGATAACATAATTGGATCATATAACTATCCCTCAACATGCAACAAAGAGTCACTCCAAAGTCACTAATAGCGGAGAACAAACGAAGAGATTATTGTAGGGTACGAAACCACCTCAAAGTTATTCTTTCTGATCAATCCATTGGGCTATTCCTATAAGTGCCACAAACAACCCTAGAGTTCGTAGTAAAATAACACCTTAAGACACAAATCAACCAAAACCCTAAAGTCATCTAGGTACTCCAATGTCACCACAAGTATCCGCGGGTATGATTATACGATATGCATCACACAATCTCGGATTCATCTATTCAAACCAACACAAAGAACCTCAAAGAGTGCCCCAAAGTTTCTACCGGAGAGTCAAGATGAAAAGGTGTGCCAACCCCTATGCATAGATTCCCAAGGTCACGGAACTCGCAAGTCGATCACCAAAACATACATCAAGTGGATCAATATAATACCCCATTATCACCACGGATATCTGATATGTCTCCAACGTATCGACTTTTTCTCACGCTTTTCCTCTTGTTTTGGACTCTAATTTGCATGATTTGAATGAAACTAACCCCGGACTGATGTTGTTTTCGGCAGAACTGCCATGGTGTTGTTTTTGTGCAGAAATAAAAGTTCTTGGAATGGAAGAAAACTTTGCGAGGACATTTTATATCAATAATAAGAATTTCTGGAGCCAAGACCTGCATGAGAGGGGCACCTGGGTGGGCACAACCCACCAGGGTGCACACCCCTCTCCTGGCGCGCCCAGGTGGGGTGACCCCGCAGACGACCCCCTAATACTATAAAATCACATATTTCTAGAAAAAAATCAAAGAGAAAGAAAAGAATCACGATCCACGAGACAGAGCCGCCGCCAAGCCCTGTTCTTCCTTGGGAGGGCAGATCTGAAGTCCATTTGGGGCTCCGGAGAGGGGGGTCTTGTCGGATATCGGGTTCCGGCAAAACCCTTAAGGTTCGAACTCTGGGGTGCGCGTGAAGACTTCCCCCTGCCGATCCACATCCCAACGCCTCACCGTGAATCTAAGCTACACGATGAACAGCACAAGGGACACAAGGTTTATACTAGTTCGGGCCACCGCTGTGGTGTAATACCCTACTCTAGTGTGTGGTGTGGTGGATTGCCTCTGGGCTGATGATGAATAGTACAAAGGGAGAACAGCCTCGCAAGAGGTGTTCTTGAGCTGGTGCGGTGTTCTACTTGGGATCGATTTTCCTGCCTCTAGGTGAGATGAGCTCTACTGTGGTGGCTATCTCTATTTATAGGGGCCATGGTCCTCTTCCCAAATATTGAGCGGGAAGGGAGCCAACAACGGCCATTTTGAAGGGGAACAGCTAGTACAAGTTATCCTGACTAAAGTTGGTCTTCGACTGCCAAAGGCACTGGCGATAACCTATGCCTTACCGCCCTGCTGGTCTTGGTCTCGTTGCACCGATATGGTAACCTTTGCTTGATACCTTGGTACTTCGCGCCTGCGTTTGCCCCCTTTGCACCAAAGAGGAAACGAGGACACCGTGCAGGCTGGCGCCCGCCTGGTCTTGATCGTCATGGCTTACTTCATGAGCACCTCGCGAGGTACCCCTGCCTTGATCTCTTTGCCTCCTCGCGAGCCTGCCTAGTGAGGCCGCCCCTGGGGAATCCTTGCGTCATTTGCCCCGCGAGGCTTGGCCCCTCGTGGGGGTCTTGAGCTTGGGTTGATGAAGACGGGTCGTACTAGGCCACTGCTTGAGCCACGCCGCAGGCCGCAGGCAGGCAAGTCTGGGGACCCCCATTCCCAGAACACCGACAGTAGCCCCCGGGCCCAAGGCGCACTCGGACTTGGCTTAGCAGCGAAGCCAAAGGGCAAGTGCGGAGCTCCGCGGGCCCCAACAGCCTGCGACCTTGATCGCCGTGTGGCGGTTGATTGGATGTCGGCGTCTCCGCTTCCCCACCCTGCCTCGGCAACTGCCCGATTTGACGAGTCCCTGCTGCATGAAAAAAGGGTCATGATTACCTGCGATCGTGGAGGCCGACGGTTGGCCTCCCTTGGGTTATAAATGTGGAGGGGGCGCAGGCACCCGGTGCACATCTCCCTTCCCCGCCTGCTTCTTCTTCCTCCTTGCTCTAGTTGCCAGCCGTGTCCCATGGTGATGACGAAGAGGTTCTCGGCCGCGGAGAAGGGGAAAGCTCACCCGGAAGGGCCTGGCTCCCCTCCTCCCAAGCGCGGCTGAGGTCGTCCCCGCAAGCACCCCATGACCCCTGCAGCGGCTCCTCGTGGTCGCGGCGGTGGTCCTTCGCGTGGTGATGGCCGCCCAGTGGGCGGGGGAAGACGCGTCATGGCCGCGTGGCCTCCCCGACCACGCTTTCACTCGGCAGAGGTGCTGCCGGAGTTTGTCGTGTGGTCAGCAGATCCGGCCGGCAACTGGCTCCAGCTCCTCCGCTTCTTTGCCGGCGAACTGCCAGCCGTCAGCCCTGGTGGCCTCTGGCTACAGGCGGATGGTTGTTGCAGCAGGGCTTCCTGGGTCACGGTGGAGATTTCTGCCACCAGGAACGTGGCCTTGGCCCGCGGTTGGCAGACGTTTGCCCGCGCGCCTGGCCTGGGCCGGTGGTGCACCCTGCACTTCAAGTTTGATGGTGACGCCACCCTCTATGTGAGGGTGTTCGGAGAATACGGCCGCCGCGTCGGGTGCTGCCCTGAAGACGATGACGGCGACCGGGTGCTTGGCCTTGGCGACGGCCGTGACGAGGACGAAGGCGAACCCGCTCCTAGCGGCGTCCGCAGCTCGCCAAGCTTCTGTGGTTCCTCCTTTGGGGACAGCTCCTCCAGCGGTGGTCGCGATCAGCTGCCGTGCCCGCTTCGAGGGTGGTAGCGGGTCGTCCCATCATCGCGCCTCGATGAAGCGAGAGGAGGAGTCTGATTGAGCTCGGGAGGAAGGTGCGGATCCCTCCTCGCGAGCTGTTGTGGGGTACACCGCGTTTATTTTGTTTACCTCCTTTTCCTGCATCGAGAGAGAGAGAGAGAGAGAGAGAAGTATGGTGCCCCGTAGGGGCGTGCAAGACTATTACCCTTAATTATCATGCTATTTCTATTACTCCCATGCTGTGTTACGGTGTTGCGGCTATGTGCTTGCGCGTAGGAACAACCTAGCTCGGGAGGTTCGACGTAGTTTCCGCCTTGCGAGGCACTCGCCTGAGGCCTCGCCGGGTGTCTTAAGACCTGCAAGGATCAGTTGGGAGAATAGTTTTCGAACCTTTGCCATGAGGGTGACCAGCTTAGGTCCAGCATTTTGCATCGCGATGCTCGTGGGGCATGGACCGGGAGGGGTTCTCCCGCTGTGAACTTGAGTGAGGGAGCCTCACGAAATCAGGCGAGAAAGGGCTCATGAGGGCGCCCACGTAGCCCTCTCGCGAGGCTTGCAAGAGAGAGAGAGAGAGAACGAGCCGGGCGAAAACCAAAGTCAGAGAATCAAGGGCTGGGGACAGCAAACAACACTCGAAGCAACTCCAATAAAGTTTCAAACAGGGGAGAACAAGCCAACTGCGAAAAGCAAATGAAAAGCCGCATCCGGCACCTAGTCTAGTCTTCCACGTCTTCTCACCAGCGCGGAGCTAAGTGATGCCACTTGGCATGGGCGGGAGCCCCTGAGGCCCAAGGGCGGCACTCCGGAGACTCCGGGGCGTGTACAGCCCCAACTCATTATTACGTGAGAGTGTCACGGGCGGCGAGCTTCACAGGCGCTGGGCCTTCTTCACAGGCACCAGGCCTTTCTTGGGGCGACGAGCTTCACAGGCATCGGGCCTTTCTTGGGGCGGCGAGCTTCATAGGCATCGGGCCTTCTTTATAGGCACTGGGCCCTTCTTCATAGGCACCGGGCCTTATTTACAGGCACTGGGCCTTACTTCACAGGCACCGGGCCTTCTTTACACGCACTGGGCCTTACTTCAAGGGTAGAGCCTCAGGAGGTGCTGAATGTTCCACGCATTCGGGATGGGCACCCCTTCGTGGGTCTCCAAGCACGTGGCGCCGGGTCTGGAAACATGAACAACCTTGAACGGGCCCTCCCACATGGGCGAGACCTTGTGCAGCCCTTCCCTAGAGAGCACCCGTCTGAGCACGAGGTCACCTACCTCAAGAGTCCTGGGGCGGATGTTGCGGCAGTGGTACCGCCGCAGCGCCTGCTGGTATCTTGCTGCTCGTAGCGCGGCCTCCCGATGGTGTTCCTCCCCCAGCATGAGGTCCATCCCCCGCATGGCGTCCTACTGCGCTTCGTCAAATGCCAGGACCTGCGCGGAGCAGTGCCTGACCTCGTGAGGGAGGACCGCCTTTGCTCCGTAGATGAGGAAGAATGGGGTCTCGCCAGTCGACTTGGTTGCGGTAGTGCAGATGGACCACAGCACGGACTGGAGCTCATCGTACCAACCCCTGCCGCAGGCCTCCAGGTTCTTCTTGAAGATCCTGGTTTTGAGGCCTTTCAGGACCTCCACGTTGGCGCGCTCAGCCTGGCCGTTGCTCCGAAGGTGTGCTACCGAAGCGTAGCATATCTGCATTCCAAGGTTAGCACAATATGCTTTGAAGAGATTGCTGGTGAACTGCAAACCGTTGTCAGTGATGATGCGATTAGGCACCCCAATCGACTCACGAGTCCCTTGATGAACTTGACTGCATAACTAGCTGGGATGGTGCGGACGGCTTCTACCTCCGCCCACTTGGTGAACTTGTCGATGGCGATGTAGAGGTAGCGGTAGCCCCCAGGCGCTCGAGGAAATGGGCCCAGGATATCCAGCCCCCAGACCGCGAATGGCCATGAGAGTGGGATGGTCTGCAGGCCCTGAGCTGGCTGATGAATCTGGTTGGCGTGGAATTAGCAGGCTTCGCAGGCCTTCACCAGTTCGATTGTGTCATTGAGTGCCGTAGGCCAGTAAAACCCGCTGCGAAACGCCTTGCCGACGAGGGTCCGTGAGGACGAGTGGTGTCCACAATTTCCACCGTGTATGTCAGCTAGTAACTCCTTCCCCTGTTCCCTGGAGATGCAGCGTAGGGAAACATCGTTTGGCCGCGTCCGGTAGAGCTCTCCGTCTTTGATGCAGTAGGTTGTGGCCTGTCGGGCCACGCGTTCCGTGTCCTCCTCTTTCTCTGGTAAAGTCCCTTGAATCAGGTAATCCTTGAACTCCGCAATCCAGCATCCCTCATGAGGCTCCAACTCCAGGAGCAAGCGCGCTCTTGAGGTCAGGCCGCAGGCCGGGGCTCCTGAGGCAGGTGGCTGAGGGAGATCTTCCCGAGGTTGCGCCGTGTTGGACAGCGTTGGTGCTGCCGAGGGCTTGAAGAGCCATTCCTCGAACACGTGAGGCTCCTGAGGCAGCCGCCTTGACGCCCTCCTGGCGATGTCATCAGCCTCTTGGTTGGTGCCGCGGGGCACATGCTGTAACTCCAAACCCCAAAATTGCTTTTCCATTTTGCGCACCTCCGCAAGATACGCTTCCATGTGCTCGTCCTTGGGCTCGTACACTTTGTTGGAGAAGTTGACGAGGAGCTGTGAGTCTCCCTTGAGGACTAGGCGCTTCAACCCCAGAGCTGCCGCGGCTTTTCGGCCTGCTATGAGACCCTCGTATTCTGCTATGTTGTTGGAAACCTTCTCGCCCTGCTGGAAGCAGAGCTGCACGACATAATAGAGCTTGTCCTGAGTGGGGGATATAAGCACCGCGCCAGCCCCCGCACCATGTCGTGAGAATGCCCAATCAAAGTACATGACCCAGCCATCCGGTGCCACACTTCCTGGGGAGAGCGACCGGTCTTCACCTGCTTCAAGCCCTGGCACTTCTGTCCATTCCGCCACAAAATCTGCGAGCGCGCCCCCCTTGACAACTCTAGTCGTGCTGAATTCCAACTGAAATGCCTGTAGCTCGATGTTCCACTCAACGACCCTTCCAGTGGAGTTGGGACTCCTGAGTACCCTCTCCAATGGGTAGGCTGAGACGACCTTGATGGGGTGACCTTGGAATTAATGCCGCAACTTACGCATGGGGTATTGTGCCCTTGCATCCCCCAACAAAGTGCTGACGCAATACACAGGATTTTCGATGAGGGTGGGTGCGCCATAGGAGCCCGTGCCGGAGGGCTGAGCACCTCCCGAGACGTCGAAGCCACCAACTCTTGGCTCCTGGTGAGGCCCGCTCAGCCCCGGGGGTGTCTTCCTGCTAAGGCGGGTCCCCATCTGCCGAGTTTGTGGCCTTAGCGATGCTTTCTTGGTCTGGTGCTACCGCGGTTGGGGTCGAGATTGGTCGCGATGCGGCCTTGGCTTGGCGCTCTTCCCAAACAGCCACCAGAGCTGCACTGGCGGAGTAGGGCGTGGCGGCGAGGTAGAGCACCAGGGGCTCCTGAGGGCGCGGCGCCACCATCACTGGGGGGCTGGTCAGGTACTTCTTGAGATCTTGGAATGCTTCATCGGTTTCTCATGTCCATTCGAACGGGCCCTTCTTCTTCATCAGCTTGAAGAAGGGCAGGGCACGCTCCCCCAGCTTGGAGATGAAGCTCCCTAATGCAGTTACGCGTCCGGCGAGCTTCTGCATTTCCCTGAGGGTTTGCGAAGGACTCATGTCTTCGATTGCCTTGACCTTCTCTGGGTTGGCCTCGATCCCTCTGTGGGACAAGAGGAAGCCCAGAAGCTTGCCAGAAGGAACACCAAACATGCACTTCTCCGGGTTGAGCCGCAGGTCCACTTCACAAAGGCTCGCGAAGGTTTCTTCCAGGTCCTGTATAAGGTCTTCGCCTCCCGAGACTTTACCACGATGTCGTTGATGTAGGCCTCGGTGTTTCTCCCGAGCTGCCGGCCCAAGGCGATATGCATCAGCCGCTGGAAGGTTGCGCCCGCGTTGTGCAACCTGAACGGCATGCAGGTGTAGCAGTACACCCCGCACGGGGTCAGGAAGGCCATCTTCTCCACGTCTTCTATCGCCATCTTGATTTGGTGATAGCCCCAAAAGGCATCCAAGAAGCACAACAGATCACACTCAGCGGTGGAGTCGACAATTTGGTCGATGCGGGGAAGCAGGAATGGATCTTGAGGGCAGGCCTTGTTGAGTTTGGTGAAGTCGATGCACATGCGCTCCTTTCCTCCCTTCTTTGGCACAACAACGGGGTTTTCCAGCCACTCAGGGTAGCGAACCTCGCGAATGACGCCTGCAACTTCCAGCTTGCGGGTTTCTTGGACGATGAAGGCCTGCTTCTTGGTGGATTGCCGCCTTGCTTTCTGCTTCACGGGGCGCGCATTGGGGCACACATTCAGGTGATGCTTGATCACCTGCCTTGGGACCCCTGCTAGTTGCTTGGGTTCCCACGCGAACACCTCCTTGTTCGCGCGCAAGAACTTCACCAGAGCCGCCTCCTGGTCGGGGTCGAGATTGGCACCTATGGTGAAGGTGGCGTCGGAGGATCCGTCCTCATCAACTGGTACCTGCTTAGTCTCCGCCTTGTCTTGGGTGAACAACTCCTTCTTCTTGGTTGGCGCAGCCTCCTTGGCCTTGGGGGTGTCGGCGCTGGCGGGCTGCACTGCAATGGCTGCTTTGAGAGCGAGCTTGAGCGCCTGCAGAACATCTTTTGTATCTCCAGCTACGGTGAGGACGCCGCTGCTCTCGGGCATCTTCATGAGGTTGTATGTCGGGTGAGTTGCTCCCATGAATTGGGCCAAGGCAGGGTAGCCGAGGATGGCATTGTACGGGAGGCCAATGTGGGCGATGTCGAAGTTGACCAGCTCCGTGCGGAAGTTGTCATGGGTGCCGAAGGTGGAAGGCGGATCTGCCCCAGGGAGCCGGAGGAACCACCTCCGACGCCTGAGAAGGGCTTGCTGGGTCGGAGTCGCTCCAGTGGCACGTGGAGGAGGCTGAAGGCCTCCACCGAGAGCATGTTGAGGCCGGCACCACCATCGATGAGGGTCCTGGTGACGGCCACCTGGCAGATGGTGGGCGTGCAAAGCATTGTTAGCGTACCCGAGCAGGCGGCGTTGGCGGCGTGGTCGTCTGAGCTGAAGGTCAAGTCGGCCTTGGGTGCCGACCAACCCGGAGGAGCTCCGTGCCGCGTGAGGGTGGCGCCGATCTGGCGGACGAATGGCTTGATGTGGCGGCCCGAGGGTGGCGCCCGCGAGCCGCCCAGGAGAGTTGCGATGACCGGGGCGCCGGCGCAGTGTAATAGGCAAGGAAGAGGTCGCGCGGCTCCTCCCAGGAGGCCACAGAAGCCGTTGGCAGGTGAAGCAGCCACATGCGCAGAAAGCCGGTGAGAGACATGGGAAACCAGTTAGCCATGACCCTGTCGTCACCCCCGGCCTTTAGGACGGCCTCCTCTTATGCCAGTAGGAAAGCCATCGGATCTGTCATGCCGTTGTAGCGTGGCGGCATCTCTGGCTTGAACTTGTGTGGCCACTGAACCTGCCGCAAGGCGGGGGCCAAGGCTCGGAGCCCCCTGGCCCCAGCGCTGGCGTCGGCTGCCGGAGCGGGTGGCGCGTTATCCGCCATGAGGGTGAAGCGCGGTGTCAATGGAGAGCGGGTCGACGGAAGGGAGAGCTCCAGTGCACCCCTACCTGGCGCGCCAAATGTCGGATATCGGGTTCCGGCAAAACCCTTAAGGTTCGAACTCTGGGGTGCACGTGAAGATCTTCCCCCTATCGATCCACATCCCAATACCTCGCCGTGAATCTAAGCTACACGATGAACAACACAAGGGGTGTCAGAGTAAATGACCACGGGTAGCCTAGCCGACTCCCTTTGGCCCTTTGAAAAAACAACAGGCCGATCGAGCCTTGGAGCACCCACGACGCGGGGCCGCCTTCCTCCGGCCGGCTGCCTCACAAGCCGACTACCGGAAGGCGGCCCAGCCCTAAACTCTCTTGGAAGACGCCATGATAGGGCCGACTCCAAGAAGCCGGCCACGAAAAGACCGACTCCAAGAAGCCGGCCACGAAAAGACCGACTCCAAGAAGCCGGCCCAAGAAGACCGACTCCAAGAGGCCGGCCCCTGGCGAGCGGCCAGGGCCGTGCCCTCAAAGTCTGCACCCCCATAACGATGATGGGACAAGGCGTGGCAATAGTGAAGCATGCCACCCCCGAATCCCGGAGCACGCATGGCTACAGTACGCCATACGGGGCAGCCATCACCCGTCTGGCGTGGCACTGTTGCCATGCTGATCATGACACCCTCCACGACGGGCTGCCAGTACGGCCCGTAGGCGGCGGGCCCCTTCGGTTAGAGAGACGCCCGAAGGCGGCCTTGCCTCCCCCAGCCGGCCTGGGGCACGGCCGGCTTCCTATGGCCGGCTTGCCTCCCTCCTCGGGGCGTGCGCACCATTAAGGAGACAAGACGAGGTAAGGCTACAGTGAGAACCCGCAAGGCGGCGGCACTGTAGCCATGCTTACCTCGACAAAGCCCTCGTCATCAAAGGCAAGGCAACAGTAGCCAGCCCCCGACAAGACCCCCAAGCGGTGGGTCGGCCTGTCGTCCAATAAGCCGGCAGCCGGCGGGACCCACCAGTCGGCGGGCCCCAGTGGCCGGCGGAGAAGCCGGCGGCCATAGACACTGACGGCTAGGGCCCGCGCCCAGCCGGATTACCGTTGTACCCCCGGGGGGTAGGCCTATATAAACCCCCCGGGGCACCCATGGAAAGGGTTGATCTCAGATAGTTTTAGACACTACTATAAGGAGAGAAGAGAGCTAGCCTTGCCTTTCTTCCTCCTCACACCGAACAGCTCAAGGAGCCTCTTGTAGCTTCTTATCGATCTAGTGATCATGCGGAGACCCCGCAGAGCAGGAGTAGGGGTATTATCTCCACGGAGAGCCCCCAACCTGGGTAAGATCTACCGGCGTGCATGTCTTCGCCTCATCCCATTTCCAGGCACCGGCGATGTCTTACTAGCTGCCACAATGATAAGCCACCCGTTGGCATATGTCGCACCTACCACCCGACATTTGGTGCCCACCGTGGGGCCAGGTGCACCGTCGTCCGGAGACCTGCTCTGGACGGGAACCCTTTTCCTCCCCAGCGAGCGTAGCCAGCCCGGCATGCCCGATGGCGCTTTCCCCGACACGCTGCAAAGCGTCGACGACGCCTGCGCGGTGAGATGCCTCGCCGATCTTCTTGGCGAGGCTTGCATCTCCGACGAGCCCGCATCCGACGCGGGCACAGGCTGCCCCGAGAGCAGCCTCGTCAGCCTCCTCGACCAACTCCACGTCTCCAGCGAGCCTACCGCAGACTTGGAGTCGGTTGGCTCCACCGACCCGATGCTTGTTGACTCCGACACAGCGTCGCTCGACACCTTCCCCACCAACGTGATCATCTTCGACGACCCTCTTCCTCGAGCTGACAGCGGCGGCAGCACCGTCACCGAGGTGCTAGTCATCAGCCACGCCATCACCTCTGATGAAAACGCCCACGACGCCATGCAAACAACGCTGCACGATCTGTCCGCCCCCATCCCAGCTGACGCTAATGTCGAGACACTGGAGGCACGCCGCCTCACCCTCCTTGCGGAGGGCCAGAGGATAGCCTCCATGAGATGCCTCACTGAAGCTCACCAGCGCGAAGTCGACTGCGCCGCCTTCGGTATGCCGCCTCTCGAAGGGCCAAGCCAAGCCGACATCGTCAAGAAGCGCGGCATGACCCTCGCTAGCATGCTGGGAGGGGACTTCCCAGTCTACTCCATGCCTCTCGAGAACCTACGCGCCGCTCAGTCGATCATAGACGAGTTGAATGGACTGGGGGCTGACCAGCTCCCCTACATGACCAGACGCATCCAGCAGTTGATCTATGCAGCCACAGAGCGGCACGAAGCCGGCGTCCATGCTGGAAGCCCCCCTCGCCGAGAGCACGGTGCAACATCACGGACGCCGACTGCAGGCGGTGCCCGTGCGAGACCAGAGAAGGAGCCAGTTGCTAGCCATAGTCGGACTCGAGTCACCATCGAGCGCGACGCAGAAGGCCGCCCTCGAGGTGTGGAACGACGAGGCGACCCGCCTCTTCCTCCGCCTCATGGGGAGAGATACCCCACCCCGCCACCTGTCATGCATCCGACTCTCAGTGGCCGACTGGGCCACCGAGAAGGAGTCGGTGAGAATGATGCCCGCCACCGGATCGACCGCCTAGCACGATCCCTGGCACTGGAAGAAGAAGACGATGTGGGCTCGCCCTGCTTCGGCCCCCGCATCCGCGATGAGCCCTTCCCCAAAGGGTTCTCGCTCCCAAGAGACACGCCCAAGTACAACGGCTCCGTGAAGCCGGAAGATTGGTTGATCGACTACTCCACTGCAGTCCGCATAGCAAGCGGCAATAGGCGTGTTGCCGTGAAATATGTCCCCCTCATGCTCCAAGGCACGGCGCGCACCTGGCTCAACAGCCTCAAACCTTACAGCGTCAACAGCTGGCTAGACTTCACAGAAGTCTTCATCCGCAACTTCACCAGCACATACACGCGGCCTCCCAAGCCTCGCCAGCTTTCCTTGTGTGTTCAAAAGCCCAACGAATCGACACGCGACTACCTCACGCGTTGGGCCGAGCTCTGCAACTCCTGCGAGGGGGTGCACGAGGTTCAAGCTATAGAATACTTCACCACCGGGTGCAGAGAAGGCACCCTCCTCAAGCACCGACTCCTCCGCGATGAGCCGACTACCCTCGACGAGCTGCTGATCATAGCAGACAAGTACGCCACGGCCGACTCCTCAATGAAGACCGAGCTCCGAGTAGACGCCTCCGGAAAGGTGCTAGCTCCGGCTCCCAAGACGCCGGCTGGAGAATCCAGCCGACGCCCATACCAGAATGACCACAAGCGCAAAGCCCCTATGGCGTCTTCCACCAGCCGGCAGGTGGCCACGGTCGAAGACGAACAACCTGAATGGCGGCCGGCACCCAAGAAGTAGAAGGGCGACAGGCCGGCTTGGCAACCGGCTTTCTCCTACGAGCAAACCCTCGATGCCCCCTGCAAGTTCCACAGTGGCGCGAAGCCGTCCAACCACACAACTCGGAAATGCCATTGGCTCACACGAATCTCCAAGGGCGAAGGGCTGTTGCCGCCTCCGCCTGCAGGCCAGCCACCTCCAGCCCCTCAGCAGCCGGCCGCTCGGCCAGTGGTCAGAGCTATTCAAGACGAGTTCCCCGATGAACATGCTGCCTACATCGTCTTTACAAGACAGACTGTAGACCGGCGCAGCCGGCGCCGACAGCAGCAAGAAGTCAACATGGTCGCCTCCAACAACCCCGAGTTTATGCACTGGTCAGAGAAGCCTATCAGCTGGATCCATGCCGATCACCCAGAGGTGATGCCCTATGCGTTGGTTTTGGATGCCACCCTCGCGACACAAAGGCGAGCCGCCCGTTTCTCCCACGTGCTGATAGATGGCGGGAGCAGCATCAACATATTGTACCGTGATACCATGGAGAAGCTCAACATCAAGCCGAAGCAGCTCATGCCAAGTCAGACTGTGTTCCATGGCATTGTACCTGGCCTATCCTGCTAGCCAATCGGCAAGATCAAGATGGATGTCCTCTTTGGGGGCAAGGATCATTTCCGCCGAGAAGCAATATGGTTTGAGGTAGTGGATCTGGAGAGCCAGTACCACGCATTGCTTGGCCCACCTGCTTTGGCCAAGTTTATGGTTGTACCTCACTACGCCTACCTCAAGATGAAGATGCCGAGTTCCAAGGGCATCATCACCATAGCCGGAGACTACAAGAAATCTTCTGAGTGTGTGGCAGCTAGCAGCCAGTTGGCCGAGTCCCTTGTGATTGCTGAAGAGAAGAAGATGCTGGATCGAGTCGTGGCCATGGCTGGCAAGCATCCGGCCCTGTCCCCCGACCCCAAGGAATGTGATGCTCAAGGTTCTTTCCAGCCGGCCAAAGAGACAAAGAAGATACCTCTGGACCCAGAGCACCCGGAGAGGTACGCTGTCATGGGCACCGGCCTCGACAGCAAATAGGAAAGCGAGCTCGTCGATTTCCTCCGTGAGAATCGGGACATCTTCTCATGGTCTCCCAAAGACATGTCGGGTGTCCCGACGGATTTCGCCAAGCACAAGCTACATATCCGATCTGATGCCAAGCCGGTCAAGCAGCCCTTGCGCCGCCTGTCGGAAGAGAAGAGAAGAGTAGTCGGAGAAGAAATAGCCCGACTTCTGGTAGCCGACTTCATTATGGAGGTGTTCTTTCCCGAGTGGCTTGCCAACCAGTCCTGGTGTTAAAGAAGAACAAGCAGTGGCGCATGTGCATTGACTACACCGGCCTCAACAAAGCCTGCCCTAAAGATCCTTTTGCTCTACCAAGGATTGATCAAGTAATAGACTCCACAGCCAGATGCGAGCTGTTGAGTTTCTTGGATGCTTACTCAGGCTACCACCAGATAAAATTGGACCCAGCTGACCGCCTGAAGACCGCCTTCATCACCCCATTCGGAGCTTTCTGTTACCTGACTATGACATTCGGCTTAAGAAATGCCAGTGCCACTTTTCAGTGTTGCATGCAGAAATGCCTCCTCAAGCAACTTGGCAGAAATGCCCACGTCTATGTAGACGATGTTGTGGTGAAGACGGAGAAACGCGACACCTTGCTGGAAGACCTCAAGGAGACCTTTGAAAATTTGCGCCGGTTTCAGATCAAGCTCAACCCTGAGAAATGCGTGTTCGGAGTACCATCCAGCCAACTTCTAGGCTTCCTGGTCTCCGAACGCGGCATCGAATGCAACCCGGTAAAGATCAAGGCCATAGAGAGAATGAAGATTCCTACCAAGCTGCGAGACGTCCAAAAGTTCACCGGATGCCTGGCATCTTTGAATCATTTCATTAGCCGGCTCGGAGAGAAGGCTCTCCCCCTCTACCGACTCATGAAGAAGTGCACTCACTTCGAGTGGGATGACCAGGCGGACCAAGCTTTCCACGAGCTAAAGAAGATGTTGTCCACGCCGCCTGTCTTGGCGGCACCGACTGAGAAAGAGCCCATGTTCCTCTACATTGCCGCCAGTAGCTGGGTGGTCAGCACAGTTATCATGGTTCACCGTCCAGAAGAAGGCTGAGCTCAGCTAGTCCAGAGGCTAGTATATTATTTGAGCGAAGTACTGTCCACCTCGAAGCAGAACTACCCGCACTATCAGAAGATGTGCTACAGTGTGTACTTCGCCTCCAAGAAACTCAAGCCCTACTTTCAAGAGCATCCCATCACGGTCGTATGCACTGCCCCACTCGCCGAGATCATAGGCAGCCGGGATGCATCCGGCCGAGTGGCAAAATGGGCCATTGCACTGGCTCCTTACACGATCTACTACCAGCCCCGCACCGCCATCAAGTCCCAGTACCTTCCACCGGCCCCCGACTCCACTCATTGGCGGATGCATTTCGATGGATCCAAGATGCGCACCGGCATGGGAGCCGGCATCATCCTCACCTCTCCCAAAGGCAACAAACTCAGATACACATTGCAAATCCATTTTGACGCCTCCATCAATGTAGCCGAGTATAAGGCACTCATACACGGGCTCCGGCTGGACAAGGAACTCGGCATCCGCCGGATCCTGTGCTATGGCGACTTGGACTTGGTGGTCCAGCAATCATCCGGCGACTGGGACGCCAAGGAGGCAAACATGGCAAGCTACCATTTCCTCGTTCAGCAAATCAGTGAATACTTCGAGGGGTGCGAGTTCCTCCACGTGCCACGGGCCGACAACAAGCAAGCACATGCCCTGGCACGAATAGGCTCCACCCGGCAAGCTATACCAACCGGTGTCGCCCTCCAACGCCTCCTCAAGCCGTCTGTCAAGCCATCTCCGGAATCTAGTTCCATCTTCGTGCCGCCTGACCCCGGCGAAGTCGGATCTGACTTCGGGAACCAAGCAGGCGGCTCGGGGACTTCGACAGCCGGCTCGGGGACTGCCATAGTCGAACCCGGCCCGGGGACTACTGCAGCCGGCCCGGGGACTGCACCGACACAACAAGCGGCGGTCGACTCCAACTCTTCACAACCCACCCCTCCCGCCCTCGTTGCAGTAGCCGTTTTGGCAATAGAAGAAGTCACAGCTCCATCATGGGCCTAGCCCATCCTCCACTTCCTGATAAATGGAGAACTGCCGACTGACGAGATCTCGGCAAGACAAGTCCAACACCGAGCCGGAGCATACACAATAATGAACCGAGAGCTTGTTAGGCGCAGCGTTACTGGAGTCTTCCAGTGCTGCGTCGAGCCAGAGAAAGGCATAGCAATCCTCGAAGACATCCACCAGGGCAAATGCGGCCACCATGCGGCCTCAAGGTCACTCGCCGCCAAAGCTTTCGGCCATGGATTCTTCTGGCCGACTGCTTTGGAGGATGCCAAGGAGTTAGTCAAACACTGCAAAGGGTGCCAAATCTTCAGCTCCAAGCAGCACCTGCCGGCTTCTGCACTCAAGACCATCCCCCTCATCTGGCATTTTGCCGTCTGGGGACTGGACATGGTGGGCCCATTAAAGACGGTGCGTGGCGGCATGACACATCTTCTTGTCACCGTGGACAAACTTACCAAGTGGATTGAAGCAAAGCCGATCAATAAACTGAACGGGCCGACTGCCATGACATTCATCGCAGATATTACAACCCGTTATGGAGTACCACACAGCATCATCATTGACAATGGCATGAATTTTGCCAAGGGAGCACTCGCACGTTTCTGCGCGACACAGGGCATCCGACTGGACTTAGCGTCCGTTTCCCACCCGCAGTCAAATGGCCAAGTCAAACGAGCAAACGGCCTCATCCTCTTCGGCATCAAGCACCGATTGGTCGTGCCGCTAGAGCGTTCGGCCGGCTGTTGGCTCGATGAGCTGCCGGTCATCCTCTGGAGTTTGTGTACTACCACGAACAAGTCAACCGGCTTCACCCCTTTCTTCCTTGTATATGGTGCCGAGGCTGTCATCCCAACTGACATCGAGTTCGACTCACCTCGGGTCACCATGTACACGGAGGCGGAGGCCAAGGAAGCACGAGAAGACGGGGTCGACTTGCTGGAAGAAGGCCGGCTGTTAGCCCTCAGCCAGTCCGCCATCTACCAGCAGGGTCTACGCCGTTACCACAGCCGGAAGGTCAAGCCAAGATCCTTCCAAGAGGGTGATCTTGTGCTCCGGCTGATCCAGCGAACAGCCGGCCAGCACAAGCTCTCGGCCCCTTGGGAAGGCCCCTTCGTCATCAGCCAGGCTCTAGGCAAAGACTCCTACTATCTGATCAACGCGCAGAAGCCGAAGGCACGCAAGAGAGATGATTCCGGCAAGGAGTCAGAGCGACCATGGAACGCCAGTCTTCTCTGAAGATTTTACAGTTAAAATGCAGTATGTACCACGCTACCTTTTGTATTAAGTACGAGACAACGGGCCCCCCGAGGAGTACTCGGGAACTAGCCTCTTTTATCTATGAATGATGGGTATCTTACCCATGGTTATGCCACTACATTCGTTTTTTCGTCCGGCACCGGGTTCGATCAGTCGGCCCGGGGACTTGCCGCCTTGAGTTACATTCAAAGTTCTACCTGCAGCCAGACAAGTAGTGTGCCGGCACCCATGCCCTCTCTTGTTGAAAGTCGCAGCTCGAAGAATCGACTGTCCGGATGGCAAGAGCCAAAGGCAGGAAAAGATGCCCACACGAAAAACGGCTAAGGATTAACGAACTTATATAACCCAAGCCGGCTCCCCCCCTGCCAACCGGCTGTCAGAGCAGTCGGCTGGCCGGCTACCCTCCTTACTATGCTACAATCTAAGAAAACTCGAGTACTTGTCCTCCCAGATGGCCAATCCCTTTCCCGGTCACAGACTGCAGAGCAGCTGTCCGGCTGGGAAGGCGGCCACCAAGGGAGGGCGGCAAAGGAAAACAGCCAAAAGATGAAAAGAAAGTAGGAATGGAAGCCAAGCACATGCATAATTATATTTACACAAAAGGCCTTCGAAAGGCCGGCATTCGACATAGTTTGAATACACCCCCAGTGGGTGGAATTGCGCAAATTTAATAAAAAGTTGTTCAAGGAGTAACGAGCAGGAAAGTAAAGACGGCGAGTCAGGCCAAGGGAGCAACGGAGGAGTCGTGCAGGTTGGTGGAGACGGCAGTGTTGGCTGGAGGAGTGGCCGGCTGGCGAGTCTCGGCTTGATCGTCACCTGCGGTAGGTGGTGCGTTCGCACGCGCCTCGTTGCTGGAGGCACGGTCAGGCTGAGGCTGGCTGGCTACTTCACCGTCCGGCACAATGTCTTCACCATCTTCCTCCTCCTCCTCTTCGCCCTCGTCGCTGGAGTCGATCTCCTCCGCCGAGTCTTCACCATCTGCCAGGTTCAGCCCGAACCATTCCTCCGGCTGAGCGACGCCATCTTCGTTTACCTCAGGAGCAAAGGCGCTGGTGTCGGTGAAGTCGGCGATCGCCGAGCCGTGCTGGATGATAGCCGGCCGCACCGCCTCCAGCTCCTCGTCAGCCTCCTGCCGCCAGGTGCGCAGCTGGTCCAAATTCAGCCCATGATACCAAGCCCGGACGAACTCTAGCACCTGTCAAGCGCCGGACCGAGCTGATGAAGCCTTCCAGGCCTCGAAGCGGCCGACTGCTACCTCCAGCCAGTCGGCAGTCCGGCTGGGGGTGCGGGGAATCACCTCACCGGGCCAGAGGGCGGCCAGCACCTGCGCTCCGGCACGCTGAAGACGGCGGAGCATGCGATAGGCCGTCTAAAGGCGGGCTTGGATCGCCAGAAGCTGCTCCTCAAGTGACCGGTTGGCGTCCGGTGCGATCTCAACCCCAGCCTGCCGCCGAGCCTCACGGTGAGCTTCGATGGCTTGGTTGGCGGCGACGAAGTAACCGGGGAAGTATTCTTCACAAAGAACAAAGAAATAGAGCAAATTAGAAGATAAACCAGATTACAAGCACGAGAAAAGGAGCGAAGAAGAAGGCGGCCTACCGTCAATCAAATCTTCAACCCGGTCGTAGCCTTCGCTCAGCGCCTGCCTTGCCTTGGCCCAGCTCGCCGCTTCGGTCTCATACTCGGCTTTGAGGGCAGCCTCGCTGTCCTGCGCCGTCTTCAGGGCCGCCTTGTGGTTCTCCTCCTGGTCGGCCAGCTTCTTGGCCTGGCAATCACGCTCCTAAACCAAGGCGTTGCACTCGTTCTCCTTCGCACGAAGGGCGGTCTGGGCCACACCTACATGTGCCCTCAAGTCAGCATTGGCTCCTGCAGATATGGAGAAGAAGAAATTAAGGAAGAAGTCGTCAGGAAAGATCCGACCCGACTGCTCAGCAGTCGGCCCGAATCTTGGGGACTACATCCAGTGGGTGCGCTGGTGCACCCCCACATGAGATAAAAAAACAAAAGCACTTACTCCGGCTCTCCGTCAGATCGGCGGTCTTCTAATTAATCTCCCGAGCCTGGGAGTTGAAGGTAGCATCATGGAGGTTGTGATAATCCTGCGAATAGGACGAAGATGCGAACAAGAGCAAATCATTAAATCAAAGTCTTCTGAGAAGTTCCAAGCCGCCCGCTCAGCAGCCGACTTGGAACTCGGGGACTACACCCAGTGGGTGCGCTGGCGCGCCCCCACGGAAGAAATCAAGAGCGAAGACTCACCCGAATGGCCGACCGCATTGCAAGAAATTCTTGGGTATACTGCTTCAGTGCGGTGGCCTGAGACTGAAGCCGACTCCGGACATCCTGCGCCGCCACATTCAGCACGGCCGTCCCACCGCCCGGCGTCCACCCTGGCGAGCTGACGATGGCCGTCTCCAGGTCATGGGACAACAGGCTGGAGCACGTGGCCCTCTACGGATCCAGCTCTGAAGTCGCCTTCCCTGCGCGCTAACGAGTCGGCGACAAGACCACAAGATCCGCCCTCACAGTCGGCTCGCCTCCAGCCGGCTGCTCAGGCGGCGCCTCGGGCTGGCCGCCTTGGCCCGTCCTGGCTGATGAAGGTGGCACCGCCTCTCCCTCCGGGACGACTATGTCGCCCCCTTCCTCTCCATCGCCGGCTGGTCGCGGCCGGCTTCCTCTGGCGGGGACACCGGGATATCGGGGGCCACGGTGCGGAGGGGGATGACGAGTTGTGGAGGTTGGCTGCACGGGGCCTCCGCCACCCTCTCTGCGGCCGCGGCCTCCGCCTGAGCCTTGGCCGCCGCGTCGGCCGGCGCCTCAGCCGACTCCGCCGTCGTCTCCTGAGCCGCCTTGGCGGTGGCTGCCCTCTGCTCCTCCGCCTCCCGCTCCTCCCGCGCCTCCTGCGCGTTCTGCTCCATCGCCGCTTGGAGCTCGGCACGGGGGTCTACGCGGCGGGAACTTGTAGATCCTCCCGCCCCTCCGACTATGGAGGCGGCTGTAGTCCGCTCAAGAGAGAGCGGAGCCCTGGTTGATAAGACAAGAAAAGGCTTAGAAGAATGCCGACTGAAGAGAAGAAACAAAGGCGTGTGAGAATTAACACTTACGCCGAAACTACCTGCGGCTGCTTCACCACCTTGCGGAAGTGGGCCGCTTTCGCGGCCGCCTCGTCCCGCTTGGTCGCCGCCGCGGAACCCTTGGGCTTCTTCGGCATCTCCTTGGTGCTCAGCCGGCTTGGGTAGAAGCGGCCGCTCATCTGGCAGATCAGATGAGGGCGGCCTTGGAGCGGGAGCACCCGGCGCTCCATGAAGGCGGCTATCAGGTCGGGCCCAGTCAGGCCCTTCGACTAGATCAGCACCCGAAGCCGGGCGACGGCGCCAGCCCCATCCGGCGTCAGCGACCTGGCCCGGTAGGACCACGAGGGCTGTCTCCCAGCTGGCAGGTCGGCTACGTAAGCCGGCAGATTGACGTAGTCGCCCTGCGACGTGATGTTCTTCACATAAAAGTAAGATTTCTGCCAAAGCTTCACCAACTGGATCAGCGCGATGGGCGGAAATGGGTTGTCGGCTGTCGATCTCCGTATGGCGATGAAGGCGCTGCATGGAGCCAGCACGCCCGTGACACCGTACCGAGCTTGGACTGGAAGAACTCCCCCCCATGTTCGATGGTGGGGAGGACGCCGAGGAAGCCTTCTCACAAAGTGACGAAGGCCGACAGCAGCACCACCGTGTTTGGAGTGAGGTGGTGCGGCTGGAGATGACAAAACTAGAGAAACAAGCGGAAGAAGCCGCTCGCAGGCTGGCCGACGCCGCGTAGGCAGTGCGAGTAGAAGATTACCCGCTCGTCCTCTTCCGGTGCCGGCGAAACCTCCCTCTCAAGTGCGAGACGGACCTGCACGTGATCCCTGCCCGGCAACCGCCGTATCTTGCAAAGGAAGTCGATGTGGTCTTCACGGACGTTGGAGCCGTCCTAGGAGCTCAACATTGCAGCCATGAGGACGGGAAGGCGACGAAAAGCGCGGTGACGGAGAGCGCGCGATTCGGCGGCAGCAAGGCTGCGGCATGCCAAGAAGAATGGCGGAAAGGTGGCACGGTGGAGAGCCGCGGCGGCGGCAGAGAGGAAGAAGAAGAAGGGAATGGTGGAGCGAGGGCGAGCGTGCGAGCGACTGCCGCTCCCACTCCTCCCCCTACTTATGGCCTCGTGCAGCGAAGCCGAGGAGGCGAGGCGTGGGGGCGTGGGATTAACTGCGCCCACTACCCCACGTCCCGCGAATATTGCGCCTTTACGGCGAGTGGAAACCGCCACCGGAAGACGTGCGGTCAGTTCGGGCTGCAAAAGATCCGCGCCCGGGCCGAGGCGTGGAAGTGGTGGGTGTCGGTGTCAAAACCGGTGGATCTCGGGTAGGGGGTCCCAAGCAGTGCGTCTTAGGATCAATGGTAACAGGAGGCAAGGGACACAATGTTTACCCAGGTTCAGGCCCTCTCGATGGAGGTAAAACCCTACTTCCTGCTTGATTGATATTGATGATATGGGTGTTACAAGAGTTGATCTACCACGAGATCGTAGAGGCTAACCCTAGAAGCTAGCCTATGGTATGATTGTTGTGTATGTCTATCGACTAGCCTGGCCCTGGTTTATATAATGCACCAGAGGCCTAGGATAACAAGAGTCCTAGCCGAATACGCCGGTGGGGGAGGGGTTCTTGTCTTGATCGCCAAGTCTTGTGGATTCTTCCTTGTATGCGGCAGCTGTCCGGACTGGCCCATGAGTATACGGCCATGGGGGTCCTCGGCCCAATCCAACTGATTGGGAGACGACGCGTTGAGTACCCCCTAGTCCAGGACACCGTCAGTAGCCCCCTCAACCGGCCTTCAATTAGGGACGCTCCTCGATTCTTCCGAACTGTTCTTCATCTTCGGTTGCCGGTCTTGAAAACTGGTTCAACAAATCTTCTCATCTTCTATCTTGAGGATCACCGAAATGCATTCGACGAGTTTACACGTCGGGTATCCGAGGAGCCCCTTTAAGTATCCGGCCTTTATCAATGCCTTGTTATTTTTATGCCACACCTCGGGTTCGGAGTTGTTCTCGGGAGGTAGTGTCCTCTTGCGTCCGAGCTCTAATGCCGGACTGCATTCGAGGTATCTCTTGCAGCCGAGCACCAATGCCGGACTACTTCCCGGCTCTAACGCCGGAATGTATCCGAGTTCTAACACCGGACTATGTATCCGAGCTCCAACGCCGGACTGTATCCGAGCTCCAACGCCGGACTATGTATCCGAGCTCCAACGCCGGACTGTATCCGAGGTGTCGTAAATCACCTTGGTTCAAAGAAGTTTGAAGGAGTTTAGCCGAGCTTAATGCCGGAAATGCCCTCTATGGAGCCAGCCACTAGCGCCCGAGCTTTATGCCGGACTGCTTCCGAGGTGGTGCACCTCCCCGAATGTGGGCCGATTCTTATCAATATTTTTGATTGGTGCAATTTATTCTCTGCTGAGATACATAGCCAGTAGCCCTCAAGGTGGGTATCGGTCTAAAACCCGAGATGCACATGAAGGATGACATAAGACCGCTGATCCCCGTAGCCGCTGAGACTCAGGATGATTTGCAAAATCAGTCTGAGGATCAAGTCCTAGCTCGGCAGAATACTTCGGGACACAAAAAGCGGGGTGCTTAGTCCTCGAGACTCAGGTTAGGTGTAGCCGACCAACCTGAGGATCAAAATATCCTCGGAAACTGTATTGCACTTAAAATTTTCTGCATAGAACAGGCAATGCAGTAGCCCCCAAGACACTGGTCGGGTGGCAACACTAGATCAGGGGATCGATGTTCCCCTTTAATATTTGTAAATAATAAGCCCGAAGCCCAGTAGCCCCCGAGCCTTAATGTGGGCACGGGAGACCGAATTAAGGATCGATATCCATAGTAAAATCACAAATTATGTGTAATGACTCTATGTATCCAAGTACTTTACGTCATTAATGCTCGGATCCGCATTGTACAAAACTTTGTTGACCGACCATCGGCTTCCACCTCCTCGGCCAATAGCTGAGGAGTGTTTGTCCTACTTTATAAAGCCTTTATGAGGGCAAATATTTACAACAAACAAGGCAATCTGGCCATACGGTTTTATAAACAAAGGTACGCGGAGAGACATGTTAATTACTGTTTAACAGAAGAAATGTCTTCCAAAGAAAATAGTCCCGCTATCGGTTCCTTTCTTTGGGTTGTCATGCTAAGCATGATCATGAAACCTCAGCTCCAATGTAAGAGCAAAATATCGAGGATTTAGTTTGGGAGGCCAGTTAATAGCCCCCGGTAGTGTTCGACGACAGTCGAGGTCAAGCCGTAAACACTTCGGCCATTGTTATGAATGGCCCATCGTTTAACGCCGTCATCGGATCGCCGACCAGTTTATGCTTATTGTGACAGTCAGTTTTCGGCTTTCTCCATTGAGGTGCTTAACCATGTGAGCTGGAAGCACAATCACAGTGGTTCTCCCTTTGCACACCTAGCCGAACAAAGCGGAACATAGGAGGCAAGTGCAGGAGCCGGGCAACCCAACTATTGACCGAAGACACAATTCGAAACCGATGCATATATAGCAATATCCGAGAATGTTTTTGCTGAATCTATAAAGGTGTCCGGCGTTGCACTGCAAGACTTGTGCTAAAAACACACAAATAGTTTAAAAGTGCCATGGGCTCGAAAAGCCAAAAAACTTATTCAAAAGGTTAATGTCTGAACTAGATCAAGTGTTCGGTGCCAATCCAAAAATTGGACTTTAGAAAAAAAAGGTGCTTCTGTCATGCTTTAACATGACACATCCTATCTCAAAACTTCAAGAAGGTCAGCCTATGGCTTCAACCTCCTATCCCGAAGGCGGAGTACTTCTTACTAGGCCAGTTTAGCAAACTAAACTCTAGCGGCTTTGAGAGAGAAATTAGGCTCCCCGGCTAGTGACCGCACACTTGTGTCGAAAAAAAGGAGTGATAAATAATAATAAAAACTTTGCAACGACTAAGAAGAAAAACACTTATCATAAAATGGCTCATATAAATTTAAGAGCCCCCAAGTGACTTGGGTAAAAGAATGATTGCATGTACCGAAGTACTTATATCATATCTATGTTCAACCGAACTTTAAACGCGTCTTAACCGACCGTCGGCTTCTCCCTCTTCGGTCAAGGACCGAAAAGTGTTATGTACTCCATCTGTCGAGAATATCAACGGTGTTTCCAATAACCAGGCAATCAGGTCATAAGGCTGTAACAGACAAAGCGCGCTCAGGGAACTTATGCTATATTACTGCAAAGAGTAAGAAGCATCTTCGAAGAAAATAGTACCCCCACCGATACCTTTCTTCGGTGCTCATTGTTATTATGAGACTTGTGCAATAGATTTTTTGTACTCATGAGTTCCGTTGTGTGCCGACCATGATTGAAAACAATAAGAGCGCTAGCTTTCGGCTTCACCCAGTCTGAGGTCCGGCTCGGTTGACCCGATCGTGACAATCGCAGAGGTGCTCCCTTTATTCCCTAGCCGAACAATCGGGAACGTAGGGGTAAGCACAGGAGCCAGGCAACCCAGCTTGCAAATCGCTTAAGTCAATATGGTGCATATTGTGGCGTAATACACGAACAAGGAACGAAGCCGTACAAGTATAACCATATGCAAGAGGAAAAAGCTTCATGAAGGAAGCCCCCAAGTAAACGGGGTATTTGAATTTGCGTGTCACAAACAAAGTTTGGACAAGGAATTTTTTACAAGCAACTTTTTTCCAAAAAAAGTATAATGCTTGGCTGAGCCGAACACAAGTTAAAAATTTAAAACTTTGAGCATGAAGACAACTTAGCTGGTTGATGTGTTCGGTATTGATGACGTGGTCCGAGCTTGATGCGGGACAAGGTTCCATCCCCAAGCCGGTCCCGAGGTGGCGGAGCAAAGAGCTCGGCACTCCGAAGTGGTGACATAGCACGGTCAATGCAGGACGGCAGGGTGATGCCGAAGTCCCCGACATGGGCTAATCAAGTGTTGACGAAGCCCCCCGTCCAGCCGACATGATGCCCAAGGATATAGTCCGGCTGGATCATTTTCCTGTGCACAAAAAATAGTGCAAACCGGAGATAATAGTAATAATAATAAAAATATATATAAAAAAAATTCGTTGCATAACAAATAAATTATGCAAAGTGAGTAATAAAAGAAATATGGCCTGGCGCCGAAGTCAATGTCGATGCAGGGCGGCGGCGTGATGTGGTAAAGGCATGGCAAGGCCTGAATTCTCAGATCGGTTCGAGTTTCGGATGCGGCGTTTGCCGGACTATGTACGGAAACTGACCGAACCACCATGCGACCGTCGTTAATGCGGCCACCATCTGATAGACCTGCGTACATATGACGGACAAACCAGAGTAATAATTCATTAGGAAAATGAACCCTAACAAGCAAAAAATGCTAGGATTAATAGCACCTGACTTATTTGTTGTAGCAATCCGAAGAAAGGTGATTCCCAAAATTGGGACTTGATCCACACACCTATCGCCTGATGGGCGATAAAACAACGGCATGGCGATGCTGGCAAAGGTTGGCTCGCCGAGGCAAAGCCCTTGGTCCAGCTAACGTGACGGAGCTTCTCGGTCAGCGACGCCGAAGTCTCTGGAGTAGGTTGATGAAGAGATGATGAAGCCCCCGGTCCAGTGACGCAGGTCGTGACGTGGTCGATGCCGGCTTGATGAAGTGACCATGTGGCGATGCAGGTGTGCCCGCTCCATGTAATCCGTGGGGCGGCGATGTTGGTGACGATTTATCCTTCGCGATGCCGAACTATTGTTCGGCTGGCCGAGATGATGATCCGAAGAAATTGAGCTCGGCTCAACAAAGCGACGACGTGTCTAACACAGGTCGGTCGCCGTGGAGTGATGTTGTCGGGCTGGTTTGACACCGGCGCGACGGTGAAGTTCGTATTGCAAGAATACATTTAATACCACTGGGATGTGTTTGAGAATAAAACACAACACCCCATATGAAAACTTCCTTCGAAAAGGATGTCCGAGATCCCGTTCATAAAGAAGATGAATTCGGGTCGGATTCGTTCTCGCGCAGAAAACAGATCCAAAAAGTGATGCACTAATCGGAAGTTTCCCGGAGTTTGGACGGTCGGATCAAGCTGAATTTTTGGCAGGTGGTAGATATGGCAATTCTGTAGCAAATCAACGGTTGGATCCTCCAAAGGACATCCGAGCTAGATGCTGGATACCACGCCCTAAACTCATCCGGATTCTCGTCCAGATTCAATAGGGCTCCGGTATATCGGAGATTGCCGGAGATTCCTCCATCGGAACTCGACGAAATTTTTGCAGGGTTGTTGTAGACTTAATTCCGCATAATTCTGCCGAAGTAATCGTTTAAGCGACACTCAAGGAGGCGGTGGCGGCGGATACAAGTTTGATGTCCAGAAAAACAGCATGGTCGCCTGAGGGAAATGTTGACGTTGAGCCCCCGAGCTCCATGGATGACTCATCCATGATCTTGATAGAGATCGGAGTTGGTGTTGATGAAGGCCTTCATCCGAACATGACGATCGGAGGTAGGGCGCAGTCCTCGGTCAAGCCAAGGTGACCAGTCGAGCTGGTGACGAAGAAGCCGACGTTGCAGTTGACCTGCAGTCGAGCCGTTGATCCTTTCACCGATCACACAGTGGAACTCTCAATGTAAGCACCAATGTCGGTGTCAAAACCGGCGGATCTCGGGTAGGGGGTCCCAAGCAGTGCGTCTTAGGATCAATGGTAACAGGAGGCAAGGGACACAATGTTTACCCAGGTTCAGGCCCTCTCGATGGAGGTAAAACCCTACTTCCTGCTTGATTGATATTGATGATATGGGTGTTACAAGAGTTGATATACCACGAGATCGTAGAGGCTTACCCTAGAAGCTAGCCTATGGTATGATTGTTGTGTATGTCTATCGACTAGCCCGGCCCTGGTTTATATAATGCACCAGAGGCCTAGGATAACAAGAGTCCTAGCCGAATACGCCGGTGGGGGAGGAGTTCTTGTCTTGATCGCCAAGTCTTGTGGATTCTTCCTTGTATGCGGCAGCTGTCCGGACTGACCCATGAGTATACGGCCATGGGGGTCCTCGGCCCAATCCAACTGATCGGGAGATGACGTGTTGAGTACCCCCTAGTCCAGGACACCGTCAGTGGGCCCCAGTCTACAGCGGCGTCCTGTCATGCGCGTGGGTTGGCAGGCCCTTCCATTCGAAGGGTACCACGTGGCGCGCAGGCAGCGGGCGGCCAGCCCACAGCCTGGCCAGCAAGCCAGCTGGTTCCCGCCTTCAGATTTCGAAGAAACTTCGCCGAGAAGGCATGCATAAGTGAAGCCGGCTCCTAGTTGTCGGCTCGTCGGGATAGGAAGCTGATTGAGCTTCTCGTTCCCCTTTCAGCCACGAAGCCCAACCAGCTTCGGGGACTACTGTCGGAGTAAATGACCACGGGTAGCCTAGCCGACTCCCTTTGGCCCTTTGAAAAAACAACAGGCCGATCGAGCCTTGGAGCACCCGAGACGCGGGGCGCCTTCCTCCGGCCGGCTGCCTCACAAGCCGACTACCGGAAGGCGGCCCGGCCCTAAACTCTCTTGGAGGATGCCATGATAGGGCCGACTCCAAGAAGCCGGCCACAGAAAGACCGACTCCAAGAAGCCAGCCACGAAAAGACCGACTCCAAGAAGCCGGCCCAAGAAAACCGACTCTAAGAGGTCGGCCCCTGGCGAGCGGCCAGGGCCGTGCCCTCAAAGTCTGCACCCCCATAACGATGATGGGACAAGGCGTGGCAACAGTGGAGCATGCCACCCCCGAATCCGGGAGCACGCATGGCTACAGTACGCCATACGGGGCAGCCATCACCCGTCCGGTGTGGCATTGTTGCCATGCTGATCATGACACCCTCCATGATGGGCTGCCAGTACGGCCCACAGGTGGCAGGCCCCTTCGGTCAGAGAGACGCCCGAAGGCGGCCTTGCCTCCCCCAGCCGGCCTGGGGCACGGCCGGCTTCCTATGGCCGGCTTGCCTCCCTCCTCAGGGCGTGCGCACCATTAAGGAGACAAGACGAGGTAAGGCTACAGTGAGAGCCCGCAAGGCGGCGGCACTGTAGCCATGCTTACCTCGACAAAGCCCTCGTCATCAAAGGCAAGGCAACAGTAACCAGCCCCCCACAAGACCCCCAAGCGGTGGGGCCGGCCTGTCGTCCAATGAGCCGGCAGCCGGCGGGACCCAGCAGTCGGCGGGCCCCAGCGGCCGGCGGAGAAGCCGGCGGCCATAGACACTAACGGCTAGGGCCCGCGCCCAGCCGGATTACCGTTGTACCCCCGGGGGGTAGGCCTATATAAACCCCCTGGGGCACCCATGCAAAGGGTTGATCTCAGATAGTTTTAGACACTACTATAAGGAGAGAAGAGACCTATCCTTGCCTTTCTTCCTCCTCACACCGAACAGCTCAAGGAGCCTCTTGTAGATTCTTGTCGATCTAGTGATCATGTGGAGACCCCCGTAGAGCAGGAGTAGGGGTATTATCTCCATGGAGAGCCCCCAACCTGGGTAAGATCCGCCGGCGTCCATGTCTTCGCCTCATCCCGTTTCCAGGCACCGGCAATGTCTTACTGGCTCCCACAATGATAAGCAACCCGTTGGCATATGTCGCACCTACCACCCGACAAGGGGCACAAGGTTTATACTAGTTCGGGCTACCGTTGTGGTGTAATACCCTACTCTAGTGTGTGGTGTGATGGATTGCCTCTGGGCTGATGATGAACAGTACAGAGGGAGAACAGCCTCACGAGAGGTGTTCTTGAGCTGGTGCAGTGTTCTACTTGGGATGGATCTTCCTGCCTCTAGGTGAGATGAGCTCTACTGTGGTGGCTATCTCTATTTATAGGGGCCCTGGTCCTCTTCCCAAATATTGAGCGGGAAGGGAGCCAACAACGGCCATTTTGAAGGGGAACAAGTAGTACAAGTTATCCTGACTAAAGTTGGTCTTCGACTGCCAAAGGCACTGGCGATGACGCCGTCTTGGGCTCCATGGTGACCTCCGTCCTGCCGCTCTGCTGGTCTTGGTCTCGTTGCACCGATATAGTAACCTTTTCTTGATGCCTCGGTACTTTTCGCCTGCGCTTGCCCTCTTTGCACCAAAGAGGAAATGAGGACACTACGCAGGCTGGCGTCCGCCTGGTGGCCGCCTGGTCTTGATCGTCATGGCTTGTGTTATGAGCACCTCGCGAGGTACCCTTGCCTTGATCTCTCCGCCTCCTCGCGAGCCTGCCTGGTGAGGCCACCCCTGGGGAAGCCTTGTGTCGTCTGCCCCACGAGGCTTGACCCCTCGCGAGGGTCTTGAGCTTGGGTTGATGAAGACGGGCCGTACTGGGCCACTGCTTGAACCACACCGCAGGCCGCAGGCAGGCAAGTCTGGGGACCCCCGTTCCCAGAACACCGACAGATCTTTGTTCTTTGTCATCACTGAGGGAGTCCTGGATAAGGGGGTATCCAGATAGCCAGACTATATACGTCGTCCGGACTATAGAAGCGTCAAGATACAAGACTCAAGACTTCGGCTCGTGTCCGGATGGGACTCTCCTTTGCGTGGAAGACAAGCTTGGCAATCCGGATATTATGTTTCCTTCCTTGTAAACCGACTCCATGTAAACCCTAGCTCTCCGATGTCTATATAAACTGGAGAGCATGGTCCTTAGAAGGCCGATCACAATTACAATCATACCATCATAGGCTAGCTCTTAGGGTTTAGCCTCTACGATCTCGTGGTAGATCTACTCTTGTATTCCACATATCTTCAATATTAATCAAGCAGGAAGTAGGGTTTTACCTCCATCGAGAGGGCCCGAACCTGGGTAAACATTGTGTCCCTTGCTTCCTGTTACCATCAGCCTAAGACGCACAGATCGGGACCCCCTACCCGAGATCCGCCGGTTTTGACAACGACATTGGTGCTTTCATTGAGAGTCCCTCTGTGTCGTCGCTTCGAGGCTTGATGGCGTCTTCAATCGTCAACAACACGGTCCAGGGTGAAACTTTTCTCCCCGGACAGATCTTTGTGTTCGGTGGCTTCGCACTGCGGGCCAATTCGCTTGGCCAGTTGGAGCAGATCGACAGCTTCGCCCCTGGCCACCAGATCAGGTTTGGAAACTTGAACTACACGGCGGATATCCGCGGAGACTTGATATTCGACGGATTCGAGCCTGCGCCAGGAGCGCTGGACAGCCACGACGAGCACGGCCTAGACCTGCTGTCGGACAGTGCCCGGGACATCATCCCCGAAGCAGCCTTGGACCTAAATCCAGGGCAGGTTGTGTTGCCTATGGACGGAGGGCTGGACCCCGCTCCACAGGCCGCACACTTATCGGCGGTGGAGCCGAACACAGGTCCCACTGCTGTGGAGGCATGTAATCCCAGACCCTCAGACTCGTATCCGGCTGTTGGTCTTGGTCCGCTCACTCTTGAGCCAGTCGAGCCAAGTTGGGCTCCGGTAATGGAGTTTACCACTGCGGGCATCTTTCAGCACTCACCCTTTGGCGACATGCTGAACTCATTGAAGTCTCTCTCTTTGTCAGGAGACTCTGGGCCAAACTATGTCCGCTGGAGTGGGAAGCGGGCGACGAACGAATTCGCTGCCCACCCACCACCCACTTTGTCTCCACGATCGATGATTTAACCGACGTGCTCGATTTTGACTTCGAAGACATTGACGGTATGGACGACGATGCACGAGACATACAGGAGCCACCACTCACAGGACGGTGGACAGCCACCTCTCCAAATGATATATACATGGTGGACACTCAGAAAGAAACCAACGGTGACGAGGCAGTAGAGGACAACCCCTCGGAAGGAAAAGCAAAACATGGGCGTCTCCAACGTCACTCCAAGCCCCGCCACATCAATACCGGTCCCGGAGATGATCCGGATAGTACCGAAGAGGAATACAGTCCTGATTAGCCGACCATCAAGCAGGCCGTACAGGCCACGGTGGGATACTTGGAGAGGAACAACTATACACCCCCCTCCAAAGACAAGGTAAGCCTCGACAATGACGAATTCGGCGTGCCTGAAGACCCAGTGGAACAAGTTCGCTTTAGGCGACGACTCATAGCCACTGCAAAGAGTCTGCAAAGGAAGCAAGAGCAGCTTAAGGCCGAACAGGATTTGCTAATAGAAAGGTGGACCAAGATCCTGGCCACCGAGAAGTACGGACTCGACCGCCCTAACAAAGGGCACACGCGGCACACCACTATGGTCCAAACCAGCAAAAAGGGTACACGAAGAAGCAGCCTCAAGCCCCGGCGCAACGGTCATAAACGGCAAATCAGGGAAGCTAGTATTAAGTTCAGCAAATCCCAGTCCGGTCAACGGACAAGGAACAGCTCAAGCCTATTCGGCCCAAGCCGCAAACTCGATCAGCCGTGCGAAATTCATGGTACTCCCAAAAGAACAGCAAAACATACTAATAGAGAATGCCGGATCTCCAAAGTAAAGCAACCGGGCGTGTGCCGGAAACATTGAGGGGAGGCGCTTAGTCAAAAGCCCCCCCCCCCAGCACAACAGTACGGCTGATCACCCCCTACCATACAAACCACAGCAATTCAATTGCATAACCCCAGACCTAACAGTCCAGGGGCTCCTCAAACAATAAAAGCCTGCCCAAGCGGGCGTACAAATAAACACCTTCTACAAGGTGCCAGGCACAAAGGCCAGGATCATTGGCCCGCCGCCCTAACGGTTGTTTTTCAGATAACCAAATAAGGCCGCGCCATCGGCACATTCCCCCTATACGGTATCACACCGTATGCTAACAAGATGAACCATGTTGGCTAGATTCCACGTGGTAAATCATCAGGCCAGCACCGGTAATACACTCACACCTGCGTGCAGAGCCAAACCCCGCCCTCAGAAGCGGGGATCATACAGCTGTAAGAGTAGCAAGTTGCGCATGCCTGTCCATATTTTGATATGACAGCCAACTATCCGGACACCAACTGAGGAGTCCGGGCTGCTTCTCGAATAGCGACTGGGGTCACCAGGCCCCGATTAGGAACCTTTGGACCAACCACAGGAGGACGTTCAGCGCCCTCCACTCACTTACCTTCACAAACTAACTCTTATGCAGAACAGGTTTGGCGGCGTGAAGTCGGCCCGGACACACAAGGACAGGACCATGCAGGTAGACGGCAGTTCGGATTCACTTTCGATCCATTCACAGCCCCCTCCAAAACGGCCAGCACAGGTTCCACCAGAAAACCATCTCTTTTTCATAATCATAAATCGCATTCATATGCATGGACATATCATATTACTGCAATGCGTAGACTTACCTAAACATGCACCGGTCGTCGTTTATCATCGACGCCTCTTTTCCATAAAAGTGGCAGCCACGGTTCATGTTACGCCCGGTTATGTCAGGGGCTCCACAGTACGGCAATAAAGTCCGACCACCATCTCGGTCGCTCGGCACCCCGAACTCATAGCACTATATGCATCAGCTTCGAATCATGTCTTGGGTCATTGGTTGGGTTTGCCCGGCTCCCACGTTTTGGTACCTTACGTTCCATTCCGTCGGCTAAGGTAGCACTGGGAGAACTACTGCGATTGTGTCCCGGATCTGCCGGACGAGCACCTCAGTAGAGAAAGCCGAAAACCGACTGTCATGATGCGGCGAGAGCTGGTCAGCTATTCGAGAGGTTGCAAAATCCTTAAAGATTCATTCCGCATAACGCCACTATAAAATGCAGATTGCAATGGATCGGTCTACCGATCAGGCGCCAATAGATCCCCTAGTCCGGTCTTCCGGACACTAGGGGTTGCGCCGACCACACTCGTACTCCTATGGCTAAGTGAGAGTAGTAAAGCCCTATAGTCTAATTGCCTGGTTCGTGGTGAGAAACGCCTCCTTATAAGGACCCAACAATGGGATAAAGAGTGTTCATAAATACCCCAAACACCCCCGTACTTCTCTCGTGGGGGCAGCAGCCGACGACTGGCCAACTCCCAGAATTTACATACAATAAACAGCCGCAAAGGAAGAACACATGTTCAAATCAAAATAGGCAACATATAATAAAAGTTCCATTATCCCATATTACAAACGATGGCAAAAATGCCCTCAAGGAAATATAATGTCTTTGGTGCACTTGCCCGCCGCCAGGCGGGCACCCTTCATTACACCTTCATAATATAGTTTGGGCTTGCGATGCTCCTTACCCTCTGGTGGCCCCTCAGTTATCAGCTTTTCTGCGTCAAGCTTACCTCAATGCACTTTTGCATGGGCAAGCGCCATTCGCGCACCTTCTATACAGACTAATCGCTTGATAATATCAAGCCGAGGACAGGCGCCCACAATCCGCTTGACGAGTCCGAAGAAACTGCTGGGAATTGGCTTTATAGGCCACAGCTGGATGACTAAGTCCTTCATGGCTAGTTGGGCCGCCTGGTGCAGTTCGACCAGCTGCTTCAGCTGATCGATAAAAGGCACCGGATAGTTCGGCGCTAGATACTGCGACCAGAAGTTCCTCCCTGCAGACTCCCTCTCCTCGGACCGGTAAAATTGGGCCGCATCTGATATGCTACGAGGCAGATCCGCAAACGCCCCTGCAAAATCAAGAATTCAGCTTGCCGCTTAGTGTTCTCCACATTATAACATCATAACGGCCATAGATACAACAGGCCTTACCAGCCGCAACTTTCCGGGCCTCCTGAATGTCCCGTACAGCACCTCGGGCTTCTTCCCGAGCATCTTCCGTGGCTTGGAGTGCTTGGGCGAGTTCGGATTCTTTCCCTACTAAACTCTGCTCCAAGCTCTTGCTTTTCGTCACAGCATCATGAAGCTCCCGCTCAGCTATGATGACCCTGGCCTCGTGTTTTTCACGCAGAGCCTATTCGGCGGTAGCCTTCTCTTGGGCATCAGCCGCCGCTTTCTTCAACGCCTCATATTCGGCACTCGCTCCTAGGGTGCATAACATAAATACTTTTCAAATAGGCACGCTTATTGATTTGTGCCCAACGCAAGACAATGTCCAAACATACCTTGCCTCTCCTCCAATTACTTCTTCACGCGGCCAAGTTCTTCTTCGGCCCGTCTCAGGCTCTCTTTCAGCTCGGACACTTCCGCATCACGAGCGGCCGTCCTCTCCACAGACGCCTGTTTTCAAAAAACATGGGTATACAGCATTAAAAGTTCCCATTACAACTAAGGATTTGATCCCCTGCCCGGCTTTCTTTTTTCCGGACAGTGTATCAGGGGCTACTCCTAATATCATACTAATTCTTTAAAGGTTCCTTAGAAACCATACCTCAAAGGCCTTTATAAGGCCAAGACAGGACTCATTCAGCCCGCTTTCGGCAGCCTAAATCTTTCCAACCACCGCACCCATAAGGGTCCGATGTTCATCAACGACGGACGCGTTCTTTAACGATGTCAACAGACCGCCTGACAGCTCGGCGTATACGGAGGTGGCCGGCGGAGTAGGCAAACCTCCCTCCATGGAGGATGGCCGCTGGCCCGATCCTGGAACCTTATGGGCCTCCAGAACTTTATCCACCCCTGGGTCTCTTTGAGACGACATCTTGGTGTCGCGCCCGGACTTCGAAAGAGGAATCCCCGGAGGCGTCTCACTCGCCACAGCATTCGAGCTCAATGAATCCTCCGATGAGGATTGTCCGGTAGGAGACCTTGCTAGGCTGTGTGAGATATGGCGACAGTTAAAACTACAATACCCGGACAACCCTGGATACATAGGAGTATTCGGAGTTTGGTTACTTACGATTTTCCCAGGGGCTGGGCCTCGGGATCCCACTCTGGGCTGTTATCGGTAGCCAGGGTGGATGCCTCTGGAGGGGAACCTCGCCTTCTCTTGGGCGACTTGGCCTCCAGGGACGGGGAAGTTGCACGCTTCTTCCCACCGGCAGAGCGGGGCTCGTCCTCCTCTGCCTCCTCCTCTTCGTCTTCAGAAGAAGGAGCGTCGCTAGAGCCTTCAGAACGGGTGTCCGGAGCCTCGCGACAACGAAGGCCACTCCGGGTCTTCTTGACCTGCTTGGGGGCCTCCTTCTTGGGCACCTTGTAAGGTGCAGGGACCAGCATCTTCGTCAGAAGAGGTCCGGCCGGTTCCTCCGGCAGTGGGGCCAGACATTGTATCCGCTCCACCCTTTTTATCCATCCCTAAAGCCATAATCAAGCACGATTAAAACGCCCCCCTTATGATATGTCGGCTGAAGCCTGGACGGACGGGGTGTGGCTGTAACTTACCGGGCTTGCAGAATGGGACAATTGATACCCCCGGTCCTCAGAAGAGTCCGACCATGATTTGCTGGACTTAAAGAGCACCTTCCAGATATCCTCGTGGGAGGAATCATGGAGCTCCTGGAGGGTTTGGTGCTCGGATGGGTCGAATTCCCATAAAGTACAGTCTCAACGCTGGCAAGGGAGAACCAGGCAAACTAGCATCACCTGGACCATGTCAACAAGCTTGACGTCCTTGTCGACCATATTCCGAACACGCGTCAGGAGCAGTGACAGCTCATCGGACGAGCACCAGTTCGGGCCCTTCTTGGGCCAGGACGTAAGTCGCAGCGGAGCTCTGGATCTGAACTCAGGAGCTACTGCCCATTCTTCACCGCGTGGTTTGGTGATATAAAAGCACTGTTGCTGCCATTCCTTGACAGAGTCGTTAAAAGTGCCCTTCGGCCAATCGACCTTGGGCATTTTTCTCACCATGGCGCCGCCGCACTCGGCGTGTTCGCCACTCACCACCTTGGGCTTCACATTGAAAATCTTCAACCACAGGCCAAAGTGAGGCGGAGTCCGGAGGAAGGCCTCGCATGCGAAGATTGTCACGCCCAATATGCGACCCTATCCAAAAGGAACTCGAAGGTCCCACCAAGGATAGACCCGCATATTGAAACGCTTTTGCAAGGTGGATATCATTACATCAACATTACATAATAGATGGGGATACATACATAAGGTATACAATGCCATACGAATACAACATCATCTTACATAAGAGCACCATCCGACTATGGATGAAACACAAACAGAAACTCAAACGACATCCACCCTGCTAGCCCAGGCTGCCGACCTGGAACCTATCCCCTGATCGAAGAAGAAGCAGAAGAAGAACTCAACGCAAGCAAGCATCGCTCTCGCGTCATGATCATCGCATAACCTGCACCTGCAACTGTTGTTGTAGTAATCTGTGAGCCACGAGGACTCAGCAATCCCATTACCATGGGTATCAAGACTAGCAAAGCTTAAAGGGAAAGGAAGGGGTAAAGTGGTGAGGTTGCAGCAGCGACTAAGCATATATGGTGGCTAACATACGCAAATGAGAGCGAGAAGAGAGCAAAAGGAATGGTCGTGAAGCTAGCAATGATCAAGAAGTGATCCTGAACTCCTACTTACGTCAAACATAACCCAGAAACCGTGTTCACTTCCTGAACTCCGCCAAAAAGAGACCATCACGGCTACACACGCGGTTGATGCGTTTTGATTCGGATCTGGTGTCAAGTTATCTACAACCGGACATTAACAAATTCCCATCTGCCTATAACCGCAGGAACAGCTTTCGAAAGTTTATACCCTGCAGGGGTGTCCCAACTTAGCCCATGATAAGCTCTCGCGATCAACGAAGGATATACCTTCTCCCAGGAAGACCCAATCAGACTCGGAATCCCGGTTTACAAGACATTTCGACAATGGTAAAACAAGACCAGCAAAGCCGCCCGATGCGCTGACAATCCCGATAGGAGTTGCACATATCTCGTTCTCAGGACAACACCGGATAGGTCAGCCTACGAGTAAAACCAGCCCTCGAGTTGCCCCGAGGTGGCCCCGCAGTCTACCCGGTCGGACCAACACTTAGACAAGCACTGGCCCGGGGGGGCTAAAATAAAGATGACCCTCGAGAGAGCGACTCCCGTGGGAAAAGTAGGTGGTGGTGAGGCAAATGGTAAAACTAATGTTGGGCCTTGCTGGAGGAGTTTTATTCAAAGCGAACTGTCAAGGGGGTCCCATAAATCACCCAACCGTGTAAGGAACGCAAAATCCGGGAACATAACACCGGTATGATGGAAACTAGGGCGGCAAGAGTGGAACAAGACACCAGGCATAAGTCCGAGTCTTCCACCCTTTACCAAGTATATAGATGCATTAAATAATATAAGAGATATTGTGATATCCCAACCAAAATCCTGTCCACCATGGAGCAATCTTCAACTTCACCTGCAACTAGCAACGCTATAAGAGGGCTGAGAAAGCGGTAACATAGCCAAGCAATGGTTTGCTAGGAAGGGTGTCAAAGGTTAGAGGTTCATGGCAATTTGGGAGGCTTGATAAACAGGTGAAAGGTAGCGCATCAAAGCGATAGAACGAAGCAACTAGCATAGCAATGATAGTAGTGAGATCCAGGGTAGCGGTCATCTTGCCTGAAATCCCGCAAGGAAGAAGAATGAGTCCATGAAGAAGATGAAGCCACGAAGACGAACCAAGCGTAGACGAATGAATCCTCACGATCGCAACGAAACGGGAACTATCGAGAAGAAGCACACAACATGGTAAACACACCACACGTAGACAAGACATGATGCACAACCAAGCATGATGCAAGACAAGACTACATGAAGCTACTCATGGCAAGAGATGATGCAAACAAGAACAACACATCAAGGCAAGTTTAAATGAGGCCGGGAACAACATATAAAAATTCCGGTAAGTCCTCATATGCATATTTCGAAATTGGTCCAGATCTGAATAAACCTTATGTTCAAGTTGTTAAACAGCAAGTTAAGATGCACCAAGATGATCTACACGAGGTTCTAGTCTAGTTACATATAAAGTTCATTTAGTTCGGAGCTACGGCCTAGAAGATATGAGTAAAACAAGTTAAACATGGCATTGATGCAAAATGCACCCAAAACATCAAGCAAACACCTCAAAACAAGGATGCAACATGATAATATGAAGCTACATGCAAAATCAAGCAAGTTTCATATAGAGCACACTCAAAACCGAGCAACGGTTCAACACACACATGAAACAAGTTATAGCAACAATCTGTCCAAAACAGCAACTAGGCATATTGCAAGCATCAAAACAACATGCTACAGTACCACCACATGAGAACAAAAGGCATGGACATGATGTACAGGTAAAGCATAACAAAAGATGAGCACTGAGCTATCTCCATAAATCACTAGAACATGCTCAAACACACATGGCAAGATTGCAAATAATAACAGTTTCAGACTTTGTAGAAATAACATCAGGTTGCAATGTTTAGAGCTATTAAACAACATGTTACATGAACTTATCATGGCAAACAAAGGCATGTCAGGAATTTACTAGTTGCATAGAACAAAAGTCCTTTACTGACCATGAGCCAAAAAGGATCAGAAGATATGATGGCACCCATGTAAACATGGCAAGTTATAAGACAGATTCATACATGGCAGGAACAACAAGTAGGCATGTAGATGAGCTTTTACCACTCACCACAGAGCAATACATGGCATGGCAAGGCAACCAACAGTAAGATGGCATATTTATGAAGCTAAGCATGGCAAGAGCAAGTTCATAGGGTGCATGGATCACTAGAAAAACACATGGCAAAACTGAACTTAATGTTAACAAGCTGACAGCAACATTATTTAGCAACTTTGGAGCAAGATTACAACAAGCTACAGCAGGCTATAAATGCAACCAGGGGCATGGATGGATAGAGCATGACATGTATAACAAAACATCCTTAGTGAACATCTCCAGATTATGCATATAATGACTAGTAGGAGCAGGTTTACATAGCATCACAAAATAACAGATTCAGCCTAGCAAAACAGCAACAGCAAGTACACTACTTCACGAGCTTGATTGACTCACCACAAGTCATTGCATGACAAGATAATCTTAGCATCAGCAAGAAGACATGTTTATGAAACTAACCAAGTCAAGAACAAGTTCATAGCATGCAAGGATCAACTACAACAACCTTGGCAAAATTGAATAACATGTAAACAATCTGCCAGGAAACATTTTATACCAAAAGTAGAGCAAGAAAATGACATGCTAGACTACTCCATAATTGCAAAAAGGGGCATGACTGTCTAGAGAAAAACCATATGTTCAAAACATCCTTACTTAAGTATCTCAAAATATGCTTGGATCTCTCTGTAGCATCAAGTTTACATGGCATAAAAATAACAGCAGAATAGGGACTGAAATCAACAACATCACGAAGCCTAGTTTGCATGCTTGTGCTAGTCACCACATTGATCATAAAAATACATGGCATACACCCCTGTAAAGATGGCATGATGTAGCACAAAACACATGTAGACATCAACCTCATAGGATGCACATATCAAACATGGCAAAAATGACAAATGAGCATGTTCTGTTAACAGACAGCAGACAATATCATATAGCACTCTTACAACAATGATTCGGGCATCAAGATGGACTCAAATGAACATGATGCAATGGAATTAAATGAAGAGCACATCATGATGAACATTTTGATATATTACACGCACAAAACGGAGCCGTATGCATGGAGTTATGGAAGGTTGAACAGGGCAACATAATGCAAATATTTCGGGGACTTGGCAGTTTTCCAAAAAAACAGGATGAGTGTGGCACACTAAATTACACCCACAGCGGGGAATAGGCGGGCTGCACACTGCTCACCTAGCGGGCCTGGCCCAGGTCAGAGGAGGAGCGGGCCGGGGAGGCTGCCGGGCCTACGGGGCCGAGGCAGGAGGCCCACCCGGGCGGCGGTGCTGGAGGCGCCTCGTCCACCTCCTGATCCTGCCTGGATCAGGGAAGGAGAGGCGGCAACGACCGAGCCACGGCGGGGCGGCAGCCTGCGGGCGAGGGAGGGCCGGAGGAGGACGGGCAACCGGAGGGCGGTGGATCCGGGGCGCGCCTGCCCGGATCTGGCCGGGGCGAGGCCAGACGGCGACGATGAGGCGGCGGACGCGGAGCTCGCCAGTGGCGAGGCGGCGAATGGCGGCGGAGGCGACAGGGGGCGCGGGGCGAGGCAGGGCGTGTCGCGAAGCCGGCGGCGAGGGGAGGCGCGCGGAGGCGGAGAGGCGGTGGGGCCGTAGGATGGGCGCAGAGGAGGCGGCGGAGCGAGGCGGCACCGGCGGCGACGAGTCCGGCGTCGGCGGCTGCAGGCCCGGCGCGGCCCGGTTCGACCCGGGGCGGGCCGGATCTAGGCCCCGGGCGGCGGCGCGCGGTGGGATTCGGTGGCGCCCACGTGGCAACGCGGGATTGGGCGCGGGGGCAGCAACGATGACGTGGCGATCGCTGATTGGACGAAGCGACGTGTCTGGTAGACATGTCCAGCGCGGATGGACATGTCCGGTGGTGCGGTGCAGAAGGGGCTAGGGTTTCGGGGGGATTCATCCGCGAATTTGGACGGGGAGGGCATATTTATAGATTCTGGGAGCTAGGAGAGTCCAAATGAGGCACGGTTTTTGCCCACACGATCGTGATCGAACGGCGGAGAGCATGGAGGGGGTTTGGATAGGTTTTGGGCCACTTTGGAGGGGTGTTGGGCTGCAACACACATGAAGCCTTTTCGGTCCCTCGGTTAACCGTTGGAGCATCAAACGACCTCCGAATGACACAAAACTTGACAGGCGGTCTACCGGTGCTATACCAAGGCCGCTTGGAAAACCTCAGGCCATTCCGAGAAGGTTTAACACCCGCACACGAAACAAGGTCTGAGAGGGGCGACGGGGCACGCGCAAGAGGTCTGGACTCCGAACGGACAACGGAGAGAACCGGGAGAACCTGAACGGATGCAAGTTTTGAAAAACATGCAGATGATAACATGGCAAAATGCAACACGCAAGCAAATGACATGGCAACTATGGAGAATAACTGGAAGACACCTAGCGCATCGAATCTGGGGCGTTACAAAGATGAATGTCGAGATATTGAGAAAAGAGTTGGGGGAAAGATCATGAAAATCAACCCCATAGTAATACATGACTCCACGTACAAAAGGGTGGAGGGGAAACCCGAGCCCGCGGACAAAATGGGGAAGGAACACGACTCTCTCGTGGGGCTCCGGAGTAGGGACAACCTGTCCCGCCGGTGGGAGACGGTGGCCAATCTCCTTGGCCAGATACCCGGCTTCCCAGAGCTTCTTGATATCCTTCTCCCGGACGGTAGAGGCCATCCATTTGCCTCCTGCTCTGGATCCGGACATCTTTGGAAACCCTCTCTTCGATGGAAAAGAAAGGCGCTCGGGCGTTAGAGCTCGAGCAGAGGGAAGTGAGTTAGCGGAAGGAGAAGGCGTGGGAACAAGAGGAAGATGCCCTATCTCTTTATAAGAGAAGGTAAGAGCTTTTTGTGCCTCCCCACTTGCCTGGTGGAACCTGCTCGCCTCCCGCTCGCCGCGATTAGCGGTACGGTTGGATTACCCATACCCGTATTGATGAGAATCCCGTAATAAGGGGACACGATCTTTGCTTCGACGAGACGTGCTCATGAAACCGCCTCGCAATACGCGTTGTGGCTGGTTGTGAAAAAACGGTTCGAGTAATGACCTGGCCCTAATGGCATGTCACATCGTCTAAAAGTTGTCAGCTGGAGTATCATTCTCTCTACGATGGTATGTGAAGGATCATTTTGCAGATCCGGACACGGTCTACGTGTTCAATGGTAACCTTGGAGTATTCGGAAGGAGGAACCCGCCTTGCAATGCCGAAGACAAGACTGCGCGCCAGACTCATCGTCATTAAAGCCTGGTTCAGGGGCTACTGAGTGAGTCCTGGATAAGGGGGTATCCGGACAGCCGGACTATATACGTCGTCCGGACTATAGAAGCGTCAAGATACAAGACTCAAGACTTCGGCTCGTGTCCGGATGGGACTCTCCTTTGCGTGGAAGACAAGCTTGGCAATCCGGATATTATGTTTCCTTCCTTGTAAACCGACTCCATGTAAACCCTAGCTCTCCGGTGTCTATATAAACCGGAGAGCATGGTCCTTAGAAGGCCGATCACAATTACAATCATACCATCATAGGCTAGCTCTTAGGGTTTAGCCTCTACGATCTCGTGGTAGATCTACTCTTGTATTCCACATATCTTCAATATTAATCAAGCAGGAAGTAGGGTTTTACCTCCATCGAGAGGGCCCGAACCTGGGTAAACATTGTGTCCCTTGCTTCCTGTTACCATCAGCCTAAGACGCACAGATCGGGACCCCCTACCCGAGATCCACCGGTTTTGACACCGACAATCACCATCGCCAATTCCATGATGCTCCCTACTGGGAGTGAGTAATTCCTTCGTAGGCTCGATGGTCGGTGAGGAGTTGGATGAGATTCATCATGTAATCAAGTTAGTTTTGTTAGGGCCCGATCCCTAGTATCCACTATGTTCTTAGATTGATGTTGCTATGACTTTGCTATGCTTAATGCCTGTCACTTTGGGCCCTGGTGCCATGAACTCAGATCTGAACCGTTTGTGAATTCATCATTATATCCATGTTTTAGATCCGATCAAGTTATAGTTACATACTATGGTTATGATCCGATAACACCGGAGTGACAACAACTGGGCCCACTCTCGATGATGACCATAGTTTGAGGAGTTCATGTATTCACTATGTGTTAATGCTTTGTTTTGGTTCTCTATTAAAAGGAGGCCTTAATATCCCTTAGTTTCCAATATGGACCCCGCTGCCACGGGAGGGTAGGACAAAAGATGTCATGCAAGTTCTTCTAATAAAGCTTGTATGACTATTTACGGAATACATGCCTACATTATATCGATGAACTGGAGCTAGTGCCGTATCACCCTAGGTTATAACTATCTCGTGATGAACATCATCCAGCAAGTCACCGTTCCAATGCCTATGAATTTATCTTATATCGTTCTTGCTAAGTTACTACTGTTGCTACTGCTATCGTTACTGCTATAATACCACTGCTATCACTGTTACTGTTACTGTTACTACTGCTGCTATCATCAAAACTATCATACTACTGTGCTACTAATCACTTTGCTGCAGATAATTAATCTCCAGGTGTGGTTGAATTGACAACTCAGCTCCTAATACCTTCAAATATTCTTTGGCTCCCCTTGTGTCGAATCTATAAATTTGGTTCAAATACTTACCCTCGAAAACTGTTGCAATCCCCTATACTTGTGGGTTATCAAGACCTTTTTCTGGCGCCGTTGCCGGGGAGCATAGATATATTTGTTGAGTCACTTGGGATTATTATCATATTATCACTATGAAGAATCTGAGGATGCTAAGACTAAGATATTTCCCTCAAAGATGGGGGGTAAGGAACTGCCATCCAGTTATGCTTTAGATTTACATTTTGTTATAAGTAAACTTGCAACACCAGCACAAGCTATTAATTCTGATACGTCACAAGATATTGATGATGCTACTTCTACTATGAATGATGCTCATGATGATGCTAGCACCATGCTCGATAATGATGATGTGCCACTTGGTGAATTTCTTGATGAACAAATTGCTAGAGTAATACAACATGATGTTGTTCAATCTGATGATGAGCTTGAAACTGAACCTCCTGAAGCACTTGCTAGAGCTAGCCCTTCTAGATATGAATTGCCTAAGGTACCAGAAGGCTATGTTATGAGTGAAGAGGCAACAAGAGATATCCTTGCTTGTAAGGATAGAGATGATCTAGAGAAATTATTACACAAGTATAAAGAAAAATCTCTAAATACTAAAATGAAATGTGATCCTGAGTTTGCTACTTCACCTATTGTTATTTCTAATAAGGAATATGAATTCTCTGTCGACCCAGAGTTAATTACTTTGGTTGAATCTGATCATTTCCATGGTTATGAAACTGAAACTCTTGTGGCACATCTTACTAAGTTGAATGATATAGCCACCCTTTTTACTCATGACGAGAAAACTCGATACTACTTTATTCTCGAATTATTTTCTTTCTCATTAAAGGGTGATGCTAAAGCTTGGTACAATACTCTTGCTCCTGGTTGTGTGCGTAGTCCCCATTCTCTGAAAATATTTTCCTGCTCATAAGAAACAAGTTTCCTTACAGGAAATATTTAACTTTGTTCAAACTAAAGAAGAGAGTCTCCCACAAGATTTGGGGAGGCTTTGCCAATTGCTTAATGTTTTGCGTGATCATCCTCTTAAGAAAAATGAAATACTTGATATCTTCTATAATGGACTAACCGATGCTTCTAGGGACTTCCTAGATAGTTGTGCTGGTTGTGTTTTCAGGGAACGAACTATTTCTCAAGCTGAAGAATTATTGAATAACATATTGAAAAATTATGATGATTGGACTATTCCTGAACCACCGCCTAAACCCACTCCGAAAAGAGCGGTATATTTTATCTCAGTCCTGAACATATGCAAGAGGCAAACAAATTTATGAAGGGAAAAGGTATTAAGGCCGAGGATGTTAAAAATTTACCACCTATCAAAGAAATACATGGGCTTGAAGCACCACCACCACCTAAGGTGGTAGAGGTAAAATCTTTAATGAAATTCAATGATAGTGATGATCCTCATAATAAACATCCTAGTCAATGCCTTTATGAGTTTGAAAATTACATTAGGAAACAAGACCACTTCAATGCAAATGTTATGAGACAACTGAAATACAACTCTGATAAGATTGCTCGCTTAAGTGACTTGTTATTTAGGATCTCAAATGATGTTAGAGGTGTTGGAAAACATGCTTCTATGGTTCAAACCTAGTTAGAACAAGTTGCTAAATCACAAAGAGAATTACTTGATGAAATCAATCATAATATACATGACTTTGTTGTTAGAGTTGCAACTAGAGGAGGTAAAATGACTCAGGAACCACTTTATCCTGAGGAACACCCAAAAAGAATTGAACAAGATTCGCAAAGAAACAACACTAGTGCACCTAGTCCTTCTAAAAAGAAAAAGAAAAAGAAAAATGATAGGACTTTGCATGCTTCTAGTGAACCTGAAATAGACAAACCTCCTGATAATGAAAATGAAACTTCTATCTCTGATGCTGAAACTCAATTTGGTAATGAACATCCACCTAATGATAATGAAAAAGACAATGATGAGGTTCATGAAGACACTCAAACAAATAATGATAAGGAACCAGATAATGATGTTGAGATAGAACCACCTGTTGATCTTGATAACCCACAACCTAAGAATAAATGATATGATAAAAGAGACTTTGTTGCTAGAAAACACGGTAAAGAAAGAGAACCGTGGGTTCAAAAACCTCTGCCTTTTCCACCCAAGTCAAATAAAAAGAAAGATGATGAAGAATTTGAACGCTTTCCTGAAATGCTGAGGCCAGTCTTTCTGCATACTCTCTTGACTGACATCTTAAAAATGCCTCCTCATGCAAAGTATATGAAAGATATCATCACAAATAAGAGAAAAATACCGAAAGCTGAAATCTCCACTATGCTTGCTAACTATACTTTTTAAAGATGGAGTACCTAAAAAACTTGGAGATCCAGGTATACCAACTATACCTTGCTCTATCAAAAGGAATTATGTGAAAACGGCTTTGTGTGATTTAGGAGTTGGTGTTAATGTTATGCATTTCTCTTTATATAAAAGACTTGAATTGAACAAACTCACACCTACTGAAATATCTTTGCAAATGGCTGACAAATCAACTGCCATACCTATCGATATGTGTGAGGATGTGGCCGTTGTTGTTGCTAATGTTACTATTTTGATTGACTTTGTTATACTTGAGATGCCCGAGGACGACAACATGTCGATTATCCTTGGTAGACCCATCTTGAATACTGCATGGGTTGTTATAGATTGCAATAAAAGCAAGATCACTTTTCATATTAATGGTAATGAGCATACGGTGCACTTTCCAAAGAAACAATTCCAAGTGAATGGTATTAATGTTATTGAAAAATCTCCGACAATCACTATTGGAAGTTTTCAAATACCTCTACCTACTGTCAAAAAGAAATATGAAATACTTATTGTTGGGGAAATGCATATCCCCATTGAGGTAACTTAGTGATTTACGAAAGTTCTTCGGTTTCATGCTAATCGGAAGTGTTTGTTAGTAAGACCTAATCAACCTTATTAATGAATCATTTTTGAACGGTATGAAGTTGATGAATTTAGTAAGCACTACCTTCTGTCCCTACCTTTTTTATGTTTTTATTAGTTAAATAAAATGAAATGCCATGTTTTGTCTGTTTTCTGAATTTCTCGTGCAATAAAAAATGACCCAAAAATAAAAGTTCTCAGAATGCTCTGAAAACCTGATGCGGTTTTTTTGAATATTTATGAATTTTTGGTGCAAATAATACCAGAGGGAGGTGCACCAGGTGGGCACAGCCCACCTAGGCGCGCCAAGACCCCCAAGAGCACCCTGGTGAGTTGTGGTCCCCACGTGGGCCCCCTCACTTATCTCTTTAGCCCACATCATCACTTACCTCCAGAAAAAAATCCCCACCGCTCTCTTTCCCGTGTTCTTGAGCTCAAACCCGCGGATTTCGATCTCTTAGCTCGAAGCTCCGTTTCCAAAACTATTTCGGGGGATTGTTGCTTGAAAATTGTACGCGAACATGAATATCTTCAGGAAGTTTGGCTCGAGGAAGAACTCCAAGAGTGTTATTGGGGAGTCTTCTGATAGTGATCTCCACCCTCGGAGGTTGGCGGAAGTATGGCCATGCGAATGGACGCACACCCAGTTCCTTCAAGAGGCTGGAATCTTTGAGGAGTTCATGCAATACATTGCTAATACCAGCCTCACCGACTTCATCACAGATGAGTGTGACCAGCACCAAATCCTCACAAACATCTTTGTTCAAAGTTTTACTTTCCTGCCTAGGAATAATCCTCCTGAAGTGAGCTTTGATTTATATGCTAAAAACCATCAGATACCACTTACTAAATTTTTTAACATATGCATGATCCCTTCTGATGGGGGCTTGGCTGAGCCTAGGCCGGCCGAGTTTGAGGCCTTTTATCGCACTTTGACAGTGGGGGATGAGAGAGGAGTGTCAGCTATCACTGTCGTTGGCTTACATTTTCCTGTTGTTCGTTACTTTGCACTTTTCATTGGAAAATGCTTGCATGCTAGGGAGAGGTGGGTGCACTTAGTTCATGAGACCTTGCTGTTCTACTCGTGCATTAGAGGGCGACAACACTTATAGCTTGGGAGCTATTGTGGCTCGTCGCCTCCATCTTAATAAGTCTCAGGGAAAAATACACGGTGGGATTTATGCTAGTCGTTTGGCAGCTCACTTCGAGGTTGAGATACGCCCTCATGATTACCCTCTGACCACAATTTACCTTGACCGTGCAACCATGGATCACCACCATTTTACTAATGACAGATCTCCTAACATCCATATTCTGTATAACCTAGTTTTAAGTGTAAACAATCGTGATATTATTCAATTGCTTGCTCCTATTTGTTTGATCCTATTGCCAGGGGCGGATACAGGATTATGCCTGCGCACATCATCGCCTCCCAGAACGCTCAAGCTGCTGCGGAGGCAGCACAGGAGGAGCCTCAGCAGTGGGATGAGTGGATGCCCGCTCCTCAGCACCCCTACTACCCTCCAGGCTACTGATCGTCTACCAAGTTAGGCCAAAAACCTAAGCTTGGGGGAGTACGTGTTCCCACCGACATTATATTCATGTCCACATACTTCATTGTCGGTGTTCACACTTTTTCATTATATTATCCATGCTTAGATTTATTTTCTTGCTTTCTTCTTGTGTGTTTGAAAAACTTTAGAAAAACAAAAAAAATAGTTGTAGTAATTTACTTTCTATGCATGCTTAGTAGTAATATTAAAAAGAAAAACCAAAACTATTTCCTTGTTCTTCTTTTGCTTGTTGGGAGCTTTCCCATGTAAATAGTTTTTCTCGTTTGTGCTTTTCCCTTTTATTTGCCCGTTCTATAAAACCAAAAACTCCAAAAATATTTTAGTGTGTTTCTTTGGATTTCTTTTCCTATCATTCGAATTGTACCGAGGAGAAGACCACGATGAAAATGTTGAGTGGCTATCATATGAATAATTGTTGAACTAATAAGAGCACATTTTACCATGTCTTCTCCTATTGAATAAAATGTCTTGCAGATTCCAGCTTAGTCCATGGCACTCTTGCACTACCATTATTTTCATATTGTTCGGTCATGCAAGTGAAAGGCAATAATGACGACATCCGATGAACTGGTCATGGCAGGGAGAAACTGGTATGAACTCGACTTGGTCTATTTTTGTAAATATGTTTAACCTAGTATCCATAATTCAGCCCATTATGATTAAACATGTTTCCAATGACAATTAGAGATTATAGTTTCTCATGCCATGCATAAGTAGTTCGGAGTTGATAATGATTTATCTTGGATATCAACATAGCGTTAAAATGATTGTGATGTAGTATGATGATATGGTATCCTCCTCCGAATGTTCGAGTGGCTTGACTTGGTGTTCATGCATGTAGTTGAATCAAAACCAACATAGCCTCTATGATATTTATGTTCATGGTGTTCATATCCTACTCATGCTAGTGTCCAATGTTACTTATGCATAATGCATGGTTATGATTGTTGTTGCTCTCTAGCTGGCCGCTTCTCAATCTTAATTGCTAGCCTTCGCCTGTACTAAGTGGGAACTCTGCTTGTACATCAAAAACCTTGAACCCAAAGTTATTCCAGATGAGTCCACCATACTTTATGTGGTATTACCTATCGTCCTAAGTAAATTTGCATGTGCCACCTCTAAAAACTTCTAAAAATTATCCTTTTTGTGTGCCTGGATCGTTCATGGAACGACAGGAGGTGGTCGGTATCTTCCATGCTAAGCGGGTTATTCTCAGGTCGAGTGTTTATTCACTCACCATCGCACAAGAAAATGGGCGGTAATAAGGATGCCTAGTCCCAAACTGCAAACATGAAAAAGAGTTCATCTCTGAAATAATCAAACAAGAACTCCCAATGGAGTCAAAAACCTTTACATTTCCGCTTGGGAACCACCACTGGCGTGCTTAGCATGGAAGATATTGGTAACTGATGGTCGTGAAGTGAATAAGAAGGGTGCATGTCTCAAAATATCATTTATCTCTATTTTAAAAACTGAGCTCTGGCAACTCTGCAAATCACTGCTTCCCTCTGCGAAGGGACTATCTATTTACTTTTATGTTGTGTCACCACCTTCTAAAACAAGCGCCAGAAACTGAGTAGAGCACAGCTGTCATGATTTATGCATTATGTGTAGCTAATGTTGGTTGCATCATTACTGGATCTTTTCTACCATGAATTACAATGTTTAGTCGTTGTTTCATCTTTGGAGGTGCTCTACATTTATGTTTTGCAGTCTCAGAAAGGGCTAGCGAGATACCACTATTGTCATATTATATCATGGTTGTTTTGACAACGTGTTGCTGTTTGAGATATTTTATTATTTCTCGCTAGTTGATTATGTCATTAATATGAGTCATTATAATCTTTAAATGTTATTGTTGACATGGTTAGTTAGAATGTTGGCTGAAAACCTAGGTGCTGTTTAAGCTTATTTATGCAAACAAGAGCAAAAGAGTTCGTAAAAGTTTTTCTTTCTCACTTTCAGTTTATCAACTGAATTGCTTGAGGACAAGCAAAGGTCTAAGCTTGGGGGAGTTGATACGTCTCCAACGTATCGACCTTTTCTCACGCTTTTCCTCTTGTTTTAGACTCTAATTTGCATGATTTGAATGAAACTAACCCTGGACTGACGCTGTTTTCAACAGAACTACCATGGTGTTGTTTTTGTGCAGAAATAAAAGTTCTCGGAATGGAATAAAACTTTGCGAGGATTTTTTATTATCAATAATAATAATTTCTAGAGCAAAGACCTGCAGGAGTGGGGCACCTGGGTGGGCACAACCCACCCGGGCGTGCCCCCCTCTCCTGGCGCGCCCAGGTGGGTTGTCGTCACTTGGTGGCCCCGCAGACCACCCCCCTAATACAATAAAATCACATATTTCCAGAAAAAATCGGAGAGAAAGAATTATCATGATCCACGAGACGGAGCCACCACCAAGCCATGTTCTTCCTCGGGAGGGCAGATCTGGAGTCCGTTTGGGGCTCCGGAGAGGGGGATCTTCGTTCTTCATCATTGCCCTTACTTGGACAAGCATTCCACTTATGATTAACCCCTATTGCAAGCGTACGCAACTACAAAAGAAGTATTAAGGTAAACCTAACCACAGCATTAAACATATGGATCCAAATCAGCCCCTAACGAAGCAACGCATAAACTAGGGTTTAAGCTTCTGTCACTCTAGCAACCCATCATCTACTTATTACTTCCCAATGCCTTCCTCTAGGCCCAAATAATGGTGAAGTGTCATGTAGTCGACGTTCACATAACACCACTAGAGGAAAAGACAACATACATCTCATCAAAATATCGAATGAATACCAAATTCACATGACTACTAATAGCAAGACTTCACCCATGTCCTCAGGAACAAATGTAACTACTCACAAAGCATATTCATGTTCATAATCAGAGGAGTAATAATATGCATTAAGGATCTGAACATATGATCTTCCACCAAGTAAACCAATTAGCATCAACTACAAGGAGTAACCAACACTACTAGCAACCCACAGGTACCAATTTGTGGTTTTGATACAAGATTGGATACAAGAGATGAACTAGGGTTTTGACAGGAGATGGTGCTGGTGAAGATGTTGATGGAAATTGACCCCCTCCCGATGAGAGGATCGTTGGTGATGACGATGGTGATGATTTCCCCCTCCCGGAGGGAAGTATCCCCGGCAGAACAGCTCCGCCAGAGCCCTAGATTGGTTCCGCCTCGTGGTGGTGGAGTTTTGTCCCGTAAGCTTGCCCACGATTTTTTCGAGGGTAAAAGCCCTCATATAGCAGAAGATGGACACCGGGGGGCCACCAGGGGCCTAGGAGACAGGGGACGCGCCCAGTAGGGTTGGGCGCGCCCCCACCCTCCTGGCCAGGGTGTGGGCCCCCTGATGTATTTCTTCTACTCAATAATTCTTATTAATTCGAAAAACAGGTTTCGTGGAGTTTCAGGATTTTTGGAGCAGTGCAGAATAGGTTTCCAATGTTTGCTCCTTTTCCAGCCAGAATTCCAGCTGTCGGCATTCCCTCTCTTCATGGTAAACCTTGTAAAATAAGAGAGAATAGCCATAATTATTAAGATATAATGTGTAATAACAACCCATAATGCAATAAATATTGATATAAAAGCATGATGCAAAATGGACGTATCAGTCATCACCAACCCATCTCCATCGCCAATTCCATGATGCTCCCCACCGGGAGTGAGTAATTCCTTCGTAGGCTCGTTGGTCGGTGAGGAGTTGGATGAGATTCATCATGTAATCGAGTTAGTTTCATTAGGGCCTAATCTCTAGTATCCACTATGCTCTTAGATTGATGTTGCTATGACCTTGATATGCTTAGTGCTTGTCACTTTGGGCCCGGGTGCCATGAACTCAGATCTGAACCATTTATGAATTCATCATTATATCCATGTTTTAGATCCGATCTTGCAAGTTATAGTCACCTACTACGGTTATGATCCGACAACCCCAGAGTGACAACAACCGGGCCCACTCTCGGTGATGACCGTAGTTTGAGGAGTTCATATATTCACTATGTGTTAACGCTTTGTTCCGGTTCTCTCTTAAAAGGGGGCCTTAATATCTCTTAGTTTCCAATGTGGACCCCACTGCCACGGGAGGGTAGGACAAAAGATGTCATGCAAGTTCTTTTAATAAAGCACGTATGACTATTTATGGAATACATGCCTACATTATATCGATGAACTGGAGCTAGTGACGTATCGCCCTAGGTTATAACTGTCTCATGATGAATATCATCCAACAAGTCACCGATCCAATGCCTACGAATTTATCTTATATTGTTCTTGCTAAGTTACTACTGTTGCTACTACTATCGTTACTGCTACAATACCACTGCTATCACTATTACTATTACTGTTACTACTGCTGCTATCATCAAAACTATCATACTATTGTGCTACTAATCACTTTGCTACAGATAATTAATCTCCAGGTGTGGTTGAATTGACAATTCAGCTGCTAATACCTTCAAATATTCTTTGGCTCCCCTTGTGTCGAAACTATAAATTTGGGTTAAATACTTACCCTCGAAAGTTGTTGCTATCCCCTATACTTGTGGGTTATCTGTATCCCACGCAAGACATACATCAAGTGTTCTCAAATCCCTAAAGACTCAATCCGATAAGATAACTTCAAAGGGAAAACTCAATCCATTACAAGAGAGTAGAGGGGGAGAAACATCATAAGATCCAACTATAATAGCAAAGCTCGCGGTACATCAAGATTGTGCCAAATCAAGAACACAAGATAGAGAGATCAAACACATAGCTACTGGTACATACCCACAGCCCCGAGGGTGAACTACTCCCTCCTTGTCATGGAGAGCGCCGGGATGATGAAGATGGCCACCGGTGATGGATCCCTCCTCTGGCAGGGTGCCGGAACAGGGCCCCGTTTGTTTTTTGGTGGCTACAGAGGCTTGCAGCGGCGGAACTCCCGATCTAGGTTATTTTCTGGAGGTTTCTGTACTTATAAGAGAGGTTGGCGTCGAGAACAAGTCAGGGGGACCCACAGAGAGTCCACGAGGCACAGAGGCGCGCCTTAGGGGGGCTCCACCCTCGTGGGGCCCACGGGCCTCCCATCCGGTAACTCTTCGTTCTAGTGTTTTTTATATTTTCCAGAAAAAATCTCCGTTGATTTTCAGCGCATTCCGAGAAATTTTATTTCTGCACAAAAACAACATCACGGTTGTTCTGCTACAAACAGCGTCAGTCCGGTTAGTTCTAATCAAATCATACCAAAATCATGTAAAAATATTATAAACATGGCATGTATACATCAAAAATTATAGATACGTTGGAGACGTATCAACAAGCAGGAATTAAGCTTGAGGATGCTGATACGTCTACAACGTATCTATAATTTTTTATTGTTCCATGCTGTTATATTATCATTCTTGGATGTTTTACAATCATTTTATAATCATGTTATATCATTTTTTGGTACTAACCTATTGACATAGTGCCCAGTGCCAGTTGCTCTTTTCTGCTTGTTTTTTTACTTCGCAGGAAATCAATACCAAACGGAGTCCAAACACAGCGAAACTTTTTGTGCATTTTTTCTGGAGCAGAAGACACCATACGGACCAAGAAAGTGCCTGAGGGGTGCTCCGAGGTGGGCACAACCCACCAAGGCCACGCCCTCGATGGCCTCCCGCACCGCCTCTTTGCTCTATAAATACCCCAATATTCCAGAAACCCTAGGGGAGTCGACGAAAATCAATTCCAGCTGCCGCAAGTTCTAGAAACACCAGATCCAATCTAGACACCATCACGGAGGGTTTCATCATGTCTATTGGTGCCTCTCCGATGATGCGTGAGTATTACTTTGTAGACCTATAGGATCGTAGTTAGTAGCTAGATGGCTTCCTCTCTCTCTCTCTCTCGATTCTCAATAAAAGGGTCTCTTGGAGATCCATATGATGTGAGTCTTTTGCGGTGTGTTTGTTGGGATCCGATGAACTGTGTGTTTTTATCCATTAAAGTTATTTGAGTCTTCTTTGATCTCTTATATGCATGATTGATTATAACCTTGTATTTCTTCTCCGATATTTGGGTTTTGTTTGGCCAACTTGATCTATTCATCTTGCAATGGGAAGAGGTGCTTCATGATGGGTTTGATCTTACGGTGCTTGATCCCAGTGACAGAATGGGAAATGACACGTATGTATGTTGTTGTTAAGGATAGCAAGATGGGGTCTATTTCTATATAAATAGATCTTGTCTACATCATGTCATCGTTCTTATTGCATTACTCTGTTTTCCATGAGTCGGTCTACTAATAGTAGTAGATGCAGGCAGGAGTCGGTTTACTAATCTTGGACGTGATGCCTATATAATGATCATTTCTTGGATTTCATCATGATTATTTGAAGGTCTATCAATTGCCCAACAGTAATTGTTTTCCCACCGTTTGCTATTTTTCTCGAGAGAAGCCACTAGTGAAACCTACGGCCCCCGGGTCTCTTCTTTAATATATTTGCCTTCGCGATCTATTTTCCTTTGCTTTTATTTTTTGTTCTATTAAACGAAAAATACAAAAAATACCTTGCCGCACTTTATTTTACTTGCTATCCATTTATCCAATCTATTACAACTTTACCCCGTCTCCCTGCCAATTTCTAGCGCTGTTGTCCGAAAGGGATTGACAACCCCTTTAACACATTGGGTTGCGAGTATTTGTTATTTGTGTGCAGGGGTTGTTTACCTACTATTGTTGTGCCGCATCATCCCTTCCACTTTGGGAAATACCGACGTAGTTCTAGCACACATCAAGTACTCAGGGTTTGAGCATGATGAGTTGGTGTGTGAATTGCCGGAGGATGAACGTATTATAGGCTCACTTCCAGTAGCAAAGAAGCATAGGAAGAGACCGAGGAAAGGCAAGAAAGCTGCTTCTATGATCCAGCTGCCTCCGCAGCCTCGGGTTCAAAACCGTATACCTATCCCCGGTGCGGCAAAATGGCATATCCCCGATGATCTGAACCTACCTAAGGCAGAGGTAGAGGCCATATACGGCGATCTAAGGAGACTTCATGATGATGTGTTGCGGAGAGAGAAAAGCTTGATCGCCTTGAAAAATCCAGGATACCCGCTCTACGTGGTTAACATGTCGCGGCAAAGGTTGTACGTTGACACATTCCCCGCGGAGAAGTTCTTCCTTCGATTTGATTACATCTTCGACATGTTTCACTTGAAAAAGATGGATTTTATGTTTGTCCGCCTTTTTGCCTTTTACATGAACTACATCATTAGGACTGAGCAGATACCTTATATCTGTGTCGTTGAGCCATACTTCATGCATGAGGGCTTCTTGGCAGTCTGCCCAAAGCACCATGAATACGCGAGTAACTACATCGCGGATTTCATGGTCAGCAATAAGGACAAGGAGATGATTCTCGTGCCTTATCATCCCATGTAAGTAATCCACGAGGATATCCTTCCTTCGATTTCAATCATTTCATTTGCATGCGTGGAGGCTAATTTGAGGTGTACTTATTATGCGCAGCGACAGGTGCGTCATCCTCATCATCCTTTACCCCCGATTCTCCCAAGCTCTTTACTAGGACTCGTCGAAGAACATGAAGAAAAATGATTACACCCACATCAAGTCTATTGTCAACAGTTCTATCTTTACCTACGGCCTACGGGGTGGAGAGATCACGCTCAAGAAGACAAGGAACAGCGCGCCAACCTTTGGCAATAAGACCGACTTCTGCTGCATCCAACAACCGAGTGGTACTCTTAGTGACGAATTCTATGTCCTCCACCACATGCTGGAATACAGACGGGATCAGCAGAACCTTCGCATGTCACCTAGATCCGGTGATGCCCATATTCTGCAATGGGCAAAGAACGTAGGAGATATCCCGGATCATCGACTTTGAGCTGAGTTCTATCACATCCAGCGTGAACTTGCCCAAATCATCATGAATGAGGTCCTCGAAAAAATAGGGCTGCTCTACGAAGAAGGGGAAATGTCATGGGAAGATGTCTAAACACGCGTATCGGCTCAGTGTCTCGACCTAAAGCCTTTCACTGCGCTCAGGGACTATGGCCCTGACCTGGATGGATGGCACGACATGTTGGAGTGATTGACGATATATGAAAGTGTCCGTTTAGTTCATACTTTTTCTATGACAAAACTTTGAGTTATGCACGACGAAACTTTATTTGTGATGTAATTAAACCGTCCTCCTGATGCGGAGCATCCCACGTTCATCCCCATCTACACTCCGACTACTCTCCAAGCCCCAAGAGGACATATGATGAGACATCGAACATACACCATTGGACACAAGGTGAACTCGCTCCTCTCCGAATTATCACTTTCCACATGTGAGACATGGCTACTACCTCAAACATATGTGCTATGCATGTCTAGGAACCATGAGGAAGGCCATGGAACAGCTAGGAGCACTGGACAAGACAGCGAGGACACCAAGTGCGAGGAACAAGAGCAAGAGCTGCCAGGAAGCTACAGCCCTCGGATGTCCGACGACCTCCGGACGACCGACGATCTTCGGACGTCCGACGCCTGGAGACTTCACTAGCTAGATTGACTCCAGCCGAGGCTACCTACAGCACCTGGACGACCGCACGACGCCGGATGTCCGACACTCATCAGCGCCCGGACGACCGACCCTGACCGGACGTCCGACACCAACAGTCCAGTATGGAAACATCGGAAGTACGGAGACATCCGTACGTCCAACGGCACCTGTCTAGAGCCAAAACGCTGGACGTCCGACAAGCACCGGATGACTGGACCCTCGCGAGCCACCGGACGTCCGGTACCTGTCGGACGACCGACGCCTGTGTGTGCGCAGCTTCGGGCCCGAGGCCCATGTACCCTTTCATTTCGCCCCCATTTGCACTTAGACTATAAATAGACTTTCTCCTCCTCCTTCTAGAGAGGGTTAGTGTTGATTTAGCTCATTTGTGAGATAGAGCCTCACTCATCCATCCAGATCTACTCCTTCGCGAGGGACCAACACCTCTTCGGAGAAGATCCACTTGGATTCAACCTCCTTTCGGAGAAGACCATCTTCAAGACCTCCTCACGGAGAAGAACCGATTACACTATGTATCATCCCTTGTTGGATTTGGATCTTGTATCACTTTGTGCCTCGATGATCTAGCGCATGTGTGACTTTATTCTTGTTGCTTGAGTGTTCTCTCGTGTTTTTCCCTCGTTCCCCTCCTCGTGTTCTTCGTGTTCCTCGTAGGGATCCGCTCCAATCGTGAAAGATCGGCCTCTAGGGTTCTACCCTACATCATCTTGGATCAGAGCAAGGTTGATCACGAATTTGGAGCCCCTATCCCTCTTTTTCTAGCCTAATTTTGTTGTGTTCTTCCCTAATTTCGAAGATCCCCATCAAAAGTAGCCCCAATTTTTTTTTTGATTTGTTGGTTTGATGATGTTTTGTTGATTTTGATCCGTGGATTTGCTTGGTTTCAAGTGGATCTACTAATTCCCCAAGTTTTCCCATCTTTCATCCACGAAATCTCATCAATTTTAACCCCGAAATCCCCAATTTTCGCCCAAAATCGCGTCCCGAAATTCGCATCTCGCGTTGACCCTGACCCACCAGACGACCGACGT
>NC_041393.1:375715304-375783056 GCF_002162155.2 Triticum dicoccoides
GACCAACCATCACCGGACGTCTGACACCCCCGATCCAGTACCAAAACAGCGGATTTCCAGCCATTTCCGGGCGTCCGTCCCGTGCTCCAGCCACCGGTCGTCCGACCATCATCGGACGTCCGACACGTGTAGTTTCAGACTTCGGCTGATTTTTGTTTTGTCCATAACTAATTCATCCGAACTCCGATTTTGACGTTCTTTAGCTCATTTTGAAGCTATTGACATCCCACATCCCACAAAAATACCACCAACATCATTTGACTCTATAAAAATTTTGGAACTTTGGCATCTTTGCCTAGGGCTTCCACCACATCATCCGCTACACCACCACCGACTTTCACAACCTTACCCATTTTATTCACCATAGCATTAGTGGTTGCTTGAGTAGTGAATCGAGTCTCCTAAGGTGTTTCGGCTACTTAGGGACGGTTGCTTCTTCATCAACCACCACCACCATTTCTGCATAACCTTGCCCACCATACACTTCCACCAACCCAACTTAACCTAATTTTTGTTTGAGCTTGTTTGAGTTGTGGCTTGTTTCTCCTAAGTTGTTTCGGCTACTTAGGGATGGCAACTTCAACTCCGACACATGTATAGCCCATCATTCATTCCACTTCCGCATTGCCAAGTGCAAAACCACCACCGCTTTCCCGTTACCACCTCTTGACATTTGCCTTTGGAGATTTTGAGATTGCGGTTTTTCAGTTTCCTAGGGTGTTTCGGCTAACTAGGAACGGGTCAACATCGGCAACACCGCCTGTCGGGGGGATGAACCCAGGGCAGGCAACGGAACCCGGATCCTCTTCAAAAATGGTGGGGCCGGCATCGCCCCTCAAAACCGGCACGCGCCTGGCCGGGTCGCTCGACCCGGCAAGGCCCGCAGCCCGGCCAATCCCTCCGACCCGGCAAGGTACGTCGACCCGGACTCAGCAACTGGCACAAGGCGGCCGAACCCGGCACGGCCAAGGCTTCCTCAACAAGCCGACCCCACTCGTGGCGTGCACTGCAATCCAGCCACGGGTCAAGCTCCCGTCCCATCCAGGCCATACGATGGGACGAGACGTCAATCACCGATCACCAAGACAACAGTGTTCTCACCCATGCCTATGGTCAGCCGGAGTGCGGCAACAGTGCCCCTTACCTACCCGCAGACCAGGGCTGGCGTGCCAACAGTGCTTCCACCCTCACCGCTGATGACATCAAGCGGCACCCTGACGAAAAGCCCTACACATGACTCGACTCGGCCACGCCCTGACGATCGACAAGACAGCGCACAGTTCCCCTAGGCATGCAGGGCCCGCACCTAGGGGAACCCGATGAACCACAAGCCCTCGAGCGGGACCCAGCCCGGCATCCCGGACACCGACAATACGGACCCACCGACTCGGCATATTACCATTGTAACCCTGGGTGGGTTGATCTACAAAACCCCCCAGGAACCCATGCCTACGGAGGCATGTAAGAAAAGGCAACGGAAGACACATGGTTGCCTGTGAGAAGCAGAAAGAACAAGCAAACATAGGACTAGCCACCAAGCCGCAACACCAGAGAGAAGGAGAGGCCTAAGCCTTGGCCTGCTCCCTTCCTCCTCACACAGCTCCAGGAGCAACATTGTACTATCGATCATCCAACTACACTCGGCAGAACTAGGGGTATTATCTCTCCGGAGAGCCCCGAACCTGGGTATGTCCGGCGTCCCGCGCCCGCTCATGCCAACCTCGCCTCTGGAGCCCACCAGCGCCCTCGAGCCTCCTCCTCTCTTTAGCCATCCCTTGGCATCTGTCGTGTGCCCACCACGACAGTTGGCGCCCACCATGGGGCAGCTCGAGGAGCTGGCCGGGAGAATGCTTCAGACGGGGCCCTTCTCCTACACAGACGAGTCAGTCACATTGGCGGACGATGTCATCGGCGCGCTTGCCGCCTCCTTCGCCGCGCTACGCATCTCCGATGCGTTCGCAACCGACGAGTACCCCAGCGTGGTGCTCATCTACTCCGACTCTCCGCTCTCCCTTGGCGGTGGCATTGCAGCCGGGGCGATGGACGTCCATGTGGAGGTTTACGTCACCGGCGACGGCGCCTCCTCCTCGTTGAGCAAGACGAGGAAGGCCGCGGAAGCCAGGGCCGCCGCGGAAAGGACCGAGCCGTCCGATCCGCTGTGCGTCGCGATGCAGAGCCTCCGCATCCCCATCGGCACCGACATTGATGCCACCAACGTCGCCGAGGCCCGATCTCAGCTCGAAGAAAGGCGCCAGCAGATGCTGGACCTGTCCGAGACGCTCGCCGCCACCAAGTGTCGCCTGGAGGCCGCTCAGATGGAGCATGATGCCGCTCACGGATTCGCGCCTGCTGCGGCCAAGCCAATCCGGGTAGCTGATGTACGCACCCAGGGAGGAGCAATCGGCCGGGCCCACGGCGCCGTCCGAACCGTCTACGAGACCCCAGTGAAGAACATGTGTGCTGTGGAGGCAGCCGCGGTCGGCCTCGACCAGGTCACAGGTGAGGAGCTGAAAGAGCGCATCGGGTGGATGCGCGAGCTCCTTCATGCCGCCAACACCCAACAAGATGGCCTGCACCAGCTTGCCAAGCCGGAGGGGTCTGGCTCCGCCCGCCTTGGCGGACCCGGCGAACTTCTGCACACGGCTTCCTTGCTGCCCGGCGAGGCGCACTGTCAGGACCCCGACTCAATGCCACATCGATCTAGCATGTAACACCTCATATCACTTTGCGGCCTCACGCACGGTATCCCCACGGGTATCGCCTTACCTTTGCCCGGGACCGTTTCCGCCTTTTGGCACACGTATATGATAGTGTCGCTAGCATCCATATGATAAGGAGCCCGGGCTGACATGGCTAGTCGTAAACCCAAAGTGGCACTAACTTACAGGGACAGGCATACATGACCCAGCAACGAACGTGTCGGTCATGAGCGAGTGAATCCAGGCTGTAGCACTGGGCTAGCAGGACTCCGGTGAACCGGGCTGTAGCGGGCTAACAGGACTCCGGAATTCATCGCGTGACATTTCCCCGAGGGGACAGACACAGGAACGAAGAAGGACACATGCCGGCCAGCATAAGTGTTCCGGAGCAGTAGCAAGCTACCATGGCTCAGTGGAAACACTAGGAGACATTTCCCAGTAAGAGAGGCTACTAAGGATAAACAACTAGATAGTCAGATCCCACACATATCAAGCATTTCAATAACATACACACAATATGCTCGATATGTGCAAATACAACATGGCATCACAACATGACTCTACAACTCAAGTATTTATTCAATAGGCTCTGAGGAGCGAGATATTACAAACATGGGTCACTCGACCCAGCATTTAGAGCATACAAACAACAAGCACATGCGGAAGCTTAACATGTCTGAGTACAGACATCTACAAATGAAAAGGGCTGAGAAGCATGTCTATCTACCAGATCCTGCCGAGGGCACAAGATCGTAGCTGAGGTAACAAGCTAAACGTCGAAGTCCACGCGGTACTACTAGCGAGACTGAAGTCTCTTTGCAAAAATATAAATTAAGCAACGTGAGTACAAATGTACCCAGCAAGACTTACATCAGAACTAACTACATATGCACCATTATCAACAAAGGGGTGGTGGGGTTTAACTGCAGCAAGCCAGCTTTGACTCAGTGGCTATCCTGAACTATGACTGCAATGTAACTCTTTTGAGGTGGCGCACACGAGTCCACATATTCACCATATCAATACACCACTATGGATCCGCCCCGTCTCCCTACGAGAACGCCATCCATAGCACTCGCGCTTATCTTGCACATTTTAGAGTATCCACTTTCACTTGTCTATGAACTGTACAGGCAACCCATAAGTCCTTTACCGCGGACACGGCTATTCGAATAGATCATATTAACCCTGCAGGTGTGTACTTCTTCACACACGCTCTAGCCACTTACCGCCATGTACACGTCATGTATCTCGGCAACCTTCAAGCGGAAGCCTGGCGAGGGTGTCGGCCACGACCTGACTAACCACACAAGTCTCTCGTCCAGGTTTATCGCCTATTCGGGTTCCATCCGCAAGGAGATCCGGCCGGGGTGTCGCTCACGGCCCCAAACGATGTGAGCAGGGTTCCCAAGCCCACCATCCGGGTGCCACTTGGTACACCGTGCCACTGTGCCTAGTCTGTCCCAAGCCCACCTGTACCGGGTGCCACTTGGTAGACTACTAACACTACCTACGAACACCAGAAACTAATTGCAACTCCTGGACAGAGATCAAGCTGATTAATAAGTCGAGAGGGGTCGAGTTACCGGAACCCAATGTGTGGTAGAAACTGATCATGGATCACTGTCGGTGTACTAGAGTAGGGGTACCCTAGTATCCCGAACTTGTGCACGGGCAGTTGCAGCACCCCGCGGCAAGGCTTGCCGGGTGACCGCCAAGGTCCTCTGTGGTTCCTTTGGAGCCATTCAAGAACAAAGTATTCAAGCCAAGGAGACAAGGCCCCGGCAAGAGGAGCTTGCCGGGAAGGCCAACCAAGGCATCTCAAGGAACTTGCCGCGACGCTCCACGCGCCCCGGCGAGGCCCGGTGAGCGACAAGCTTCCGGACGCGACAAGACAACGACCGCGGCAAGGCGCTTGCCGCGGCAAACTACCACTCTGTACCCGTGCTCTAGCACATCCACCAACGTGTCGCCCTGGGACCTTTCCAGGCACGCATGGCAAGAGGCTGTGCGGCCAGTGGTGCGCGGTGGCAAGCGACGCTGACAAGATTGCCATCATGGCAAGCGGTGGCGTCCCTGACGGTCCCTTTTTGCACTATTTAGGCGACGTAGACGGGCATTTAATGCCTTTGTCCCCTGTCGTCAGGGTTAGGTATGATACACTGTACAGGTAGTTGTACCAACCGCAATTCCTTTTTCCATTTTTACCCTTGTCTATGTTGCCACCTGTCGGAGACCCCTTTAGCATATAAAAGGAGGCCCATGCGCAACGTAGAGGGGGGTTCGAAGGCAGAAAAACACTCACGCTCGGTCTCGTTAGCAGCTAGTGTGTACTGTAGCACTCAGCGCTCCCGAGCAAGAACTCAATACACTCAGACATGCAGCAGTAGGAGTGTTATCTCTTCGGAGAGCTCCGAAGCTGGGTAAACTGCTCATGTGCTTCGCCTCGATCTGCTCTTCGTGCGATCTCCGCCCCCCGCCGAACCGAAAGGGGCTCGGTCCGCCGGTCCCATAGGTGTTCGTGGATCAGTTTCCCCGACATCTTTGGCGCGCCAGGTAGGGGGGCGTCGAGGTTGTGTGAACCTGATCCGACGTTCACACGAGCTAGATCTTCATCTTCTTCATCGACATGCCACCGAAGAAGAAGGCTTCGGCGGCAGCTATTCCGTCCACGTCAATCCCACCACCACCGGAGCAAACGGGTGGTGGGGTAGACGCCGGCGAAAGAACGGACATCGACGAGGGAGCTCGCGGTGCTGCCAGGTCCAAGGACAAGGCTGCGCAGACCTCGGCGTTCGTACATGCACCGCGCCTATCTCAGGAGGCGCAGGACCGACAGCGTCATGGTATTCGCAGTGCCATACGTTTGTTGGACCAAGATCGAGCTGGTGGATCTTGGAGTGCTCAAGACCAGCATGCACGCCAACATGCTGGCACGAGCGAGACACGGTCGCCTGGACGGGATACTGCTCCTTCTAACATAGTTAGAAGTCCGAGCATATCCCGCTCCTCGCGCCGTTCGCCACTGCCGCCCACCACTCCAGCAGAAGCTTTGGCGCGAGCTCAACTGCTCCTGGATTACCCTCCAACGGCAGACAAGATCGATGGATGGAGGGCCACCATTCAGAGTCTCATCGGCTTCGCCAACGGCGACACTCTGCGGCAGCCGAGTACACCGATGCCGCGGCAGGACTGCCAGGCACGAGTCGATGGCGACGAAACCGGTGGGGGTGCAACCACCATGCACTCTCCACCCTGAAGGCCAAGATCGCCGACTCGCCGGATCCACCTCGACAGCGACTCCACCGCATCATCAGATCCACGAGCTCGTCGCGATCAGCGCCAAGTTCTTCACGAACGACATTGCCGATGGCCTGTCGAAGTGCGCCGCACTTAAGTTACCTGTGGAACCAGGGATCTTTGTGCTCAAACTGACTCAACCGTCTGTAACGCCATCAACTGGACAGAGCAAGAAGAGGAAGTTTCTTTCTCGTGACTATTTTCCGGCAGAGCTCCTCGAAGCCGCCGCCAAGAAGGTCCTCAAGATCAACACCAAGGGTGCTGAGGAGCAGCCTGCTCCGGCAAGCCCTAGGGTTTGTTCCGTTGAAGCAGACGCTCCCGACAAGTTTTGCTCCGGCAAGCTTGCCGGGGAACGTCAAGCTCCGGCTGAGCCGCAGGTTCTCGCCGTAGAAGCGGATGTTCCCGCAGCAGCAGATGTGCCTTTAGTCCTTGTTGTCGAGCCGCAAGCTCCAGCATGGGCACAGCAGATTGTCCGTTTCCTTCAGACAGGAGAACTTCTCGAAGAGCAAGAAGAAGCGGAAAGAGTAGCCCGGCAGTCAAGTATGTACCAGTTTGTCGACAACACACTGTACAGAAGAAGACTCAACGGCGTGAAATTGAAGTGTATTCACCGGGAAGACGGACAAAAGCTGTTGGCAGAGATACATGGAGGCATATGTGGTCACCACATTGGCGCAAGAGCACTTGCCGGCAAAGCGTTCCGGCAAGGTTTCTTTTGGCCGACAGCCCTCCAGGATGCAACTGCACAAGTAACCAAGTGTGAAGCGTGCCAGTTCCATTCCAAGCAGATACACCAGCGAGCTCAAGCTCTCCAGACAATCCCTTTATCCTGGCCATTTTCGGTCTGGGGGCTCGACATCCTCGGCCCCTTTCCCCGAGCTGTCGGGGGCTTTGAGTACTTGTACGTTGCAATCGACAAGTTCACAAAGTGGCCAGAAGTGGAAGCAGTGAGGAAGGTGACAGCACAGTCAGCAGTCAAGTTCTTCAGTTCGATTGTTTGCCACTTCGGGATCCCTAACAGGATCATCACTGACAACGGCACGCAATTCACGAGCCGCACCTTCATGCAATACGTCCAAGATCTTGGCGCCAAGGTCTGCTTCGCTTCTGTTGCTCATCCAAGAAGTAACGGTCAAGCGGAGAGGGCGAATGCTGAAGTGCTGCGCTGGCTCAAGACCAGGACTTTCGACAGGTTGTGCAAGTGCGGAAAGAACAGGATTGAGGAGCTGCCGGTGGTTCTTTGGTCGATCAGGACGATGCCAAATCGAGCCACTGGCCAGACACCTTTCGCTCTAGTCTATGGAGCAGAGGCAGTTCTCCCCACGGAACTCGTATACGGGTCACCTCGAGTGCTCGCTTATGATGAGCTTGAGCAAGAGCAGTTGCAACAAGATGACGCGTTGCTCCTTGAGGAGGACCGTCTTCAGGCCGCTGTACGAGCTACTCGATACCAGCAAGCTTTGCGCCGCTACCATAGCCGCAAAGTTAATGCCAGAAGTCTCGAGGAAGGCGACCTTGTTCTTCGGCGCGTTCAGTCCGCCAAAAATTCCAACAAGTTGACGCCGAAGTGGCAAGGCCCTTACCGGGTGAAACGAGTCACTAGGCCTGGCGCTGTCCGCCTTGAGACCGAAGATGGCATTCCGGTGAGCAACTCCTGGAACATTGAGCATCTTCGTAAGTTTTACCCGTAGGGCGCGGTTGCCGGAACCTGTTCCGGCAACCACCTTTTGTACAAGTCTTGCCGATGTTGCATGTAATCCTTTGTACGAAGCCGGGCGCAGACCCCGTGCATAAGTAAGGCTCATGTGCTCCGCACATCTTGTCAATTTCATGCTTTCTACCTTTTTTTGCATGCGTTATCTGACACTTTGTGCAGCGCCTACTCCCGGTAAGCAATAACGAGCCGTAAGGCTCCATATCTTTATTTTCTCTTCTTTCTCTTTCTCCAAGAAAGGAAGGTTCCCTCGCCCACAAGTTTGCCGGGGGGAAAGGAGAATATAATGGTGTGGACCAAGCGTCGTTCGAGGAAGTTTCGCCTTACCGGGAAGCAAACGACAGAAGAGCTAAGTTGTTGAGCAATCAGTTTTAAAAATTTTAAGTTATCTTCCTCGAACGGCCGTGCTTTGTATGGAAAACCTGTGCGTTGAGGAACCAACTCGTAGCTAGTTGCGCCCTTACTTTGTTTCGAGTCCGCTCAACAACTTAAGTGAGCTGCGACTAGTTGCGACAAGGTTTCTTGTCGGTAGCGGCACCGCCAGCAGGCTGCTGACGTCCCGCACTCAGCGCTCGCGGCTAAGGTGCCTGCGCCGACAAGTTCCCTAAAAGAGTAGGGCAAAAACATACAAAGGAAGGAATCAAGTAAAGGAAATAACATAGCAATCGCTACCCGAAATAGAGTCATATTACAAGATAGCTTGTCGCAGCTCTAACAGATTGTTCTCATAACATGACCAGCAGCGACAAGGGGGGAGCGGCGGAGGTTTTTGAGATTGGAATAGCAACCGGCGAGATGGGCGAACTGCCCCTGTTTCCCCTGCTTATAAAGAGGGAGGGGGCAGACGTTCCGTCTTTCCGAATAAAGAAACCACCCACGATCTCTCCCACGACGCCGCATTCGATGCGTGCCGTTCGAGGAGGGCGCGGTGGATACAGAGTGAGATACGGCGTAACCCAGGCCACGCGTGCCCGTGCCCTGTTTTGGGCCTGGCCCAATAGCGCTCGGCACCGTGTGTGGCCCAGGCCCGGGGGCTCCTGTCGGTGTACTAGAGTAGGGGTACCCTAGTATCCCAAACTTGTGCACGGGTAGTTGCAGCACCCCGCGGCAAGGCTTGCCGGGTGACCGCCAAGGTCCTCCGTGGTTCCTTTGGAGCCATTCAAGAACAAAGTATTCAAGCCAAGGAGACAAGGCCCCGGCAAGAGGAGCTTGCCGGGAAGGCCAACCAAGGCATCTCAAGGAACTTGCCGCGACGCGCCACGCGTCCCGGCGAGGCCCGGTGAGCGACAAGCTTCCGGATGTGACAAGACAATGACCGCAGCAAGGCGCTTGCCGCGGCAAACTACCACTTTGTACCCGCGCTCCAGCACATCCACCAATGTGTCGCCCTAGGACCTTTCCAGGCACGCATGGCAAGAGGTTGTGCGGCCAGCGGTGCGTGGTGGCAAGCGACGCTGACAAGATTGCCATCGTGGCAAGCGGTGGCGTCCCTGACGGTCCCTTTTTTCACTATTTGGGCGACGTAGACGGGCATTTAATGCCTTTGTCCCCTGCCGTCAGGGTTAGGTATGATACACTGTACAGGTAGTTGTACCAACCGCAATTCCTTTTTCCATTTTTACCCTTGTCTACGTTGCCACCTGTCGGAGACCCCTTTAGCATATAAAAGGAGGCCCATGCGCAACGTAGAGGGGGGTTCAAAGGTAGAAAAACACTCACGCTCGGTCTCGTTAGCAGCTAGTGTGTACTGTAGCACTCAGCGCTCCCGAGCAAGAACTCAATACACTCAGACATGCAGCAGTAGGAGTGTTATCTCTCTGGAGAGCTCCGAAGCTGGGTAAACTGCTCGTGTGCTTCGCCTCGATCCGCTCTTCGTGCGATCTCCGCCCCCCGCCGAACCAAAAGGGGCTCGGTCCGCCGGTCCCATAGGTGTTCGTGGATTAGTTTCCCCGACAATCACAAACACAGAACTCGGTTCCTGAGGACGGCTGCAATGAGACAACCCACCATGTACTCCTACATGGCCTCTCACCGCTACCTTTACCAAATCGTGTTCACACACTTAGCTCACACACAGTAGGACATGTTCACACACCTTTGATTCATCCCCGATGAATCAGACCTGACTCAACTCTAAGTAGTAGCAGGCATGACAAACAAGCATGAATGAGTAGGCACAACAGGGCTCAAACAACTCCTACTCATGCTAGTGGGTTTCATCTAATTACTATGGCAATGACAGGTCATGCAGAGGATAAAGGGGTTCAGCTACCGCAGCAAGTAACAGATGAATCATTATTGTCCTAATGCAGTAAAAGAAAGCAGGAGTGAGAGGGTGGGATTGTATTGGAATTAACAAGGGGTTTTGCTTGCCTGGCACTTCTGAAGATAGTATAGTTCTTCATCGGTGTCATCGATCTCATCGTCGGTACACGTCTATTGAGAGGGGACAAGCACCGACAAACAAAGAAGAAACACAATCAATGCAATGCAACAATATGATGCATGAATGTGACATGGCAATATGCTGTGGTTTTGAGCTAATGCAGCTAGCAACAAAGTTAAATGAAGTTGGTTTGAACCCTAAGTTCAAATCCAAACTCCATATGTGAAATTCAAATGCCATTTATATGATTTGTGCTAAACAGCAGCTATAAGTTGTTCTAACATGCATGAAAATAGTACAGATGGATAGATTGGATTTTTCTGATCATTTTTCATATATAATTTATCTCATTTGGAGTTACGGTTGATTTTATATGATTTTTTGAAGTTTGCAACAATTTTTGGAATTTTCTGGTTTAATTAAAATCCAGAAAATCACTTACTGCGTCAGCATGATAACAGCACGACGTCAGCAAGGTCAACAGGGTCAAACCTGACCCATGGGTTCCATTGGTCAGTGAGACATACACTAATCCCGCGTTGACTCGGGCTTTGACCCGTTGCGGGGCCCGCTGTCAGTGTCTAAGGGTGGTTTAGCTGGCAGTGATTAGCACTAATTACGCGGCCACGTCAGCACGCCGGAGTTTGGCCGGCGGCGACCTCAAGCCGCGGCGGAGTCCGCTCAGAATTGAGCTACGGGCGACGGTTTCGAGCGAGGTTTGCGCCTATGGGTTTCTGGCGCTTGCGCGCATCCATTGGTAGCATCAGGAGGGTGAGACGTGGCCTGAGTCGAGCGCAAGGTCGACTTCGGCGGCGGCCGCAGTTCGGGATAGCGCAGGCGTGGGGCTGCAGCTCGCGTTCGAGCAAACGAAGAGCACAGGCGGTAGCTACGGGGCAGCAGGAGCTCGACCACGTGATCAGACGTGACGTTGCTCCACCGTAACAACGACGACGACAAACGCGACGGCCGGAGCTTGCGGCCAGGACGGCGAGGTCAGTTAGCGGACGAGCACGACCAGGGAAGTAGGGGGAAACGACGACGGAGCTCACTGGGGTCGATGCGCAGATCAGTGGGCTCGGGGGCGACCGGTGCGAGGCAAATCGATGAATGGCGTCCGGCGGGTACCAAGGTTGAAGACGACCGGATGGCGGTGATGCAGGGCCTCCGGCGAAGTGTGGCTCGGTGGGGAGGGCGAGGGCGTCGTGGCGGAGGTCTTGGACAGCACGGGGAGGCGAGGGGAGAACGGTGGACGCGGTGGCAGTGAACGGCGGCGACGGGCTCGCTCGGGTGGCTGCGGGCGCGAGCGCTGGGGGGAGAGGGCGGAACCAGAGAGGGGCGAAAGATGCAGGGGGTGCTAGGCATCTCCACGCGTGGACAGGCTCGAAGGGGAGGCCGCCAGCACGACGCAGGAGGTGGAAACCTCAGGTGCGTGCGCGGGCGACACGGCGTCGTCCTCCTGGCAGGAGCTAGGAGATGACTGGCAGGGCCAGGTGGGCTGGGCTGCACAGCTGGGCCGGCAACAGGTAGGTGGCCAGGTAGTCCTTCTCTCTCTCTCTTTTATTTTCTGTTTTCTATTTTCTATCTTTGTTTCTGGATTTAGTAAAAAAACTAAACCTTATCTAAAAATCCTGAAATAAATTGTGGGAAATGTTGAAATGTTTTTCAACAGCCCTCAACCATTATCAGAATTATCTGGGCAAATAAAATATTTATAACATTTAAATGCCCAAATTCAAATACTTTATGATTTAATTCAAAAATCCAAAGTGGCCTAGAAAAATGTGCACCATTTTTGGCAGGGGTTCTAGACCAATTCAAAAATGATGAACTTTTCCAAAGGCATTTTGGGTTCATTGAAAATGATTTTTATTTGAACCTAGTAGTTTTGATCTGGTGCTAGGGTTTGAGCAATCCCCATTTCAGGTTTAAAAGAAATTTAAACATGATGCAACACAAGACTAACTAACCCAGAGCAGATCAGAACTAGGGATGTGACACGCACTCTAGCCAAGATCAGACTCGACGCAACCCGGCCGCCACAGCCGCCGACGTCCTGGGCAATGAGCCCACAGCAGAGACTCGGCATGGACCCGGCCAGCCTGGCCGGCGTCCAGCTCCAACCGACCCGGCCCCTCGGGGCCTGGCCACCAGTCGACTCGGCCCTCTGGCCATCGATGACGCCGACGCTCGCCACCGCCGCGATCAGCTCGCTCGCTCCCTGGAGGTGGAGGAGAGCGGTGCTATCGGGCCGGCCTGCTTCGGCCCATGCATCCGGGAGGAGCCCTTCCCCAAAGGGTTCATGCTTCCCCATGACAGCCCCAAGTACAAGGGGACCATGAAGCCAGAAGACTAGCTCACTGACTACACCACGGCCATTGGCATCACCGGTGCCAATCGTCGTCTCGCCGTGCGCTACGCACCGCTCATGCTCCAGGGGTCGGCCCACACGTGGTTGAATAGTCTGTCGATGGGCGGCATCAATGCGTGGGTCGACTTCGAGGAGGCCTTTGCCTGCAACTTCACGGGGACCTACAAGCGACCCGGTCGCCCTAGCCACCTCACCATGTGCGTACAGGGGCCGACGGAGACGGGTCGCGAGTACCTCGCACGCTGTACCGAGCTCCGAAATAGCTGCGAGGGCGTCCATGAAGTCCAGGCGATCCAGTACTTCGTCAGCGGGTGCTGAGATGGCACCCTCCTCAAGCACAAGCTCTTGCGCTCCGAGCCGGCCACCATGGCCGCGCTCATATTGACGGCAGACAAGTACACCAACGCCGACTCCGCCATGAAGATCCAGGTGGCGCTGGATGAAGCCGGCAAGGTGAAGCCGGTTCCTCCCCCGAAGCCGGCCGGCGAAAGCAGCCAGCAGCAGCATCACCAAAACAACAAGCGCAAGGCCGAGCAGCCGGTGCAGCATCATGACAACCGGCTCGTCGCGGCCGCCGAGCCCGTGGCGGACCCGGCGGCGAAGCGCCGGCAGACCGGCAAGATGGCGTGGCAACCTGCCATAAGTTTCGAGGAGATGCTCGATGCCCCAGGCAAGCACCACAGCGATGCAAGACCCTCCACGCACATGCTTCGGCAGTGCGCCATCACCAAGCGCATCATGAGGGGAGACGTCCCGCCTCCTCCGGCTCCGGCCCCAGCTCCAAGCGCAGGACAGCCGCCTCCGCCTCCGCCTCCCGCTGGCGGCGCTATCTGGAATAACGCCTACCCAGAACAGAATGCGGCCTACATCGTCTTCACTAGCCTCGGCAACGACAAGGGCAACGAGCGCCTTCTTCAGCAGGAGGTGAACACCGTCGTCCCGGCCAAGCCGGAGTTCATGCATTGGTCGGATCGGCTGATCACCTGGACCCGGGAGGATCACCCGGCGGTCATGCCGAGTCCAGGTGGATACGCCCTCGTCCTCAACCCCACCATCGTCGCGCAGTGCACATGCAAGTTCTCCCGAGTCCTCATCGACGGCGGCAGCAACATCAACATCCTCTACCATGACATGATGACCAAGCTCAGCCTCAAGCCGAGGACCTGGAGCCAACCCGGACGATCTTCCACGGCATCGTGCCCGGCCTCTCCTGCTCTCCCATTGGCCGGGTCCGGCTCGATGTCCTGTTCGGTGACAGCAACCACTTCCGGCGCGAGCCGATCTGGTTCGAGGTGGTGGACCTGGCCAGCGTGTATCACGCGCTGCTGGGCCAGCCCGCGCTCGCCAAGTTCATGGCGGTTCCCCACTACGTGTACTTCAAGATGAAGATGTCGGGTCCCAAGGGCCTGATCACGATCACCAGCGGTTACCGCAAGTACCTGGAGTGCGCCTGAGACGGAGCCAAGTTGGTCGAATCGCTGGTCATTGCCGAGGAGCGGCGCCAGCTCGACGGATCATTGCCCTGGCGGGCGAGGCCTCCGCCGCGTCGATCCCGATCGTGGACCCGGCCGATGAGGCTGCCTTCAAGCCCTCCAAGGAGACCAAGAAAGTGAAGCTCAACCCAGAAGACCCCAGCTGCAGCAAGTACGTTGTCATAGGCGCCCGCCTCGACAGCAAATAGGAAGGCAAGCTCGTCGACTTCCTCCGTGAGAATCAGGATATCTTCGCATGCACCCCCAAGGACATGCCGGGCATCCTGAGGAAGTACGCCGAGCACAAACTTCATGTACGTAAGGACGCCAAGCCTGTCCGTCAACCCCTACGATGATTTTTCGAAGAGAAGAGAAGAACCATTGGTGAGGAGGTCGCTAAGATTTTGGCGGCCGGCTTCATAATGGAAGTGTTTCACCCCGAGTGGTTGGCCAATCCATTCCTCGTCCTAAAAAAGAACAAGACCTGGCACATGTGTATCGACTACACCAGCCTCAACAAGGCCTATCCCAAGGATCCGTTCGCTCTCCCGCGGATCGACCAAGTCATCGACTCGACCGCCGGGTGCAAGCTCCTATCCTTCCTGGATGCTTACTCCGGCTACCACCAGATCAAGCTAGACCCAGCCGATGCCCCGAAGACGTCCTTCATCACGCCCTTTGGGGCGTATTGCTACATCACCATGTCGTTTGGCTTGAAGAACGCCGGCTCCACCTTCCAACGCTGCATGCAGAAATGCCTGCTGCCACAACTCGGCCACAATATCCATGTGTACATGGACGACATCATGGTGAAGACCAAGCAACACCTCATGCTCCTCGACGATTTGAAGGAAACATTCGCCAACCTCCATGAATACAAGGTCAAGCTTAACCCGGAAAAATGCGTCTTCAGCGTCCCGGCCGGAAAGCTACTCGGCTTCCTCGTCTCGGAACGCGGCATTGAGGCGAACCAGGAGAAGATCAAGGCCACCGAGCGCATGCGCAAGCCGGCTAGGCTGTACGACGTCCGGAAGTTCACCGGGTGCTTGGCCTCGGTCAGCCGGTTTCTAAGCCGGCTGGGTGAGAGGGCGCTCCCCCTGTACCAGCTGATAAAGAAGACGAGTCCGTTCGAATGGAATGGCAAGGCAGACGAGGCCTTCCAAGACCTCAAGCGCATGCTCTCCATTGCGCCAGTCCTGGCCGCACCGACCGACAAGGAGCTGTTGTTGCTCTACATAGCCGCAGCCTCGTGGGCGGTCAGCACGGTGCTGGTGGTCAAGCGACTAGAGAAGGGCACGATCCAAGCCGTCCAGCGTCCGGTCTACTACCTGAGCGAGGTGCTCTCCATCTCCAAGCAGAACTACCCACACTACCAGAAGATGTGTTACTGTGTCTACCTCACCGCCAAGAAGCTGAAGCAGTACTTCCAAGAGCACGTCATCACCATCGTCAGCATGGCGCCTATCAGAGAAATCATCGGGTGCCAGGATGCCTCTAGCTGGGTCGCCAAGTGGGCAATCCAGCTAGCCGGCCACACCATCCTCTACGAGCCCCGCACCACGATCAAGTCTGAAGCCTTGGCCGACTTCCTCGTTGACTGGACCGAGACCCAGTACCTGCCGCCACCTCCCGACTCGACGCATTGGCGCATGCACTTTGACGGGTCCAAGATGCGACTCGGCTTAGGGGCCGGCATCGTACTGTCGTCCCCAAAGGGCGACCGGCTCCGCTACGCACTCCAGATGCACTTCGCCGCCTCCAACAACGTCGCCGAATATGAAGCCCTTGTGCACGACCTCCAGCTTGCCAAGCAACTCGGCATCCGGCGCATCCTGTGCTACGGCAACTCGAACCTGGTGGTGTAGCAGTGCTTCGGCGAGTGGGACACCCGCGACTCAAACATGGCAAGCTACCGCTTCCTCATCCAGAAGTTGTCCGGATCCTTCGAGGGCTGCGAGTTCCTCCATGTCCCGCGTGCGGAGAACGAAGCAGCCTACACGCTCGCCAAGATCACCTCGTCGCGACAAGCCATCCCGTCCGGCGTCTCCCTCGAGCACCTGCGCAAGCCGTCCATCAAGCCATCGCCGGACTCCAAGTCCATTCACGTTCTAGATGATCCGGCCGCACCTAAAGCCGGCACGGGGACTGCTGAACCCGGCCCGAGGGCTGCTCAGCTCAACCCGGCCACCATCAACCCGGACCCAACCATCACCGACTCCGACCCGGGGGCTGCTCAACCCGGCTCGGGGGCTGCCGACTCAGAACCCCCCCTGGTGGCCGTCTTCGCCGTGGTGGCAGCTCCATCCTGGGCCCTCCCAATATCAGAATTCCTGGAGAACGGGGTTCTCCCCATGGACGAGACCGAAGCTCGGCAAGTGCAGTGTCAGGCGTCTGCCTACAGCATCATCAACAACGAGCTCGTCAAGCCCAGCCCCACCGGTGTGTTCCAGCACTGCGTCAAGCAGGATCGAGGCATCAACATCCTCCTCGACATCCACCAGGGCGAGTGCGGGCACCACGCCGCATCGCGATCCCTGGTGGCCAAGGCGTTCCGCCACGGTTTCTACTGGCCCACGACCCTCGAGGAAGCCGAATCGCTCGTCCTCAAGTGTGAGGGATGCCAGCGCTTCAGCAAACGCAGCCACCAGCCGGCGTCAGCACTCCGCACCATACCGATCGCCTGGCCCTTCGCGGTCTGGGGACTCGACATGGTGGGACCCTTCAAAACCGCTTGAGGCGGCATGACGCACCTGCTGGTCGCAGTGGACAAATTCACCAAGTGGATCGAGGCAAGAGCAATCAAGAAACTAGACGGGCCAACAGTCGTCCAGTTCATCAAGGACATAGCAGTGCGCTACAGCATGCCGAACAGCATCATCACTGACAACGGCACCAACTTCGCCAATGGTGCACTCGAGCAATACTGCTCCATCTCCGGCATCCGCCTCGACCTGGCCTCCGTTGCGCATTCGCGGTCCAACGGGCAGGTCGAGCGGGCCAACGGACTCATCCTGTCTGGCATCAAGTCGCGACTCGTCGAGCCACTCATCCGCTCACCCGGCAGCTGGCTCGACAAGTTGTCGACCGTTCTCTGGAGTCTCCGCACCATGCCGAATCGGTCGACCGGGTTCACCCTGTTCTTCCTTGTCTACGGAGCCGAAGCCATCATCCCGACCGACGTCGAGTTCGACTCGCCGCGCGTCATGATGTACACCGAAGCTGACGCCAGGGAGGCCCGCGAAGATGGCGTCGACCTGCTCGAAGAAGCACGTCTCCTGGTGCTAAGCCACTCGACCATCTACCAACAAGGTCTGAGGCACTACCACAGCAAGAAGATCAAGCCCCTCGCATTCCACAAGGGCGACCTCATCCTCTGCCTCGTCCAAGAGCAGGCAGGCCAGCACAAGCTGTCCCCTCCATGGGAGGGCCCATTCATCATGAGCAGGGCCTTGCGCGATTGCAACGCCTACTACCTCATCGATGCACGCAAGTCAAAGAAGCGCAAGAAGGACACCGCCGGTGAAGAAACGACACGGCCGTGGAATGCGGAACTCCTCCGTCCGTTTTACAGTTAGCCGCACGAGTGTATGTATCATCGCCTTTTGTAAACGCATGAAACTACGGGGTCCCCGAACGAGACTCGGAGGCTACCTTTTGCCGACCAATTTATTGTGTCCTTATTTTTTTCTGTATCACAATACCACTGAACCCAGCCACCGGTCCGACTCGCTCGACCCGGGGGCTCGGGGGCTGGCCAGCTCGATAGCCACCCCGCCGCCTTACTTGGTGATTTCTGATAAAAGTTAGGATGTCGCTGTCCCTCACTTCGCCCTAAAGCAACAGATCCAGCTTTGGTTGTTGGTTGGCAAGCACAACGGGCCAAAGCTCCTTTACGCTTCATACATTAAGTCAAAGGCCGCCGGGTCGATCAACCCGGCCGGCCATTCACCAAATGAACAGCCGCACAACCGGCTGCTCGCCAACCGGCTTCGCCGGATTGCCGTCAGTCGGCCCAGTGGGTGTTCCGCTCGCGCTCAACGTTTCCAAAGACCCAAGTCCTACGCGCCCCTTTCAAAGAATCAAACTCCTTGTCACGGACCGGAGCCTCGGTCGTCTGACTCGCGGGGGGGAGGTTTGAGAAAGGAAAAAACGCATGAAATCGGTCCGAAAAACAGAAGGCAAAAAAGCAAAGACACTCACGATATTTACACATAGATATTTAAACAAAAGGCCCACGGCCGGAGTTCATTACACCCTAAAAACCCCCAGTGGGTGGGTGGACCTTCTACTTAACAGATTCTGCATAAAGTGTCTCAGGCATCTCCAGCGCCGCGTCGCGACGTCGACGGCTCTCCCTTGGCGGCCTCCGGGTCCGGCGAGACACCGGTGTCCTCCTCAGCATTTGTGTTACCGTAGACGCCTGTCTCCTCCGAGCTCCCCTCCGGATCCTGGAGAAGGAAGCCATAGTCGTCTCCATCCACGACCCTGCCGTCATCCATCCGCTCCAGATGGAACTCGTCGTGGAAGGCGAACTCGGCAATGTAGCTGGCCCGGGAGGCGATCCGGCCGGCCTGCTCCTGCAGCAACTGCTCCGAGCCGGCCCGCTGGCCCATCAGCACGTCCAGCTGAAGATCCGGATGCCAAGACAGTGCAAAATGGAGCGCCATCTCGGCACTAGCACGAGCGGCGAGATGCGCCACTCGCCAAGACGGTCCAGACCCATCTCCAGCCAGCGCGCCAGGCGCGTGAAGCTGCTCGGCACGACAGCGCCCGGCCAAAGGGCCGTTGTCATCACGGTGCCGACCCGGGATAGCTGCTCCATCTGCGTCCCCACGACCCGCAGGTGGACCTCAGCAGCGGCGATGATCTTCGGGAAGGTCCAGGCCGTCCGTGGATCCGTCCCGGACCCAACAACATCGGTCGGGTCATGCTGGTAGCGGACGGCTTCCTCCGCCAGCTGCTGCGTCTCCGGGAAGGCCCCTGCCGCAAAGGAAGAAGCAAGTTAGAAGAACAACAAGGAAGAAAAGTCGGGTCCCGACCCGGCAAGCCACAAGAAGCAGCACTTACTGGAAAAGGACTCTTCTAGGTGTCGCGCCTCAAGCAACATACCATGCCGCTCCCGCTCCATGGCGTGGTCGCGCTCCTCGAGCGCCTTCTCCAGAGTGGCCGCCTTGGCAAGGGCCGCCTTCAGCTCGGCGCCCTTGTCTTCGGCCGCCTTCTCGGCTGCCTCACGGTGGCGGGCTTCGTCCTCACGGGCCCCCTCAGCCGTGGTGACCTGCCCCCGTAGGCGTTCCACCTCGGCCTGGAGCCAGCCCTTGTCGTCGACCAGCTGGCCACGTAGCTGGTCTGCCTCCACCAAGGCCCACTGCGCCTTCGCGACCTTGGCGGTTTCCGCCTTGAGAAGCTCCACCTCGGCCTCGAGGCGGCTCTTGTGACCCGCCAGCTGCTCATGCAGCCGGTTGGCCTCGTCAAGAGATCGCCAGGCCGCGGCCGCCTCCACCCTCACCTGCGTCGCCTCGACGCCAAGCCGGCCGGTGCCAGCAACAAGCCGGTCGTAATGATGACCGGCCCAGAGCAGCCGAGTCCGCCAGGACAGCACCTCGGCTGTTAAAAAGAAGGAATCAGCAGAAGAAAAGAGCAAGACGTAAGATTTGGCCCACAATTGGCCCGAATCTCGGGGGCTACACCCAGTGGGTGCGCTAGCGCACCCCCACTAAAAAAGGGCACAAGAGTACCTACGGCGACGCGGAGCTCCTCCTCCTTGGCGGCAAGGTGCTCCACGAGCTCCCGGTGCTTGCCTAGGAGACGGTTGTAGGTGGCAACCTGGAAGGCGTCAAGATGTTGAAGAAATCAGAAGTCAAAAACAAGGCCAACGCTCTGAAAGATTTGACCCAACTACTACGTAGTTGGCCCGGATCTCAGGGGCTACACCCAGTGGGTGCGCTGGCGCGCCCCCATGATACGTCTCCAATGTATCTATAATTTATAAAGCATTCATGCTATTTTATTATCTGTTTTGAATGATTATGGGCTTTATTATACACTTTTATATTACTTTTGGGACTAACCTATTAACCGGAGGCCCAGCCCATATTGTTGTTTTATTGCATGTTTCAGTATTTCGAAGAAAAGGAATATCAAACGGAGTCCAAACGGAATAAAACATTCGGCATCGTGATTTTTTGGAAGATTATCATCCTGGAGACTTGGAGTTCATGTCAGAAGATACTCGAGGAGCCCAGGAGATAGGCCCCCCCTACTGGGCGCGCCCCCCTGTCTCGTGGACCCCTCGAGCACCCCCCCCCACCCTCCCGACCGACTTCTTACGCCTATATAAGCCTACGTACCCTAAAAACATTGAATATCAAGATAGATCGGGAGTTCCGCCGCCGCAAGCCTCTGTAGCCACCAAAAACCTCTCGGGAGCCCGTTCCAGCACCCTGCCGGAGGGGGATCCCACCACTGGTGGCCATCTTCATCATCCTGGCGCTCTCTATGACGAGGAGGGAGAAGTTCACCCTCAGGGCTGAGGGTATGTACCAGTAGCTATGTGTTTGATCTCTCTCTCTCTCTCGTGTTCTCTATCGTGTTCCCTCTATGGCACGATCTTGATGTATCCTGAGCTTTGCTATTATAGTTGGATCTTATGATGTTTCTCCCCCTCTACTCTCTTGTGATGAATTTTTTTTTGACTATAAATAGTAGGGTAAAACCCCACTGCTCTTGTGATGAATTGAGTTTCCCCTTTGAAGTTATCTTATCGGATTGAGTCTTTTATGAGAACACTTGATGTATGTCTTGTCGTGCTTATCTGTGGTGACAATGGGATATCATGTGCCACTTGATGTATGTTTTGGTGACCAACTTGCGGGTTCCACCCATGAACCTATGCATAGGGGTTGGCACACGTTCTTGACTCTCCGATAGAAACTTTGGGGCACTCTTTGAAGTACTTTGTGTTGGTTGGATGAATCTAAGATTGTGTGATGCATATCGTATAATTATGCCCACGGATACTTGAGGTGACAATGGAGTATCTAGGTGACATTAGGGTTTTGGTTGATTTGTGTCTTAAGGTGTTATTCTAGTACGAACTCTTTAATAGATCGATCCAAAAGAATAACTTTGAGGTGGTTTCGTACCCTACAATAATCTCTATGTTTGTTCTCCGCTATTAGTGGCTTTGGAGTGACTCTTTGTTGCATGTTGAGGTCTTGTTATATGATCTATCTATGTTATTATTGTTGAGAGAATTTGCACTAGTGAAAGTATGAACCCTAGGCCTTGTTTCCTATCATTGCAATACCGTTTACGCTCACTTTTACCACTTGTTACCTTGCTGTTTTTATAATTTCAGATTACAAAAACCTTTATCTACCATCCATATTGCACGTGTCTCGCTATCTCTTTGCCGAACTAGTGCACCTATACAATTTACCATTGTATTGGGTGTGTTGGGGACACAAGAGACTCTTTGTTATTTGGTTGCAGGGTTGTTTGAGAGAGACCATCTTCATCCTACACCTCACACGGATTGATAAACCTTAGGTCATCCACTTGAGGAAAATTTTCTACTGTCCTACAAACCTGTGCACTTGCAGGCCCAACAACGTCTACAAGAAGAAGGTTGTGTAGTAGACATCAAGCTCTTTTCTGGCGCCGTTGCCGGGGAGGCTAGGTAAAGGGCACTCACTCACACCCCGTCAACTAAGCTCTTTTCTGGCGCCGTTGCCGGGGAGGTGAGTGCTTGAAGGTATTTCTTTAGATCTTCCAATCGAATCTTTTTGTTTCTTGTTTTACCACTAGTTTAGTTTATAAAAGAAAACTACAAAAAAATGGAGTTAAGTTTGTCTCATACGCTTCGTCTTTTTAATATCTTTCGTGATGAAAAGGAAAATTGTGCTCAAGTGCTAGAAGAAGAAATCTATAGAATGTTTGATACTAAATCTTTGAATGATGAGCATGATTGCAATGTTGTTAGTATGAATTCCTTGAATATCCATGATGCTAATGATATGCAAAGCCACAAGCTTGGGGAAGCTATGTTTGATGAACATGATATTTTTTGCCTCCCAAGTTTTTATATGCAAAGTTGTTATGATGAAAGCATGCCTCCTATTTATGATGATTATATTGATGAAAGTGGGTTTGGAAGAGTGTCAACTTTAGGAAGTAGTGATCCCACTATTTTGGAGGATATTGAATCTTATTGTGATGAATATGAAAGTGGATTTGGAAGAGTGTCAACTTTATTTAGTGATGATTCCACTATTTCGGAAGAGGGGAAGAGGTTCGAATTGATTATGAGAACAAAATTGCTATCTATGATGATTATTGTGATGACTTGTATGCTATTAGGAATAATGATAACCATGAAACTTGTCATCATGATTTTAGTTTTCAATTGGATTATGCCTCACATGATAATTATTTTGTTGAGTTTGCTCCCACTACTATTCATGAGAAGAAATTTGCTTATGTGGAGAGTAGTAAATTTTCTATGCTTGTAGATCATGAAAAGAATGCTTTAGGTGATGGTTATATTGTTGAATTCATTCATGATGCTACTGAAAATTATTATGAGGGAGGAACATATGCTTGTAGGAATTGCAATAATGGCAAGTTTCCTCTCTATGTGCTTAAAATTTTGAAGTTATGCTTGTTTTACCTTCCTACGCTAGATGATTATTGTTCCCATAAGTTGTTTGCTCACAAAATACCTATGCATAGGAAGTGGGTTAGTCTTAAATGTGCTAGACATATGCTTCATGATGCTCCCGTTATGTTTCAATTTCTATCTTTTATGTGAGCATCATTGTCATCATCATGCCAAGCTAAAAAGGCATTAAAGAAAAACGCTTGTTGGGAGACAACCCAATATTTACCCTTACTGTTTTTGTGTGTCCACATGATTATGCTACTGTAGTAATAATGTTTTATAGCTTTTGTTTCAATAAAGTGCCAAGTAGAACCTTTTGGAAGACTTGGGTGAAGTTATGTGATATTGCTGTAAAAAATAGAAACTTTTGCGCTCACGAGATTAGCTGCCATTTTTTACTGGAGAGTTCTTTTAGGTTGATTCTTTTTGCAGATGATTAATAGAAGAATTACTCAGGTCCAGCAACTTATTTCAGAATTGTTTGGGTTCCATACGTATACGTTTGATACAGATTACTACTGACTGTTCTGTTTTTGACAGATCCTATTTCATTGTGTTGTTTGCTTATTTTGATGAATCTATGAGTAGTATCGGAGGTTATGAACCATAGATAAGTTGAATTACAGTAGATATTACACCAATATAAATTTAGAATGAGTTCATTACAGTACCTAAGTGGTGGTTTTATTTTCTTATACTAACGGAGCTTACGAGTTTTGTTTTGAGTTTTGTGTGGTTGAAGTTTTCAAGTTTTGGGTAAAGATTCGATGGACTATGGAATAAGGAGTGGCAAGAGCCTAAGCTTGGGGATTCCCAAGGCACCCCAAGGTAATAGTCAAGGACAACCAAGAGCCTAAGCTTGGGGATGCCCCGGAAGGCATCCCCTCCTTCGTTTTCGTTCATCGGTAACTTTACTTGGAGCTTGGAGCGTCATTTTATTTTGTTAGTGTTTGCTTTATGTTATTTAGAATAATGTTTTGCATCTTTAGTTTCAATAAAAATGTCAAGGATAGCCTTTACCATGCTTATTTTGCTAGTATACATGTTGCTGTTTGAAAACAGAAAGTTTACCGCTGTTGCAAAAATTCCCTAGAAAAGTCAGAGAATGGTATAATGTTGAATCTTTTTGCATATTGAGCTATTATAAATTTATTACAGTGGGAATTTTCTCTCATACTTTTTGGAGTTAGGGAAGTATTGACGCTCTTGCATTCTTTACAGACTGTACTGTTTTGGCAGATTGCTGTTATGTTTGCATTGTTTGCATATGTTTGCTTGTTTAATGATTCTATTTGATGATAGGAGTATTAAATATGCAGAGGAATTTAGTATGCAATGTTGAATAATAATTTTAGTGATTTGTTATAGTAGAAAATGATAAGGTTTTGCATTGGTTTATACTAACCTATCTCACGAGTTCTTGTTGAGTTTGGTGTGGATGAAGCTTTTGATAAAAAGAAGAGAAACCATGATATGAGAGGAATTAAGGAGATATAAAAGCTCAAGCTTGGGGATGTACAAGGCACCCCAAGATAACATTCCAAGAAGTCTCAAGCATCTAAGCTTGGGGATTCCCCGGTAGGCATCCCACCTTTTCTTCTTCAACAACTATCGGTTAGTATCGGTTGAGCCTAAGTTTTTGCTTCTTCACATGAGTTGTGCTATCCTTGCATTGTCATTTTATTTTGTTTTGCTTGCTGCTTGAATACAATACCAAGATCTGAAATTCTTTAATGAGAGAGAGTCTTCATATAGTTGCATAACTATTTTGCTACTCATTGATCTTCACTTATATCTTGTTGGAGTAGCTTGTCATTTACTCGTGTGCTTCACTTATATCTTATGAGTAAATGGTTGAATGAGTTGAATTTCATAAATATGAAATTATATATGTCTCGTTTGCTTATCTCATGGGGAGTAATGACTTCACATCTAAGAAGTAGAGGTTGTAAATTTATTGACGGTTAGCAAGCATTGTATCAGTCATTTGAACAATTCTTGAAAGAATATTGAAGGAAGGGAGATTTCACATATAAATATATTATCATAGACATCTTTTATAATTGTGAGCACTCATTAAGTATGACATGTTAAAGAGTTGATGTTGGACAAGGAAGACAACGTAATGGGTTATGTTTTCTCACATCTCAGTTAAAGTATATTGTCATGGATCATTCAAACATGTTGAGCTTGCCTTTCCCCCTCATGCTAGCCAAAAATCCCTAGCACCAAGTAGAGATACTACTTGTGCTTCCAAATATCCTTAAACCCAGTTTTTCCATGAGAGTCCACCATATCTAACTATGGATTGAGTAAGATCCTTCAAGTAAGTTGTCATCGGTACAAGCAATAAAAATTGCTCTCTAAATATGCATGACTTATTAGTGCGGAGAAAATAAGCTTTGTACGAACTTATTATGGAAGCAATAAAAGCGACGGACTGCATAATAAAGGTCCGTATACAAGGGGCAATATAAAGTGACATTGTTTCACATTAAGATTTTGTGTAACCAACCCTAAAAGTGCATGACAACCTCTGCTTCCCTCTGCGAAGGGCCTATCTTTTACTTTATGTCTTTTACTTTATGCAAGAGTCAAGGTGATCTTCACCTTTCCCTTTTTCATTTTATCCTTTGGCAAGCACTTTGTGTTAGGGTGACCCTGATATATATATCCAATTGGATGTACGTTAGCATGAACTATTATTGTTGACATCACCCAACGGTGAATACGTTTGGAGGCAACATTATAAGCCCCAATCTTTCTATGTCTCTGATTAAAACTTCATAACCACAAGTATTGCGTGAGTGTTAGCAATTGTAGAAGACTATATGATAGTTGAGTATGTGAAGTTTGCTAAATCAAAGCTCTGACATAGACTCTTCCTGAAAGTAAGATGAATTGCAATTGTTTGATGACTAAGAATGAAGTTTGCTAGTTTTTAAGAGAGTTTATGGTCTATGCTTTAACATGTGAATTGCTTGTTACTAGTTCGTGAAAATTTTTATGAGATGAACTATTGTTATGACATACAATGATGCTAGTAAAGGTGATTGAAATTATCATTGATCAAACTTGTCAACCTCTAGCATTCACACTTCATAAATTATTTCTTTATCATTTACCTACTCGAGGACGAGTAGGAAATAAGCTTGGGGATGCTGATACGTCTCCAACGTATCTATAATTTATAAAGCATTCATGCTATTTTATCATCTTTTTTGCATGATTATGGGCTTTATTATACACTTTTATATTACTTTTGGGACTAACCTATTAACCGGAGGCCCAGCCCATATTGTTGTTTTATTGCCTATTTCAGTATTTCGAAGAAAGGGAATATCAAACGGAGTCCAAACAGAATGAAACCTTCAGCATCGTGATTTTTTAGAAGCTTATCATCCTGGAGACTTGGAGTTCACGTCAGAAAATACTCGAGGAGCCAAGGAGATAGGGGGGCGTGCCCCCCCCCCTACTGGGCACGCCCCCCTGTCTCGTGGACCCCTCGAGCACCCCCCCGACAGACTTCTTTCGCCTATATAAGCCTACGTACCCTAAAAACATCGAATATCAAGATAGATCGGGAGTTCCGCCGCCGCAAGCCTCTATAGCCACCAAAAACCTCTCGGGAGCCCGTTCCGGCACCCTGCCGGAGGGGGATCCCACCACCGGTGGCCATCTTCATCATCCCGGCGCTCTCCATGACGAGGAGGGAGTAGTTCACCCTCAGGGCTGAGGGTATGTACCAGTAGCTATGTGTTTGATCTCTCTCCCTCTCGTGTTCTCTCTCGTGTTCCCTCTATGGCACGATCTTGATGTATCCCAAGCTTTGCTATTGTAGTTGGATATTATGATGTTTCTCCCCCTCTACTCTCTTGTGATGAATTGAGTTTCCCCTTTGAAGTTATCTTATCGGATTGAGTCTTTTATGAGAACACTTGATGTATGTCTTGTCGTGCTTATCTGTGGTGACAATGGGATATCATGTGCCACTTGATGTATGTTTTGGTGACCAACTTGTGGGTTCCACCCATGAACCTATGCATAGGGGTTGGCACACGTTCTTGACTCTCCGGTACAAACTTTGGGGCACTCTTTGAAGTACTTTGTGTTGGTTGGATGAATCTGAGATTCTGTGATGCATATCGTATAATCATGCCCACGGATACTTGAGGTGACAATGGAGTATCTAGGTGACATTAGGGTTTTGGTTGATTTGTGTCTTAAGGTGTTATTCTAGTACGAACTCTTTAATAGATCGATCTGAAAGAATAACTTTGAGGTGGTTTCGTACCCTACCATAATCTCTACGTTTGTTCTCCGCTATTAGTGGCTTTGGAGTGACTCTTTGCTGCATGTTGAGGGCTTGTTATATGATCTATCTATGTTATTATTGTTGAGAGAACTTGCACTAGTGAAAGTATGAACCCTAGGCCTTGTTTCCTATCATTGCAATACCATTTACGCTCACCTTTACCACTTGTTACCTTGCTGTTTTTATAATTTCAGATTACAAAAACCTCTATCTACCATCCATATTTCACTGGTATCACGATCTCTTCGCCGAACTAGTACACCTATACAATTTACCATTGTATTGGGTGTGTTGGGGACACAAGAGACTCTTTGTTATTTGGATGCAGGGTTGTTTGAGAGAGACCATCTTCATCCTACGCCTCCCACGGATTGATAAACCTTAGGTCATCCACTTGAGGGAAATTTGCTACTGTCCTACAAACCTGTGCACTTGCAGGCCCAACAACGTCTACAAGAAGAAGATTGTGTAGTAGACATCACCCCATAAAGAAGAAATTATGAGGAAGCAAAAAGACTTACCAGCACGGCGCACTCCAGGTCGCGCGTCCGCTCCACCTCGGCCTGGGCGAAGGCCTCAAGCCGCTCCGTACGACCTCGCAGGAGGCGGCTGACGGCGTCCAGCACCGCCTCCTCCTGGGTCTGGGGCCCAAAGATGACGACACCCCCGCTCCGCGCCGGCTGCGCCACGGCGGCTTGGCGCCCTCCCTATCGGGGCACCAAGGCGTGTCCCCTGCTGGCCGCTTGCGACGCGGCCAGCACCTTCTCTGACGCCCCTCCCGGCGCCGACGACGACCCGGACGCCGGGACGCCCTGCATCACCACCACCAGCCCAGCTGTCGGGGTGACCTCCGGCACCACCGTCCGCGGTACCTCCTCCGTAGCCGGCGGCACCTTCGGTGCCGCCGCCCGCAGCGCCTCTTCCAAGATGACGCCGCTCCCACCATCAGCCCCCGCGCGCTCGACCACATCGGCCCGCGGTGGGGTATCGCTTCCCACCTCCACGACCTCCTGGTCAAGGATCACCACCTCAGCCCGGCCTCCACGGTTGCGCTCCCTCACCGACGATGGCTCAAAGATTTTCGCTGCGACCACCGTACCCTCCGGCATCTCGCGCCAGGCCGGCTCCACGTCGGATCGCGCCCATGCCGCCGCTGCATCGGTCCAAGCATGGAACAACGCTGCCTCCAGCTCCGCCTCAGCCCGGTTCCTGTCCCGCCAGGCCAAGGCCTCGGCGTCGTTCGGGTCCAGGCTGAGGTCCGAGTCGACCCGCCCCTCCACCTTGCCCTGTTCGGCGAGATCGGTCTGGCCCCTGTGGAACGCGGCCTCTTCGGCGGGCGCGGCCTCCGCTGCCACCCTCGCCAGCACGATTGGCGACCTGAAGAAGAAGGAAGAATGAGCAAAAAAGAAGCAAGACTAGCTCGAAAAACCCAGGCGCAAACAAGAAATGAAGCTTACCCTGTCAAGACCGGGACCGGGGATGGCCTCCCGTGCCCGCTGCCGCACTTCTTCTTGGACGGCCTCCCGGCCACCGCCGGGTCCGCCGTGCACTTCGGGGCCTAGGGTCGCGGCGCGACGCTGTCTTTCCCATGCGGGCGGCTCGGTGCCACCCCATGCAAGGACTCGGCTCTGCCCGCGTCGCCACCTCCCCCGCCCAACGCCACTACACCAACAGCCGGCGTCAGCATCGCCCGCAGCGTGACACGATCAACAATTCAAATGAAGAAAGAAATATGCAAGACTTACCCGCGCGACGCACAGCGCCGGCATCGGACTCGGCCACCTGCTCCTCTCCAGGAGCCGCGGGCTCCTCTGGCGCCACCAGCGCCACCTGCGATGGAGCTCGGGCGTAAGGATGCCGAATTGCGTTGAGAAGAATCTCCCGCGTCGCATCAGGACGGATGAGAAGGTGCACGGCAGCAAAGTAAGAAGACCAGACACTAACCTGTGGCGCCGGGTTCGATTGGCTGTACGGCGCCTTGCCGAACCGCCAGTCCTCTCCAAGGTTGGCCTTGGAGATGTCATTCACACCACGTGTGACCTGCTCCGCGGATAGCCACCTTCGACCCCATGCAGTTGGGATCCTGCAGGCCGATCATTTCACCGATGAGGCAGGAGCGCCTCTGAAGCGGAAGGACCCGGTGAGTGATGAACGAGGCAAGGAGGTCGATGCCGGTGAGCCCCTCCTGCGTCCTCATCACCGTCACCCACTCCCAGAGATTGACAATCTCCTGCGACGAGCACTGGAGCGAGTAGCCCCAGTTCGTCTTCACCCGCGGCGGCGCGATGGCAAAGGGCGGAAGGTTGATGTGGTCCGCGCCATGGTTGCGGACGTAGAAGAAAGAGTTCTGCCACTTCTTGGCAGAATCCTCCAGCATGATCTTGGGGAAATCCGCCCCCGACCGCTTCGAGATAACGGCGGCACCGTAGTCGGCGAACTCCCCGGCAAACGGACCCTGCTGCTTCAAGGAGAAGAAGCGCGCCCAGAGGTCGATCGTGGGCTCGACCCCCAGGTACCCCTTGCAGAGCGTGACAAAGACGGAAAGCTGGATGATGGTGTCGGTGCCAAGATGGTGCGGCTGGAGCCCAAAGAACTCCAAGAACGCGCGGAAGAAGGCGCTCACCGGCAGCCCAAATCTGCACTCGAAGTGCGTGAGGAAGACCACGCACTCCTGCTCCTTGGCCAAGGCCTCTGCTCGCTGCGCGGCAGGCGTCGCGACCCCCGGAGCCGGGTGATGTCCTCAGCGGTGATGTTCGAGCCCATCCAGGAGGCCGACGGCAGCAACATGATCAGAAGAAGAGGAAGATGAAGATGGACGACGGAGGAAGGTCTGCTTGGAGCAGCAGGCGCTGCAGTGCGTCAGTTGCAAGAGGCAGGGCGAAAGCAAAGGGACAGGAGGGCGCGAGCGAGAATAATGTCCACCGCCCCCTGACCCCTGATTTATAGCCCCTGGTTCAAACGTGGGGGAGTGGGATCGTCTGCACGCGCCCGTTCCACTACCCCGCAATAAGTGCGCACGTACACGCGCAGTAACTGCTCGGAGAAGTGCAACCGGCCCCCAGACGCCGCAAAAAATCCGCACGCGTGGACCAAGGGCGCGCGGTGGCGGGTCCCAGCCCATCACCCAGTCTCGTCATGCACGTGGCCTGTCAGGCCCCTTCAGCTTCGGCCGCCACATGGCGCCCGCGCAAAGCCCGAGGGATTGCCCCAAGATTAGACGGACTCCTCGGTTCCCGCCACGGCCGGGATGCCGCCATCCGGTTTCCGAGAAAACCGGCACACGGTGGGTGTTGCCGGACCCGGCGCTCGTAGAATCCGCCTTGCTCAAGGAGGAAACTGCGAAGGCCCACTCATCCAAGGATGGCGGACCTTCACAGCTTCGGGGACTACTGTCGGGGGGATGAACCCCGAGCAGGCAACGGAACTCGGATCCTCTTCAAAAGTGGTGGGTCCCGCATCGTCCCTCAAAACCGGCACGCGCCTGGTCGGGTCGCTCGACCCGGCAAGGCCCGTAGCCCGGCCAATCCCTCCGACCCGGCAAGGTATGTCGACCCGGACTCAGCAACTAGCACAAGGCGGCCGACTCGGCACGGCCAAGGCTTCCCCAACAAGTCGACCCCACCCGTGGCGTGCGCTGCAATCCAGCCACGGGTCAAGCTCCCGTCCCATCCAGGCCATACGATGGGACGAGACGTCATTCACCGATCACCAAGACAACAGTGTTCTCACCCATGCCTATGGTCAGCCGGAGCGTGGCAACAGTGCCCCTTACCTACCCGCAGACCAGGCCTGGCGTGGCAACAGTGCTTCCGCCCTCATCGCTGACGACAGCAAGCGGCAGCCTGACGGAAAGCACTATACACGACTCGACTAGGCCACACCCTAATGATCGACAAGACGGCGCATAGTTCCCCTAGGCACGCGGGGCCCGCACGTAGGGGAACCCGGCGAACCACAAGCCCTCGAGCGGGACCCAGCCCGGCATCCCGGACACCGACAATACGGACCCACCGACTCGGCATATTACCATTGTAACCCTGGGTGGGTTGATCTATAAAACCCCCCAGGAACCCACGCCTACGGAGGCATGTAAGAAAAGGCAACGGAAGACACACAAGGCTGCCTGTGAGAAGCAGAAAGAACAAGCAAGCATACGACTAGCCACCAAGCCGCAACACCGGAGAGAAGGAGCGTCCTAACCCTTGGCCGGCTCCCTTCCTCCTCATACAGCTCGAGGAGCAACATTGTACTATCGATCATCCAACTACACTCGGTAGGACTAGAGGTATTATCTCTCCGGAGAGCCCCGAACTTGGGTATGTCCGGCATCCCGCGCCCGCTCATGCCAACCTCACCTCTGGAGCCCACCAGCGCCCTCGAGCCTCCTCCTGTCTTTAGCCATCCCTTGGCATCTGTCGTGCGCCCACCACGACACCGCCTCTCATCATCGCCAAGGACGGTAACCTCGACGTCACCATTGTATATTCACCTTGCAATTGCATTGATAACCCCTAGCCCATTTTGTGTCACTTGCCTATTGAGACTAGCCATCTGAGTATTGACGGCAATGTTACTTGTGCACATTAGTGATCATTGATCTACACCTTCCATTGCATACATACCATATCATATTGGTATTATCTTGATATCATATCATCTCTTGTGTCACAAGTTTGTTCCCGCATATATACAGTTGCTATCTTGGTTTGTGCAAAGTGGCCATACAAAAAAAGGAAAAAAAGAATAAGCTTTTAAGCAAAGAAAAAGAGAGAGAAATAAGCTTGTAAGCAAGTGTCATAGCATCATACGCATTGCATATAAGATTGTCATATCTGATCATCTTGGATCATCTTGAGAGAAACACCGGGAACCATACATACATAGCATACTTGGGATAGAAAGTGTATCCATTTTGCATATTATAGGTTGTGCACAAGTGTCGTATCCGCGTATTGAGAAATCGTACTAGTGTCTCTCTTGAGTTGTGCAACACCAGCGTTTTTCGTGGATTCCACATTTTGTGCTCATTCCTTGGTTGCACAACCCCATTTATCTATCCATGTGTGTGTTTCCGTGTGCCATTCATTGTTATTGGTCCATCTGTTTCACTTGCGAATTTGTGAATCTCTTTCAACATTATTGACTCTTGCTAACATTTTGCATCAAATATTTTATGCCACTATCCTCACCGAGCTCCACCATAAGCCTTACTTGTGTAGGTGTGAGAACCGACAAGAATTGGTACCAGTTGTGCTATTTCCTTGTTACACATTTGAGTGATCATTGATCCATTTTCAACATCGGTCAAGGTACATTTGGTATCGTTCTCTCCTTTCTTCCACTCATAATTTCTCGAGTCTTGTGATGGATAGGCAAGGCATTTCATCTCCGGTCTTTGACAACAACGACGGCGCGAACAACTACATCACCAAAGCGTCCATCTTCGATCTACAACAACAAATACAAGACGCACAATCAAGATTGCGGGAGCACATCGAGAACATCTCCATAGAAATTTGTCACTCCGAAGCAAGGAAAAGGGACTACATCGACAAGAATCTTTCCGCACAAAAAGAGGAGAAAGATGCAAGGATGGAGGAGATTCGAACCTTGATCAAGTCTCCTTCCCCTTTGTCATCTTCAAGGCAGCGACATTCAAGCCACAAGTCTTTGGAGTGTGAAAATGATGCAAGTGCAATTCGTCCACGTCCACATCTACATGGCGACCACCATCACATCCATGATCCACATCGTCATGAAGGGCAAGTCACCTCCAAGCATCATGTGCATGATGACAACAAACGACATCTACTACGAGCTCAAGCACGACAACGACACCATCATCGTGAAGATGCTCCACAAGCGCAAACGTACAAGTCCCAACAAGCCCTACTTCATGCCAAGTCGAAGCTTCATGAGCAAAAGAGAAGACCATGAGACGAGCACCACCAAGACGGAGTTACGGCTACACCAACCACTTCGGCATCTTCGCCAAGTGTTCTCAAGGCATCTTCGCCTTTCGACGTACGGCATCTTCGCCTACTTCCCACGAGTACGCCTACTACAACTTCATCAACTCCAAGGCAACCACCTACAAGCGAGGGCGACACTTCCATCTTCGGAAGCCCCCCAAGGAAGATGGCCGAGCATGGGAATTTCCCTTCGGTCATGGAGACGAGCTACGAGGTGCCACATCATATGGGCCTCCAACACCAAGACGGTGACAAGAAGGTCGAGCAAGGGCCATCCCCTTCGGTACTTTGATAATTTGATATGTGGGTGGACCGGTGCTTGGGTACTGCCCTTTCTTGGACAAGCATTCCACTTATGATTAACCCCTATTGCAAGCGTCCGCAACTACAAAAGAAGTATTAAGGTAAACCTAACCATAGCATTAAACATATGGATCCAAATCAGCCCCTAACAAAGCAAAGCATAAACTAGGGTTTAAGCTTCTGTCACTCTAGCAACCCATCATCTACTTATTACTTCCCAATGCCTTCCTCTAGACCCAAATAATGGTGAAGTGTCATGTAGTCTACGTTCACATAACACCACTAGAGGAAAAGACCACATACATTTCATCAAAATATCGAACGAATACCAAATTCACATGACTACTACTAGCAAGACTTCACCCATGTCCTCAGGAACAAACGTAACTACTCACAAAGCATATTCATGTTCATAATCAGAGGAGTAATAATATGCATTAAGGATCTGAACATATGATCTTCCACCAAGTAAACCAATTAGCATCAACTACAACGAGTAATCAACACTACTAGCAACCCACAGGTACCAATTTGTGGTTTTGATACATGATTGGATACAAGAGATGAACTAGGGTTTTGAGAGGAGATGGTGCTGGTGAAGATGTTGATGGAGATTGACCCCTCCCGATGAGAGGATCGTTGGTGATGACGATGGTGATGATTTCCCCCTCCCGGAGGGAAGTGTCCTCGGCAAAACAGCTCCGCCGGAGCCCTAGTTTGGTTCCACCAAGGTTCCGCCTCGTGGCGGCGGAGTTTCGTCCCGTAAGCTTGCCTGCAATTTTTTCCAGGGTAAAAGCCCTCATATAGTAGAAGATGGACACCGGGGGGGCACCAGGGGGCCTAGGAGACAGGGGCGCGCCCAGTAGGGGTGGGCGCGCCCCCCCACCCTCCTGGCCGGGGTGTGGGCCCCCTGATGTATTTCTTCCGCTCAATAATTCTTATTAATTCCAAAAACAGGTTTCGTGGAGTTTCAGGATTTTTGGAGTAGTGCAGAATAGGTTTCCAATGTTTGCTCCGTTTCCAGCCAGAATTCTAGCTGCCGGCATTCCCCCTCTTCATGGTAAACCTTGTAAAATAAGAGAGAATAGCCATAAGTATTAAGATATAATGTGTAATAACAGCCCATAATGCAATAAATATTGATATAAAAGTGTGATGCAAAATGGACATATCAGTCATCACCAACCCATCTCCATCGCCAATTCCATGATGCTCCCCATCGGGAGTGAGTAATTCCTTCGTAGGCTCGCTGGTTGGTGAGGAGTTGGATGAGATTCATCATGTAATCGAGTTAGTTTCATTAGGGCCTAATCTCTAGTATCCACTATGTTCTTAGATTGATGTTGCTATGACTTTGCTATGCTTAGTGCTTGTCACTTTGGGCCCGGGTGCCATGAACTCAGATCTGAACCGTTTATGAATTCATCATTATATCCATGTTTTAGATCTGATCTTGCAAGTTATAGTCACCTACTACGGTTATGACCCGACAACCCCGGAGTGACAACAACCGGGCCCACTCTCGGTGATGACCGTAGTTTGAGGAGTTCATATATTCACTATGTGTTAATGCTTTGTTCCGGTTCTCTATTAAAAGGAGGCCTTAATATCCCTTAGTTTCCAATATGGACCCCACTGCCATGGGAGGGTAGGACAAAATATGTCATGCAAGTTCTTTTAATAAAGCACGTATGACTATTTATGGAATACATGCCTACATTATATCGATGAACTGGAGCTAGTGTTGTATCGCCCTAGGTTATAACTGTCTCATGATGAATATCATCCAACAAGTCACCGATCCAATGCCTACGAATTTATCTTATATTGTTCTTGCTAAGTTACTACTGTTGCTACTACTATCGTTACTGCTACAATACCACTGCTATCACTATTACTATTACTGTTACTACTGCTGCTATCATCAAAACTATCATACTATTGTGCTACTAATCACTTTTCTGCAGATAATTAATCTCCAGGTGTGGTTGAATTGACAACTCAGCTGCTAATACCTTCAAATATTCTTTGGCTCCCCTTGTGTCGAATCTATAAATTTGGCTTAAATACTTACCCTCGAAAACTGTTGCGATCCCCTATACTTGTGGGTTATCTGTATCCCACGCAAGACATACATCAAGTGTTCTCAAATCCCTAAAGACTCAATCCGATAAGATAACTTCAAAAGGAAAACTCAATCCATTACAAGAGAGTAGGGGGGAGAAACATCATAAGATCCAACTATAATAGCAAAGCTCGCGGTACTTCAAGATCGTGCCAAATCAAGAACACAAGAGAGAGAGAGAGAGGGAGATCAAACACATAGCTACTGGTACATACCCTCAGCCCCGAGGGTGAACTACTCCCTCCTTGTCATGGAGAGCGCCGGGATGATGAAGATGGCCACTGGTGATGGATCCCCCCTCTGGCAAGGTGCCGGAACAGGGCCCCGATTGGTTTTTGGTGGCTACAGAGGCTTGCGACGGCGGAACTCCCAATCTAGGTTATTTTCTGGAGGTTTCTGTATTTATAAGAGAGATTGGCATCGAGAACAAGTCAGGGGGACCCACAGAGAGTCCATGAAGCACAGAGGCGCGCCTTAGGGGGGGGCTCCACCCTCATGGGGCCCACGGGCCTCCCATCCAGTAACTCTTCGTTCTAGTATTTTTTATATTTTCCAAAAAAAATCTCCGTTGATTTTCAGCGCATTCCGAGAACTTTTATTTCTGCACAAAAACAACACCACGGTAGTTCTGCTGAAAACAGCGTCAGTCCGGGTTAGTTCTAATCAAATCATACCAAAATCATGTAAAAAATATTTTAAACATGGCATGAATACATCAAAAATTATAGATACGTTGGAGACGTATCAACAAGCAGGAATTAAGCTTGAGGATGCTGATACATCTACAACGTATCTATATTTTTTTATTCTTCCATGCTGTTATATTATCATTCTTGGATGTTTTACAATCATTTTATCTCATTTTTTGGTACTAACCTATTGACATAGTGCCCAGTGCCAGTTGCTCTTTTCTGCTTGTTTTTTTACTTCGCAGGAAATCAATACCAAACGGAGTCCAAACGCAGCGAAACTTTTTGTGCATTTTTTCTGGAGCAGAAGACACCGTACGGGCCAAGAAAGTGCCTGAGGGGTGCTCCGAGGTGGGCACAACCCACCAGGGCCAGGCCCTCGGTGGCCTCCCGCACCGCCTCTTTGCTCTATAAATACCCCAATATTCCAGAAACCCTAGGGGAGTCGACAAAAATCAATTCCAGCCACCGCAAGTTCTAGAAACACCAGACCCAATCTAGACACCATCACGGAGGGTTTCATCATGTCTATTGGTGCCTCTCCGATGATGCGTGAGTATTTCTTTGTAGACCTATAGGATCGTAGTTAGTAGCTAGATGGCTTCATCTCTCTCTCTCTTGATTCTCAATAAAAGGGTCTCTTGGAGATCCATATGAGGTAAGTCTTTTTGCGGTGTGTTTGTTGGGATCCGATGAACTGTGAGTTTTTATCCATTAAAGTTATTTGAGTCTTCTTTGATCTCTTATATGCATGATTGGTTATAGCCTTGTATTTCTTCTCCGATATTTGGGTTTTGTTTGGCCAACTTGATCTATTTATCTTGGAATGGGAAGAGGTGCTTCGTGATGGGTTCGATCTTACGGTGCTTGATCCCAGTGACAGATTGGGAAATGACACGTATGTATTGTTGCTGTTAAGGATAGCAAGATGGGGTCTATTTCTACATAAATAGATCTTGTCTACATCACGTCATCGTTCTTATTGCATTACTCTGTTTTCCATGAGTCGGTCTACAAATAGTAGTAGATGCAGGCAGGAGTCGGTCTACTAATCTTGGACATGATGCCTATATAATGATCATTACTTGGATATCGTCATGATTATTTGAAGTTCTATCAATTGCCCAACAGTAATTTTTTCCCATCATTTGCTATTTTTCTCGAGAGAAGCCACTAGTGAAACCTACGGGCCCCGGGTCTCTTCTTTAATATATTTGCCTTTGCGGTCTATTTTCCTTTGCTTTTATTTTTTGTTCTATTAAATGAAAAATACAAAAAATACCTTGCCGCACTTTATTTTACTTGCTATCCATTTATCCAATCTATTACAACTTTACCCCGTCTCCGTGCCAATTTCTGGCGTTGTTGCCCAAAAGGGATTGACAACCCCTTTAACACGTCGAGTTGCGAGTATTTGTTATTTGTGTGCAGGGGTTGTTTACGTTGTGTTGTGTGATTCTCCTGCTGGTTCGATAACCTTGGTCTCATCACTGAGGGAAATACCTACCGTTGATGTGCCGCATCATCCCTTCCTCTTTGGGGAAATACCGACATAGTTCTAGCAGACATCAAGTACTCAGGGTTTGCGCATGATGAGTTGGTGCGTGAATTGCCGGAGGATGAACGTATTATAGGCTCACTTCCAGTAGCAAAGAAGCATAGGAAGAGATCGAGGAAAGGCAAGAAAGTTGCTTCTATGATCCAGCCGCCTCCGCGGCCTCGGGTTCAAAACCGTACACCTATCCCCGGTGCGGCAAAATGGCATATCCCCGGTGATCCGATCCTACCTAAGGCAGAGGTAGAGGCCATATACGGTGATCTAAGGAGACTTCATGACGATGTGTTGCGGAGAGAGAAAAGCTTGATCGCCTTGAAAAATCTAGGATACCCGCTCTACGTGGTTAACATGCCGCAGCAAAGGTTGTATGTCGACACATTCCCCGCGGAGAAATTCATCCTTCGATTCGATTACATCTTCGACATGTTTCACTTGAAAAAGCTGGATTTTATGTTTGTCCGTCTTTTGCCTTTTACATGAACTACATCATCAGGACTGAGCGGATACCTTATATCTGTGTCGTTGAGCCGTACTTCATGCACGATGGCTTCTTGGCAGTCTGCCCAAAGCAACGTGAATACGCGAGTAACTACATCGCCGATTTCATGGTCGGCAATAAGGACAAGGAGATGATTCTCGTGCCTTATCATTCCATGTAAGTCATCCACGCGGATATCCTTCCTTTGATTTCAATCATTTCATTTGCACGCGTGGAGGCTAATTTGAGGTGTACTTATTATGCGCAGCGACAGGCGCGTTGTCCTCATCATCCTTTACCCCCGATTCTCCCAAACTGCTTACTAGGACTCGTCGAAGAACATGAAGAAAAATGGTTACACCCACATCAAGTCTGTTCTCAACAGTGCTATCTTTACCTACGGGCTGTTCGAAAGACAAGGAACAATGCGCCAGCCTTTGGCAATAAGACCGACTTCTGCTGCATCCAACAACCGAGTGGTACTCTTAGTGATGAATTCTATGTCCTCCACCACATGCTGGAATACAAACGGGATCAGCAGAACCTTCGCATGTCACCTAGATCCGGTGATGCCCATATTCTGCAATGGGCAAAGAATGTAGGTGTAGGATCTTGAAGTATGTCTAGAGGGGGGGATTAGACTACTTGACCAATTAAAAACTTAACCTTTTCCCAATTTTAGTCTTTGGCAGATTTTAGCTATCTTAGCACAAGTCAAGAAATCTTCACACAATTCAAGCAAGCATGAAAAGAGTATATGAGCAGCGGAAAGTAAAGCATGCAACTTGCAAGAATGTAAAGGGAATGGTTTGGAGATTTCAAACGCAATTTGGAGACACAGTGATTTTTGAGCCGTGGTTCCGATAGGTGGTGCTATCGTACATCCACGTTGATGGAGATTTCAACCCACGAAGGGTAACGGTTGCGCGAGTCCACGGAGGGCTCCACCCACGAAGGGTCCACGAAGAAGTAACCTTGTCTATCCCACCATGGTCATCGCCCACGAAGGACTTGCCTCACTAGCGGTAGATCTTCACGAAGTAGGCGATCTCCTTGCCCTTACAAACTCCTTGGTTCAACTCCACAATCTTTTCGGAGGCTCCCAAGTGACACCTAGCCAATCTAGGAGACACCACTCCCCAAGAAGTAACAAATGGTGTGTTGATGATGAACTCCTTGCTCTTATGCTTCAAATGATAGTCTCCCCAACACTCAACTCTCTCTCACAGGATTTGGATCTGGTGAAAAGAAGATTTGAGTGGAAAGCAACTTGGGGAAGGCTAGAGATCAAGATTCATATGGTAGGAATGGAATATCTTGGCCTCAACACATGAGTAGGTAGTTCTCTCTCAGAAATGGTAAGTTGGAAGTGTAGGTTTGTTCTAATGGCTCTCTCCATGAATGAAGAGGAGGTGGAGGGGTATATATAGCCTCCACACAAAATCTAACTGTTACACACAATTTACCAATCTCGGTGGGACCGAATTAACAAACTCGGTCAGACCGATTTAGTAAACCTAGTGATTGTTAGTGATTTCGGTGGGACCGACATGCAACTCGGTAGAACCAATGTGGTTAGGGTTAGGGCATAACGTAATCTCGGTGAGACCGATTACACAAACTCGGTGAGACCGATTTTGGTAATAATCTAACCAAAGAGTTGGTCAGGTAAACTTGGTGGGACCGATTCGCTCTTTTCGGTGAGATCGAAATGTTACGAAAGGGAAACAGAGAGTTTACATTGCAATCTCGGTGGGACCGATCGCTCACTTCGGTTAGACCAAAACGTTACGAAGGGAAACAGAGAGATTACAATTCCATCTTGGTGAGACCGAGATCCCTATCGGTGAGACCGAGTTGCCTACGGTTTGTGGCAGTGGCTATGACATCAGAACTCGGTGGCGCCGGATAGAAAGAATCGGTGGGGCCAAGTTTGACTTTAGGTTTAGGTCATATGTGGATATGAGAAAGTAGTTGAGGGTTTTTGGAGCATATCACTAAGCACTTGAAGCAAGAAACTCATTAAGAAACACCCCATCCCTCCTTGATAGTATTGGCTTTTCCTATAGACTCAATGTGATCTTGGATCACTGAAATATAAAATGTAGAGTCTTGAGCTTTTGAGCTTGAGCCAATCCTTTTATCCTTAGTATTTTGAGGGATCCACTTTCCTCATCCATGCCATGCCATTCATTGAGCTGCTTTCCTGAAATATTTATCTTGGAATGATGTTAGCTCAATGAGCTATATGTTGTTAGGAATTACCAAAACCACCTAGGGATAGTTGCACTTTTAATCTCCCCCTTTTTGGTAATTGATGACAACATATAGATCAAAGCTTCGACAAATGATAATAAGATTGAAAAACATCGTCGCTTTGAGAAGTATGTGATAAGCAAGAGCTCCCCCTAAATTTGTGCATAGTTTAAGATTTGCTTTGGACTGCAAATGCACAAGGAGTTAGGCTCATGGGTTACTCTTCCATGTCACATACATCTTGGTGGAGCGCTCAAAATAATAAAGATTGAATACATGCACTCATCACCAAGCAAAGTGAATGATCAAATAAAGATAAATGAGATATTGTCATCTAACAAGCATCAAGGTAGCATATGATCAAACACATGATCATCATTGTATCACACTGATAATAACATAGTATCTCAATCAAGCAAAAGCAAATAAAGTTCAACCACGAAGACAAGAGAGAACAAAAGCAAACTCTCTCTCTCGAAGCCTATGATCTATACATTTTTCTCCCCCTTTGGCAACAAGTTACCAAAAAGTTCATAGAAAATGCATAGTACTATTTCGTCTCTCAGGCTTGGTCTTTAGGTGGTGGTGTAGAGATGGCTCCTTGGATGAAGACTTCAGTTGATGTGGATGGAGCTGGAGGAGTTGGTGCTGGAGCTGGTTGCACTGGAGCTGTAGCTGGTGCAGATGAAGTGGCTCTGGTGTCTGTCATTGGCTCTGCAACTGATCTCTGAGCTCAAGGCACTCTGGCAAATGCATCAGTGGTTGTCCTGCCCTTCCTCTCCTGCATACCATCCTGAAGCTGCTCCACAACTGACTGGATCCCAGTTACTTTCACATCTAGGTCATAGAATTTTTGTTCCATGATTCTTTCCAGGCTCTCCTGGTTTTGAGTTAGGGTGGCCAACCCCTTCTCAATCCTCAGAGTTGATGCTATTAAGTAACCAAGCTGGTCCTGCTTGCTCTTCAAAAAGTACTCAGATGCCTCCTCTAAAGTTGGCATCTTCGCAGCCTTCTCCTTCTTTGCCTTCTCCTTCTTCTCTTGAGCTTGCACTGAAGATGGTTCATTCTCATTCATGACTACTTGATTGTCCTCAAAGTCTGGATAGATAGCAAAGTGTTCCTTATCCAACAAGTATTTGCATGTGCCCATCTTGGAGTTGATTAGCTCTTGGATTTATGGGGCATACCAACAGCTTCTCTTCTTGTCTGGTGCTGTCCTCTTGATAGTCTCAATTATGAGGCTCATGACCTTGAATTTCTGAGGCACATTAAATATGTGTAGCAGGTTTATTGCATGCCCTCTGATCATGTTGTGGTCACCTGACTTGGGCAAGAGAGTGTGCCTTAGGATCCAGTTGATCGTTGGCAGTCCTGACAGAAGGAAATGGACAGACCCAAACTTGAAAGTCTCAAGAGCCTTGTCTGGTATCTCCTTGTACATGTGTGACATGGAGTTGTGATCCTTCTTGTTCTTGGAGTAGACATCCAAGTCATCTTCACTCTCCTCTGGTGCATTGATCAGGCTTGCCCATTCTTCTATTGTGGATTGGTACCTTGTACCTTCAGACATCTAGACTATTCTGCCATCAGGATAAAAGTGAGTTGTGGAGTAGAATTGCATTACAAGCTCATCATTCCAGCTTGTGAACTTCTCTCCAACAAACTCATCAACTCCACAAGCCTTAAAGCTGTCAAACACTCTTGGGTAGTGATCCTCATTTGCCTTCATGTATTTCCAGTCTACCCACCTCATGTCACAAACTATGGGCTTCTTGTCCAACAGGACAGTCTCATAGAAATCCTGTTGTTCCTTAGTGTGGAACCTGTAGTCAACACCAGTCCTCCTCCTGATTGCATAAGGATCAGACAATATCCACTGCCTGAGCCCTGCATCCTTTCTCAGCTTCATGTTCTCAGCCACTGGATGAGCATCATTGTGGTCTGGAATCTTAGGTTTCAGCTTCCTCAGAACTTGTCCTTCATCTTCTTCTTCAGCAACTTTAGGCACTGGGGCCTTGTTCTTCTCACCAGCTGGTATACTCCTGGTATTCCTCTTAGCTGCAGATTTTGCCTTGGAGGCAGCTTTGGGTGCTTCTTTGGGCTTTCATGTTGCAGCCCCTGACCTTATAGCATCACCCATAAGCTTTTGTGCCTTGGGTGCTGGAGCAGCAGCTTCTTCTTCCTCTTCCTCTTCCATCATGGAAGGTTGTCCAACAACTCTGGCCATGGTCTTTTTGACCCTTTCCTTCCTCTTCTTCCCTTCTGCAGCAGGCTCTTTGGGATCGGATTTCTCAGGTTCTTGAGTTGAAGCTCTGACTTTCAGCATAGGTGTCCTCTTGGCAGGGACCTTCCTGTTTAGTCCTGGCTTGGTGGTTTTAGCTGAGCCATATTCCTTCTTGAGCACTATCTTCTTAGAAGTAGCCTCATCTTCAGCTGCCACATAGTCTTCATCCTGAGAGTCTGAGGTTCTCTTCCTTCTAGCCCTGGTGGCAGCTTTGGGAAAATTGCTTGGAGTGCTCCTGCTGCCCTCATCTGAGGTGCTAGAGGGACTAGTGCCCTCACTCATGTGAATCTGCTCCTCTTCCTGTTCTGGCTGTCACTTTGGTCTGACATGCTGCAAACACTGACTGCTGACCCTGTGAATAGTTGTAGATGAGATAGAATGGATGAGCATCACAAAATGCAGAGGTTTTTGCAAAAGAATGACTCAAAAACTTAGTTTTAATTTTCCACAGAAAGCATTTCGGATCAACCGATTTGCAAACTCGGTGATACCGAAGCAGCTTTTGGAACCTAAACTAGTGAACTCGGTCAGACTGAGTCACAGTTCGGTGGCACTGAGACTGCTAGGGTTACAGAGTTCTAAACTTGGTCACACCGATTTGCAATTCTCGGTCAGACCGAGAATCACTTGTGCAATGGCCTTAGCCGAATCGGTGGATCCGAGTTTTTCAACTCGGTGGGTCTGAGATGGTTTCGGCGGAAACCTAACCCTAAGTTTTCAATTCACATCTAATCTAAGGATTGTTTTGACTGGATAGAAGCGTTTCAATCGTGGCAAGAATCAATATGAACATAATGTGCTAGGAATCGGACGGGGATAGCACTGTGATCGAGTCCATACCCTAGTTTGGCGATGAACTTGCTACGGCGGCAACGGCGGGGATGAATTCTATTGACGGCGGCGGAGACCAGCGACTGGAGGCGGCTGGCGACGAAGTCAACGATCCGGAGACCTTGGAGGCAGAGCGAGCTATGCGCGGGCGAAGGGGTTTGGAGAAGTTTCCAAATTTTTTGCCCGTGAGTATATATAGCCCGACCCTGTCGGGGTGACTGAGTGGAACAACTCGGTGGCACCGAGATGCATAACTGTTGACAGTTACAGCAACTCGGTGAGACCGAAAAGTTCAAATCGGTTGCACGGAGATTGAAAACCTAGATCAACTTAGTGATCTTGGTATGACCGAAATGGAAGAATCGGTCAGACCAAAATGCACAAAGAAGTTTTGGAAGTTTAAGTCTATGACGAATCGGGGACTCCGAGTGCTCCTCACACAGAGTGGTTCCAATCTGACTTGATCAAATTTTGTGATGTAGCATGAATAGAGTTTGAGACAAGAAAAGCATAGATAGCTAGAGAAGGTTCTTAGGCATTCTTGTTCATCCACTTGGCAAAAGAAAAAGAAGCCAATCAATCAAAGCAACAAGTGGATGTCCTCGAATGAGTTAAATATGCAACCAACATGCTCACACAATAAAATGGCAAATGAAATATGTGGCAAAGCATGCGCAACCAATTCCAGCATCTATCAAACAATTGGCGATGACTAGGTCATCTATATATGAGTATATTGACTTAGGAGTCAAATGAGAACATTTGATCATAGGTCATACTCATTGTTTAAGCTCAAGTGGGGTTACCACTTTTACATAATGCATTTATGTGTTCACACCATTAGAGTTGCTTTGACTCAATTCTTAGAGTTAAGCTCCCCTAGATGTGAGATCCCCCCTTAGAGGGATGAACTAACCTTGGGTTTTGTCGATGATGACTTCATGTAGGTGTTGAAGATGTGGATGCTCAATGTTGATGAAGATCATTTGGAGCAATCCTATGGAGTGAGTTGCACTTTCAATACCTACATAGGTTAGTCCCACAAGGAACAAACAAGTATATCCATAGACATAGAGTGATGCACACACATTATGATGTCCATGAAAGCATTAGGTTACCTTGTCCCTTGCCTTACCAACATGAGGGTTTGTGACTCCTTGAACTAGTGCAAGATGTGGAAGTTGATTGCACTTGTCCTTGCCATAATGATACGAGTGAAGAATGTTGGCGGAGTCACCCTCAAGAACTTTCTAGTTCTTCTTCTTCGGGATCCACATCATCTTGATGGGAATCCTTGGAGTTGTAGTCCTGCTTGATGAAGTAGAACTTGACGTAGTCTTGGGAACCCACTTGACCAAGGCCTTAGGAGCTTCTTCAAATGCATCAATCTCCTCTTGAAGCTTGTCCTTGCCTTTGTGCTTGTGGTCTTGTGGTGGAAGATAATCTTGAGCTTGTGTCCCCTTGAAGGAAGTAGGATCATACTTCTCTTGTTGAGGAACAAACTTCGTCTTGGGGTATTGATCTTCTTCCCACTCAACTCCATTGGCATTGAACTTTCGTTCAAAACCAACACCTTGATTCTTCCGGTGCATTCCTTGCTTGCGTACAATTTCCTTGAATAGCTTACTCCCGGCAAGGCTCTTGTATACACCTTTATCTATAATTCCCTTCAATAAGTTGTTTTCTTGCTCAAGTGTAACTTGGCTAAGAGAATCATTAGTGGAATCAAGAGAATTACTGGAAGCAACAATATTGGATTTAGCATGATTATTGTTACTACTAGAGGAAGAATCCTTCTTGTTTTTGTTACTAGACTTGACTTGAGGCATGTAGGTAGATAAGAGTAAATGCTTGGCAATGTAAGAAGAACTTTTCTTGCAAAAATCATCATTGATTGCTTTTAAGAACTCATGCTCTTGCTCAAGATTGAGCTTTTCAAAGCGTAACTTCTCATGAGTCCTCAAAAGTTCTCGATGATCCCCTAAGATAGTTTCATGAGCTAACTTAAGAGTGTTTAGTTCTTTAGTTAGAAGCTCAATCTTCTCCTTATCATTGTCATTCGTTTTATCTTGATTAGCATGATTAATTGATGTTTCATCATAGTATTCATCACTAGAGTTGTCAATAAGTAAATCATCATCACCTAACAAGTCATCTTCATCACTATTGAAATCAACATACTCGGGGTGTGTTACCTTAGGGCCTTTAGCCATGAAGCATCTTCCAATTCCTTCATTTGGTGAATCAAATATGTCGTAGGAGTTGGTTGACACAAGTGCTAGACCGGCAACACCTTCATCTTGACTATGTTCGGAGTCGGAGTGATAGCTTCTCTCGGAGTGATGTTCAGAGTCGGAACCGGATACCCATTCACCAACATGAGCTTGATGTCTTCGTTTTGTGTAGCTCTTTGATGATTTGTCCTTCCTTTCCGAATCCTTGCTTCTCCAGGATGGTCTTCTTCATAACGATCATCTCTACTCCTCCTCTCTCTTGGCGGTGATTCTTCTCTTCTACTTCTTCCCTTTGGAGAATCTTCTCTTCTTTTGTAGGGTGTAGTACACTCATTGGAATAGTGTCCAGGTCTCCCACAATTGTAGCAATTGCACTCTTGATTGGAAGATCTTTTGTCATTGTAGGACCTTGATTTGGAGCTTCTCTCTTTGCTTCTACTCTTGTAGAATTTGTTGAAGTTCTTCATCATTAAGCTCAATTCTTCATTGAAGGTTTGTTTCTCATTTGACGATGTAGGGGCTATATATGAGGCTTTGTAAGCACCACTTGACTTGTTGTGAAGTTCCTCCCTATCCTTGAGTGACATCTCATGAGCAACAATTCTTCCAATGACCTCTTTTGGCTTGAGATTCTTGTAATTGGGCATCATTTGGATCAATGTGCACACGGTATCATATTTTCCATCCAATGCTCTTAGGATCTTCTTGATGATGAATTTGTCGATCATCTCTTCACTTCCTAAGCCCGCAATCTCATTTGTGATAAGAGCAAGCCTAGAGTACATTCCAGCGACACCTTCACCATCCTTCATTTTGAACTTGTCAAGTTGACTTTGGAGCATATCCAATTTGGATTCCTTGACAGAGTCGGTACCATCATGCATATCAATCAAAGTATCCCAAATTTCCTTTGCATTCTCAAGATGGCTGATTTTGTTGAATTCTTCGAGGCACAATCCGTTGAAGAGGATATCACAAGCTTTAGCGTTGTATTGTAGCATCTTCAATTCATCCGCGCTAGCTTCACGGTTTGGTTCCCTCCCATCAAAGAATTCACCTTGCAAGCCAATACACACAATAGCCCAAACGGCGGGGTTATGTCAGAGAATATGCATTTTCATCTTATGCTTCCAACTAGCAAAATTAGTACCATCAAAGTAAGGACCTCTACTGTGATAATTTCCCTCGCTAGATGCCATACTCTCCTAGGTTGTGAAACCAAGGCTATGACCACCAAAAGCTATGGAAATCAAAGCAAATGGAGACCAAAGCTCTGATACCACTTGTAGGATCTTGAAGTATGTCTAGAGGGGGGTGATTAGACTACTTAACCAATTAAAAACTTAACCTTTTCCCAATTTTAGTCTTTGGCAGATTTTAGCTATCTTAGCACAAGTCAAGCAATCTTCACACAATTCAAGCAAGCATGCAAAGAGTATATGAGCAGCGGAAAGTAAAGCATGCAACTTGCAAGAATGTAAAGGGAAGGGTTTGGAGATTTCAAACGCAATTTGGAGACACGGTGATTTTTGAGCCGTGGTTCCGATAGGGGGGGCTATCGTACATCCACGTTGATGGAGACTTCAACCCACGAAGGGTAATGGTTGCGCGAGTCCACGGAGGGCTCCACCCACGAAGGGTCCACGAAGAAGCAACCTTGTCTATCCCACCATGGTCGTCGCCCACGAAGGACTTGCCTCACTAGCGGTAGATCTTCACGAAGTAGGCGATCTCCTTGCCCTTACAAACTCCTTGGTTCAACTCCATAATCTTGTCAGAGGCTCCCAAGTGACACCTAGCCAATCTAGGAGACACCACTCTCCAAGAAGTGACAAATGGTGTGTTGATGATGAAATCCTTGCTCTTGTGCTTCAAATGATAGTCTCCCCAACACTCAACTCTCTCTCATAGGATTTGGATCTGGTGGAAAGAAGATTTGAGTGGAAAGCAACTTGGGGAAGGCTAGAGATCAAGATTCATATGGTAGGAACGGAATATCTTGGCCTCAACACATGAGTAGGTAGTTCTCTCTCAGAAATGGTAAGTTGGAAGTGTAGGTTTGTTCTGATGGCTCTCTCCACGAATGAAGAGGAGGTGGAGGGGTATATATAGCCTCCACACAAAATCTAACCATTACACACAATTTACCAATCTCGGTGGACCGAATTAACAAACTCGGTCAGACCGATTTAGTAAACCTAGTGACCGTTAGTGATTTCGGTGGGACCGACATGCAACTCGGTAGGACCGGTGTGGTTAGGGTTAGGGCATAACGTAATCTCGGTGAGACCGATTACACAAACTCGGTGAGACTGATTTTGGTAATAAGCTAACCAGAGAGTTGGTCAGGTAAACTTGATGGGACCGATTCGCTCTTTTCGGTGAGACCGAAATGTTACGAAAGGGGAACAGAGAGTTTACATTGCAATCTCGGTGGGACCGATCGCTCACTTCGGTTAGACCGAAATGTTACAAAAGGAAACAGAGAGATTACAATTCCATCTCGGTGAGACCGAGATCCCTATTGGTGAGATCGATTTGCCTAGGGTTTGTGGCAGTGGCTATGGCATTGAACTCGGTTGCGCCGGATAGAAAGAATCGGTGGGGCCGAGTTTGACTTTAGGTTTAGGTCATATGTGGATATGAGAAAGTAGTTGGGGTTTTTGGGAGCATATCACTAAGCACTTGAAGCAAGAAACTCATTAAGCAACACCCCATCCCTCCTTGATAGTATTGGCTTTTCCTACAGTCTCAATGTGATCTTGGATCACTGAAATATAAAATGTAGAGCCTTGAGCTTTTGAGCTTGAGCCAATCCTTTTATCCTTAGTATTTTGAGGGATCCACTTTCCTCATCCATGCCATGCCATTCATTGAGCTTTCCTGAAATATTTATCTTGGAATGATGTTAGCTCAATGAGCTATATGTTGTTAGGAATTACCAAAACCACCTAGGGATAGTTGCACTTTCAGTAGGAGATATCCCGGATCATCGACCTCGAGCTGAGTTCTATCACATCCAGCGTGAACTTCCTCAGATCATCATGAAGGAGGTCCTCGAAAAAACAGGGTTGTTCTACGAAGAAGGGGAAATGTCGTGGGAAGACGTCCGAACACGCGTATCGGCTCAGTGTCTTGACCTAAAGCCTTTCACTATGCTCGGGGGTTATGTCCCTGACCTGGATGGATGGCACGACATGTTGGAGTGATTGACGATATATGAAAGTGTCTGTTTAGTTCATACTTTTTCTATGATGAAACTTTGAGTTATGCACGACGAAACTTTATTTGTGATGTAATTAAACCGTCCTCCTGATGTGGAGCATCCTACGTTCATCCCCATCTACACTCCGACTACTCTCCAAGCCCCAAGAGGACATATGATGAGACCTCGAACATACGCCATTGGACACAAGGTGAACTCGCTCCTCTCTGAATTATCACTTTCCACATGTGAGACATGGCTACTACCTCAAACATATGTGCTATGCATGTCCAGGAACCAGGAGGAAGGCCATGGAACAGCTAGGAGCACTCGACAAGACGGCAAGGACACCAAGCGCGAGGAACAAGAGGAAGAGCTGCCAGGAAGCTACAGCCCTCGGACGTCCGACGACCTCCGGATGACCGACGATCTTCGGACATCCGACGCCTGGAGACTTCACCAACTAGATCGACTCCAGCCGAGGCTACCTACAGCGCCCGGACGACCGCCCGACACCAGACGTCCGACACTCATCAGCGCATGGACGACCGACCCTGACCGGACGTCCGACACCAACAGTCCAGTACAGAAACATCGGAAGTACGAAGACCTCCGCACGTCCAACGCCACATGTCCAGAGACAAAACGCCGGACGTCCGACAAGCACCGGATGACCGGACCCTCGCGAGCCACCGGACATCTGGTGCTTGTCGGATGACCGACGCGTATGTGCGTGCAGCTTCAGGCCCGTGGCCCATGTACCCTTTCATTTCGCCCCCATTTGCACTTAGACTATAAATAGATCTCCTCCTCCTCCTCCTAGAGAGGGTTAGAGTTGATTTAGCTCATTTGTGAGATGGAGCCTCGCTCATCCATCCAGATCTACTCCTTCGCAAGGGACCGACACCTCTTCGGAGAAGATCCACTTGGATTCAAGACCTCCTTTCAGAGAAGACCATCTTCAAGACCTCCTCACGGAGAAGAACCGGTTATCCTATGTATCATCCCTCGTTGGATTTGGATCTTGTACCACTTTGTGCCTCGATGATCTAGCACATGTGTGACTTTATTCTTGTTGCTTGAGTGTTCTCTCGTGTTTTCCCCTCATTCCCCTCCTCGTGTTCTTCGTGTTCCTCGTAGGGATCCGCTCCAATCATGAAAGATCGGCCTCTAGGGTTCTACCCTACATCATCTTGGATCAGAGCAAGGTTGATCACGAATTTGGAGCCCCTATCCCTCTTTTTCTAGCCTAATTTTGTTGTGTTCTTCCCTAATTTCGAAAATCCCCATCAAAAGTAGCCCCAATTTTTTTTGTGATTTGTTGGTTTGATGATGTTTTGTTGATTTTGATCCGTAGATTTGCTTGGTTTCAAGTGGATCTAGTAATTCCCCAAGTTTTCCCATCTTTCATCCACGAAATCTCATCAATTTTAACCCCGAAATCCCCAATTTCCGCCCAAAATCGCGTCCCGAAATTCGCATCTCGCGTTGACCCTGACCCACCAGACGACCGACGTTTTTTCGGATGTCCCTTCCCCCCCCCCAGAACCATCGGACGACCAACCATCACCGGACGTCTGACACCCCCGATCCAGTACCAAAACAGCGGATTTCCGGCCATTTCCGGGCGTCCGTCCCGCGCTCCAGCCACCGGTCGTCCGACCATCATCGGACGTCCGACACGTGTAGTTTCACACTTCGGCTGATTTTTGTTTTGTCCATAACTAATTCATCCGAACTCCGATTTTGACGTTCTTTAGCTCATTTTGAAGCTATTGACATACCACATCCCACAAAAATACCACCAACATCATTTGACTCTATAATTTTTTTGGAACTTTGGCATCTTTGCCTAGGGCTTCCACCACATCATCCGCTACACCACCACCGACTTTCACAACCTAACCCATTTTGTTCACCATAGCATTAGTGGTTGCTTGAGTAGTGAATCGAGTCTCCTAAGGTGTTTCAGCTACTTAGGTACGGTTGCTTCTTCATCAACCGCCACCACTATTTCCGCATAACCTTGCCCACCATACACTTCCACCAACCCAACTTAACCTAATTTTTCTTTGAGCTTGTTTGAGTTGTGGCTTGTTTCTCCTAAGGTGTTTCGGCTACTTAGGGATGGAAACTTCAACTCTGACACATGTATAGCCCATCATTCATTCCACTTCCGCATTGCCAAGTGCAAAACCACCATCGCTTTCCCGTTACCACCTCTTGACATTTGCCTTTGGAGATTTTGAGATTGCGGTTTTTCCGTTTTCTAGGGTGTTTCGGCTAACTAGGAACGGGTGAACATCGGCAACACCACCTCTCATCATCGCCAAGGATGGTAACCTCTACGTCACCATTGTATATTCACCTTGCAGTTGCATTGATAATCCCTAGCCCATTTTGCGTCACTTGCCTATTGAGACTAGCCATTTGAGTATTGCCGGCAACGTTACTTGTGCACATTAGTGATCATTGATCTACACCTTCCATTGCATACATACCATATCATATTGGTATTATCTTTCTATCATATCATCTCTTGTGTCACAAGTTTGTTCTCGCATATATACAGTTGCTATCTTGGTTTGTGCAAAGTGGCCATACAAAAAAAAGAAAAAAATAATAAGCTTTTAAGAAAAGAAAAAGAGAGAGAAAGAAGCTTGAAAGCAAGTGTCATAGCATCATACCACATTGCATATAAGATTGTCATATCTGATCATCTTGGATCATCTTGAGAGAAACACCGGGAACCATACATACATAGCATACTTGGGATAGAAAGTTTATCCATTTTGCATCTTATAGGTTGTGCACAAGTGTCGTATCCGCCTATTGAGAAATCGTACTAGCGTCTCTCTTGAGTTGTGCAACACGAGCGTTTTTCGTGGATTCCACATTTTGTGCTCATTCCTTGGTTGCACAACCCCATTTATCTATCCATGTGTGTGTTTCCGTGTGCCATTCATTGTTATTGGTCCATTTGTTTCACTTGCGAATTTGTGAATCTCTTTCAACATTATTGACTCTTGCTAACATTTTGCATCAAATTTTTTGTGCCACTATCCTCACCGAGCTCCACCATAAGACTTACTTGTGTAGGTGTGAGAACCGACAAGAATTGGTACCAGTTGTGCTATTTCCTTGTTACACATTTGGGTGATCATTGATCCATTTTCAACATCGGTCAAGGTACATTTGGTATCATTCTCTCCTTTCTTCCACTCATATTTTCTCGAGTCTTGTGATGGATAGGCAAGGCATTTCATCTCTGGTCTTCGACAACAATTACGGCGCGAACAACTACATCACGAAAGCGTCCATCTTCGATCTACAACGACAAATACAAGACGCACAATCAAGATTGCGGGAGCGCATCGAGAACATCTCCATAGAAATTCGTTACTCTGAAGCAAGGAAAAGGTACTACATCGACAAGAATCTTTCCACACAAAAAGAGGAGAAAGATGCAAGGATGGAGGAGATTCGGGCCTTGATCAAGTCTTCTTCCCCTTTGTCATCTTCAAGGCGGCGACATTCAAGCCACAAGTCTTTGGAGCGCGAAAACGATGCAAGTGCAATTCGTCCACGTCCACATATACATGGCGACCACCATCACGTTTATGATCCACATCATCATGAAGGGCAAGTCACCTCCAAGCATCATGTGCATGATGACGACGAACGACATCTACTACGAGCTCAAGCATGACAATGACACCGTCATCATGAAGATGCTCCACAAGCGCAAACGTACAAGTCCCAACAAGCCCTACTTCACGCCAAGTCGAAGCTTCATGAGCAAAAGAGAAGACCACGAGACGAGCACCACCAAGATGGAGTTACAGCTACACCAACCACTTCGGTATCTTCGCCAAGTGTTCTAAAGGCATCTTCGCCTACTTCCCACGAGTACACCTACTACAACTTCATCAAGTCCAAGGCAACCACCTACAAGCGAGGGCGACACTTCCATCTTCGGAAGCCCCCCAAGGAAGATGGCCGAGCATGGGAATTTCCCTTCGGTCATGGAGACGAGCTATGAGGTGCCACATCATATGAGCCTCCAACACCAATACGATGACAAGAAGGTCGAGCAAGGGTCATCCCCTTCGACAACGGCGATAGGAGTTGAGCATGGAGACATTTGCACCTACATCTCTCCGACACCCACATATGTTGAGATGCCCCATTTGTCATGTGAGGAGAGCCACCACCCCATGAGTGACATGAGTAACTCCACCATACGTGACATTGAGAGCATTTCCTATGAGAGGTCGAGTGTGACCACCACTAGCCCCACACATGAGAGCATCCTATGTGAGGTTGAGCGTCATTTGAGTGACTCCACCAACCATATGAGTGAGAGCATCAACACTTAGTGAGTGAGGTAGTTGACACGGGATCTTAGGCCACTTTGATTTCTAATGACTTAACCTCTACTCCTAGTGAGTTTTCTTCTTTGGTGCTAGGTCTCCTACATGACGACATACCTATCCTCGACGAGTCCATCCCTCCAAAGGAGATGATGACGGCCATGGTGGACGATGATGCACCCCCCACATGGTTCCATCAAGATGAAGATGACAATGATTGGATCTTCAACACCTCACCTACAACACATGAGCCATGCTCCAAAGGTAAAATAGGTGATGGTGCTTCTCTTGTCCCACTAGTGGACTCTCTTGACATTGCTTCCTTGCATGATGTTGACCCACCTATTCCCATGCTTCATGCTAGTGCGACTTCTTCATGTCTTGACTCACCTATTTATGATGAATATGATGATGAGCATGTTGAGTTGCCTAGTTGTGATGCTATGCTCCATAGGATATCATGTGAAAATTCTATTGGTCACTTCATGTTTGACAATCCATTGAACTTGTCATATGCTATGAGTGAGATCTCCCATATTGCATCATTTCAATCTCAACATAGTAACTATGCATGCCACATTAAAATAAATCCCATTTGCACTTATGGCATAGATGATGAGATGATGGTCATTGGCTTTAGTTTTTCATGTGATGATATTGCCATGCTTCCTTTACATGATTTGCGCAATTCATCTACTATGTCATGCCATGATCACATTGTTCCAAATATGCATTGTTTTGGATGTTGTCAATATTCTCCATGTGATGTTTCCATTAATGCTCATGAGGGGACCCCCATAGTTTCCTCATACATATTAGGAGATTGATGCATTCCATACTTTGCATGATTCCCATAATTGTGTGCACCATATGCATTCCATGAATAACAATGCTCTAGCTATTTCTCATGATGCATTACATCCTTTGAGTCTCCATTATGCCATTCATAACAACAAACCTCTCATGATGGATGACATGTTTCTATATCGCGCATCTCATTTATTTGAGCATTGGATATTTTGTGCTAACCGACACATGCACGTGCGCATCATGATGGATGATGTGTACATATACCACACACACACACCCAATTTTCCCTTTGTCTTTGTTTTGTGTAGGTACTCACGTATACTCGTCAACCTCTCAATCCCAAGAGTTGATGAAACAAGCTCTTGAGAGCAACGATGACTTGGGATCCCGTGGAGTATCCTTACCACCATTCCCTTCGTGCAAGGACTACGAGCATCTCTTCTACTTGGCTCTCACACGGCTATGGGCTATTTACCATTTGTCACCTTATGCTCATTTTACTGTGTTCACTTTGCATGTTATACTTGCTTCTATGCCTTTGCCATGCAATTGTGACCCTTGTTTGCATCTACCCATGATTCACCATTATGCTACTTCTATGTGTATTTGCATGCTTGGTGGAGATACTTGTTGCTATTGCCATGTTTACCATGTGCCACATGCTATTGTTGATTCTTGTGTTGGGAGGGTCATGATGTTCCATTTCTATTTACATAGGACTTCTCGCCAACACCATGAACCTACTTTCCTCATATCTTGCTTTCATGCTTGTGATATGTCATGTGCATTATTCATGCCCACTATTTGCACACATGATATGATTGCCATGATTCCTTCTAGTACGTTGCATCTTTGCACTACTAGCTTGTTTGAATTGATCACTATGATTGCTTGCTTTGTTGCATCACCCATGTTCCACTCTTACTCGCTTTCTTGGGTCGATGACATATATGCTCATGCCTCTCACATGATATATCTTGATCATTGTCTCTTGTCTCAATTAGTTGCCTCTCTCATATCCACTTGTATTGAGTGCAGCCATACTATGCTTATTGATCTTGGAGACTTTGACACTTTACTTGTGATGCATGCTTGTTTGATTGAGCCTCTTGTATTTGGTTGTGCTTGCATCTTATGCCTCCATACTATGAAATGCTCCCTTGTCCTTTCTTATGATGAGCATGATGCTTACACTTGTTGGGTTTATTACCACACGAATGATAGGTGTTGCATTTGCACTAACCTCATTTGTTTTTCCAAGTGTTTGTCATGTTCTTTCAGTTTGAAGGATTCACAAGGCGGTACCATCACGAGACAACTTGGTCGTGTGAAGGCGTACACGATGTGCGACACCAACATTTTCGACATCCTCCTAAAGGTGACCTCCTTCCCTTTGAGCCACCCTCACATATGCATATTGGATGGATCACTCTTTCATTGTTGTTTCCTTCTTGTTGTCTACATGATACATCTCATGAACGGAGGAGCGACATTGGAGATTGGCTCTATGGACCTTCACATAGAGGAGCACTCGCACTTATTGGATGCACCTTTGAACCTCCACTCATGCCACGGCATCGATCATTGGTACACCAACACCTCCATATTTGTTGATTGTGCTCATACATGTCATGCTTGATGGACATTTCATACTCACCACAAGTTTTCACCCTATGCATGGATTGACTCACATTATGATTGCCTTGTTGCATCTTGTATTCCCATGTCATCCATGATATATGAGCTTGTGCATTTCCTTAGCAAATTTGTTGTGATCTTCCTTGATGGCATATTCATACATAACGATCACATTGCATACCATCAATTGCATGATAGCATAATCATATTGAGCATCCATTGCCATATTCATGCCATTGATAAACCGTCTCACTATGATATCATTTTGCACCATGGTTGCATTGATCATATTCACAACACATTTGTGTGCACAATGATTGCATTTCCTCCCATGAATGCTTTGCATATCATTCTAGATCATCTTGATAAGCTTCATGCGACTTGTCACGCACAATCTTGCTCAACGGACTCATTCTTACATGATGGACACTTTGTGTGCGCTAACCATTGTATTTCCGAGTGTAGCTTGTGTTTGCTATTTTTGCATGAATGCCATTCCGGAGACACCTTGGAGTACTTGGATTGCACCATGTCTTCAATTTCGTCCAACTTCAAGTCCGTCATTGACAACTGTTTCCATGGTGATGAGGATCACGATCCGAGGTCGGATCTTTCCCAAGGGGGGGGGGAGATGATGCGGAGCATCCCACGTTCATCCCCATGTACACCCCGACTACTCTCCAAGCCCCAAGAGGACATATGACAAGACCTCGAACATACGCCATTGGACACAAGGTGAACTCGCTCCTCTCTGAATCGTCACTTTCCACATATGAGACATGGCTACTACTTCAAACATATGTGCTATGCATGTCCAGGAACCAGGAGGAAGGCCATGGAACAGCTAGGAGCACTGGACAAGACGGCGAGGACACCAAGCACGAGGAACAAGAGGAAGAGCTGCCAGGAAGCTACAACCCTCGGACGTCCGACGACCTCCGGACGACCAACGATCTTTGGACGTTCGACGAATGGAGACTTCACCAGCCAGATCGACTCCAGCCGAGGCTACCTACAGCACCCAGACGACCGCCCGACATCGGACGTCTGACACTCATCAGCGCCCGGTCGACCGACCCTGACCGGACGTCTGACACCAACAGTATAGTACAGAAACATCGGAAGTACGGATACATCCGGACGTCCAACACCACTTGTCCAGAGCCAAAACACCGGACGTCCGACAAGCACCGGACGATCGGACCCTGGCGATCCACCACACGTCCAGTACCTGTCGGACGGCCGACGCGTGTGTGTGTGCAGCTTCGGGCCCGAGGCCCATGTACCCTTTCACTTCGCCCCCATTTGCACTTAGACTATAAATAGACCTCCTCCTCCTCCTAGAGAGGGTTAGCATTGATTTATCTCATTTGTGAGATAGAGCCTCGCTCATCCATCCGGATCTACTCCTTCGCGAGGGAACGACACCTCTTCGGAGAAGATCCACTTGGATTCAAGACCTCCTTTCGGAGAAGACCATCTTCAAGACCTCCTCACAGAGAAGAACCGGTTACCCTATGTATCATCCCTTGTTCGATTTGGATCTTGTACCACTTTGTGCCTTGATGATCTAGCGCATGTGTGACTTTATTCTTGTTGGTTGAGTGTTCTCTTGTGTTTTTCCCTCATTCCCCTCCTCGTGTTCTTCGTGTTCCTCGTAGGGATCCGCTCCAATCGTGAAAGATCGGCCTCTAGGGTTCTACCCTACATCACCTCCTCAACTAGCAAAGATCACTCTAGTTAGGGCATTTTGGGTACAATGAACTTTGTTATTTATGCTTGTGGTATGTTGCTTCTATTTTTGCCAAGTCTATCTCTTTCTGTTGCTCAACTACATATGTTGCATATTATCGACTCATGTGACGATGCAGGTACATAGATCATCGATGGCGAAGAAGTGCTACGCCATGAGTATATGGCGAGTTGCCGGAGTGCCAGGCCCGGGTGTACTGGTTTCTGAGCGACGACCAGAGAGGGTTCGATAGCAGAGGCGAAGCGGAAAGTAGTTAGTTTAGGTTCACGCTAGTGCGAGAGAGGGATACGAACTGGTGCCATAAGAAGTACTACATTATGTATGATGAGACATGGCATGTAACTTGTATATCTATATCGTGATTATGATGTGATGACATGATTTGTGTTGGATGATATGATGAGACTATTATGTGTATGATATGATGAGCATATTGCCAGTTTATAATATGATTAGAATATTGTATAAAATATGTACAAAAACATTGCAAATACGTAGCAAAAAAAGATATGTGAAAATGTAGTAGTAGCGCTCTTTAGCGCTGAATAGGAAAACGCTACTACTAATCCTTATCAGTAACAAAGATAGGTGAAGTAGCAAACTTACGATCATATTGCATTCTAGCACTCAAAGATTTTTCTTTCCACTTGCATAGTAATTTCTTAAGATCACCATCTCTATCCTTACAAGCAAGAAAGTCCCTAGCTACCTCTCCATCCATAACATAACCCTCAAGTATATCAAGCAATTCATATCTAGGAGAGTTAGATCTAGCAGGTGTCTCAAAGTGTTCAGTTTCAATAATTTCACCAGTTTCAGAAATATCATCAGCTTCAGCATTAACTCTAGCAAGTTGTTCATCAAGAAATTCACCCAATGGCACAATATTATCAAGCAAAGCAATAGTATCATCATAAGCATCATGCATAGAAGAAGTAGCATCATCAATTACTTGCGACATACTAGAATGAATAGCAGGTGGTGGTGTCGCAAGCTTACTCAAAACAGAAGGTGAATCAAGTGCAGAGCTAGATGGCAATTCCTTACCTCCACTCGTAGTAGAGGGAAAAATCTTGGTTTTGTTATCTTTCATATTCCTCATAGTGATCAACAGATATAAATCCCAAGTGACTCAGAGAATATAGCTATGCTCCCCGGAAACGGCGCGAGAAAAAGGTCTTGATAACCCACAAGTATAGGGGATCGCAACAGTTTTCGAAGGTAGAGTATTCAACCCAAACTTATTGATTCGACACAAGGGGAGCCAAAGAATATTCCCAAGTATTAGCAGCTGAGTTGTCAATTCAACCACACATGAAAGACTTAATATCTGCAGCAAAGTTTTTAGTAGCAAAGTAGTATGAAAGTAACGGTAACGGTGGCAAAAGTAACAATAGCAAATTTGTAGTGATTGTAACAGTAGCAACGACAAAGTAACTTAGCAAAGATCAATATGTGAAAAGCTCGTAGGCAACAGATCAGTGATGGATAATTATGTTGGGGAACGCGGTAATTTCAAAAACAATTCCTACAATCGCGCAAGATCTATCTATGTGATGCATAGCAACGAGAGGGGAGAGTGTGTCCACTTACCCTCGTAGACCGAAAGCGGAAGCGTTTAGTTAACACGGTTGATGTAGTCGAACGTCTTCGCGATCCAACCGATCCAAGCACCAAACGTACGACACCTTCGCGTTCAGCACACGTTCAGCTCAGAGACGTCCCTCGTACTCTTGATCCAATTGAGGTCGAGGGAGAGTTTCGTTAGCACGATGGTGTCGTGACGGTGATGATGAAGTTACCGGCATAGGGCTTCGCCTAAGCACTACGACAATATGACCGAGGTGTGTAACTGTGGAGGGGGCACCGCACATGGCTAAAAAATTGTGAATTTGTGTGTTCTAGGGTGCCCCCTAGCCCCGTATATAAAGGAGAAAGGGGGAGGCTGGCCGGCCCCTGTAGGGCGCGCCCCAAGTAGGATTCCTACTAGTAATCCTATTCCTAGTAGGTTTCAAACTTGGGGAAGGGAGGGGGGAAGGAAGGAGAGGGAGAGAGGGAAGGCAAGGGGGGCGCCCCCCCCCTTCCTTGTCCTATTCAGACTCAGGGGGAGGGGGCATGCGACCTGCCCTGGCCGGCCCCTCTCTCTCTCCACTAGGGCCCAATAAGGCCCATTAGTTCCCCGGGGGGTTCCGGTAACCCTCCGACACTCCGATTTTATCTGAAACTTCTCCGGAACACTTCCGGTGTCCGAATGTAGTCGTCCAATATATCAACCTTTATGGCTTGACCATTTAGAGACTCCTCGTCATGTCCGTGATCAAATCCGGGACTCCGAACAACCTTCGGTACATCATATCACATAAACTCATAATACCAATCATCATCGAACATTAAGCGTGCGGACCCTACGGGTTCGAGAACTATGTAGACATGACCAAGACACGTCTCCGGTCAATAACCAATAGCAGAACCTCGATGCTCATATTGGCTCCTACATATTCTACGAAGATCTTTGTCGGTCAAACCGCATAACAACATATGTTGTTCCCTTTGTCATTGGTATGTTACTTGCCCGAGATTCGATCGTCGGTATCTTAATACCTAGTTCAATCTCATTACCGGAAAGTCTCTTTACTCGTTCTGTAATACTTCATCCCGCAACTAACTCATTAGTTACAATGCTTGCAAGGCTTGAAGTGATGAGTATTACCGAGTGGGCCCAGAGATACCTCTCCAAAACACGGAGTGACAAATCCTAATCTCGATCTATGCCAACCCAAAAAACACCTTCGGAGACACCTGTAGAGCACCTTTATAATCACCCTTTTACATTGTGACGTTTGGTAGCACACAAAGTGTTCCTCCGGTATTCGAGAGTTACACAATCTCATAGTCTGAGGAACTTGTACAAGTCATCAAGAGAGCAGTAGCAATGAAACTAACACGATCATAATGCTAAGCTAACGGATGGGTCATGTCCATCACATCATTCTCCTAACACTAGTATTGTCACAAAAGATTTTCATTGGACCCGATGCACTAGGTATGACACCTAGATCGGATATGAACTCCTTCATTTGCTGCTTCCGAAGCAGCAATGTACTCCACTTCACACGTAGATCCCGCCACGACGCTCTGCTTGGAACTACACCAACTGATAGCTCCTCCATTCAATAAAAATATGTATCTGGTTTGTGACTTAGAGTCATCTGGATCAGTGTCAAAGCTTGCATCGACGTAACCATTTACGATGAGCTCTTTTTCACATCCATAAACGAGAAACATATCCTTAGTCCTTTTTAGGTATTTCAGGATGTTCTTGACCGCTGTCCAGTGCTCCACTCCTGGATTACTTTGGTACCTCCCTGCTATGATTATAGCAAGACATACATCAGGTCTGGTACACAACATTGCATACATGATAGAACCTATGGCTGAAGCATAGGGAATGACTTTCATTTTCTCTCTATCTTCTGCGGTGGTCGGGCTTTGAGTCTGACTCAACTTCACACCTTGTAACACAGGCAAGAACCCTTTCTTTGACTGATCCATTTTGAACTTCTTCAAAACTTTATCAAGGTATGTGCTTTGTGAAAGTCCAATTAAGCATCTTGATCTATCTCTATAGATCTTGATGCCCAATATGTAAGCAGCTTCTCCAAGGTATTTCATAGAAAACTCTTATTTAGGTATCCCTTTATGCTATCCAGAAATTTTATATCATTTCCAATCAACAATATGTCATCTACATATAAGATTAGAAATGCTACAGAGCTCCCACTCACTTTATTGTAAATACAGGCTTCTCCAAAAGTCTGTATAAAACCATATGCTTTGATCACACTATGAAAGCGTTTATTCCAACTCCGAGAGGCTTGCACCAGTCCATAAATGGATCGCTGGAACTTGCACACTTTGCTAGCACCCTTTGGATCGACAAAACCTTCCGGTTGTATCATATACAACTCTTCTTCCAGAAATCCATTCAGGAATGCAGTTTTGACATCCATTTGCCAAATTTCATAATCATAAAATGCAGCAATTTCTAACATGATTCGGAAAGATTTAAGCATAGCTAAGGGTGAGAAAGTCTCATTGTAGTCAACTCCTTAAACTTGTCGAAAACCTTTCGCAACAAGTCGAGCTTTATAAACAGTAACATTACCATTTGCGTCGGTCTTCTTCTTAAAGATCCATTTATTTTCTATGGCTTGCCGATCATCGGGCAAGTCCACCAAAGTCCACACTTTGTTCTCATACATGGATCCCATCTTAGATTTCATGGCCTCAAGCCATTTCACGGAATCTGGGCTCATCATCGCTTCCTCATAGTTCGTAGGTTCATCATGGTCTAGTAACATGACTTCCAGAACAGGATTACTGTACCACTCTGGTGCGGATCTTACTCTGGAAGACCTACGAGGTTCGGTAGTAACTTGATTTGAAGTTTCATGATCATCATCATTAGCTTCCTCACTAATTGGTGTAGGAATCACGGGAACTAATTTCTGTGATGACTACTTTCCAATAAGGGAGAAGGTACAGTTACCTCATCAAGTTCTACTTTCCTCCCACTCACTTCTTTCGAGAGAAACTCCTTCTCTAGAAAGGATCCATTCTTAGCAACAAAGATTTTGCCTTCGGATCTATGATAGAAGGTGTACCCAACAGTTTCCTTTGGGTATCCAATGAAGGCACACTTCTCCGATTTGGGTTCGAGCTTATTAGGTTGAAGCTATTTCACATAAGTATCACAGCCCCAAACTTTAAGAAACGACAACTTTGGTTTCTTGCCAAACCACAGTTCATAAGGCGTCGTCTCAACGGATTTTGATGGTGCCCTATTTAAAGTGAATGTAGCCGTCTCTAGAGCATAACCATAAAATGATAGCGGTAAATCAGTAAGAGACATCATAGATCGCACCATATCTAATAAAGTACGATTACGACGTTCAGACACACCATTTCGCTGTGGTGTTCCAGGTGGCGTTAATTGTGAACTATCCCATGTTATTTCAAATGAAGACCAAACTCGTAACTCAAATATTCTCCTCCACGATCAGATCGTAGAAACTTTATTTTCTTGTTATGATGATTTTCCACTTCACTCTGAAATTCTTTGAACTTTTCAAATGTTTCAGACTTATGCTTCATCAAGTAGATATAACCATATCTGCTCAAATCATCTGTGAAGGTAACAAAATAACGATACCCACCACGAGCATCAATACTCATTGGACCGCATACATCGGTATGTATTATTTCCAACAAGTCAGTAGCTCGTTCCATTGTTCTGGAGAACGAAGTTTTAGTCATCTTGTCCATAAGGCATGGTTCGCAAGCACCAAGTGATTCATAATCAAGTGATTCCAAAAGTCCATCAGTATGGAGTTTCTTCATGCGCTTTATACCGATATGACCCAAACAGCAGTACCACAAATAAGTTGCACTATCATTATTAAACTTCAATCTTTTGGCTTCAACACTATGAATATGTGTATCACTACTATCGAGATTCAACAAAAATAAACTACTCAGCGTGCATGGCCATAAAAGATATTACTCATATAAATAGAACAACCATTATTCAATGATTTAAATGATAATCGTCTTGCATTAAACAAGATCCAGATATAATGTTCATGCTCAACACTGGCACCAAATAACAATTATTCAGGTCTAAAACTAATCCCGATGGTAGATGTAGAGGCAGCGTGCCGACCGCGATCACATCGACTTTGGAACCATTTCCCACGCGCATCGTCACCTCGTCCTTAGCCAATCTTTGCTTACTCCTTAGTCCCTGTTTCGAGTTGCAAATATGAGCAACAGAACCAGTATCAAATACCCAGGCGCTACTACGAGCATTAGTTGAGTACACATCAATAACATGTATATCAAATATACCTTTCACTTTGCCATCCTTCTTATCCGCCAAATACTTGGGGCAGTTCCGCTTCCAGTGACCAGTCCCTTTGCAGTAGAAGCACTCAGTCTCACGCTTAGGTCCATACTTGGGCTTCTTCTCTTGGGCAGCAACCTTTTTGTCGTTCTTCTTGAAGTTCCCTTTCTTTCCTTTGCCCTTTTTCTTGAAACTAGTGGTCTTATTGACCATCAACACTTGATGCTCCTTTTTGATTTCTACCTCCGCGGCCTTTAGCATCACAAAGAGATCGAGAATAGTCTTGTTCATCTCTTGCATATTATAGTTCATCACGAAGCCTTTATAGCTTGGTGGCAGTGATTGAAGAACTTTATCAATGACACAATCAACTGGAAGATCAACTCCCAGCTGAGCCAAGTGATTATGATACCCAAACATTTTGAGTATGTGTTCACTGACAGAACTATTCTCCTCCATTTTGCAGTTGTAGAACTTGTTGGAGACTTCATATCTCTCAACTCGGGCATTTGCTTGAAATATTAACTTCAACTCTTTCAACATCTCATATGCATAGACCTCGCTCGGATGCCACTGTTGGGGAACGCGGTAATTTCAAAAAAAAATCCTACGATCACGCAAGATCTATCTATGTGATGCATAGCAATGAGAGGGGAGAGTGTGTCCACGTACCCTCGTAGACCAAAAGCGGAAGCGTTTAGTTAACATGGTTGATGTAGTCGAACGTCTTCACGATCCAACAGATCCAAGCACCGAACATACGGCACCTCCGTGTTCAGCACACGTTCAGCTCGGAGACATCCTTCGTACTCTTGATCCAGTTGAGGCCGAGGGAGAGTTTCGTCAGCACGACGGCGTGGTGATGGTGATGATGAAGTTACTGGCGCAGGGCTTCGCCTAAGCACTACGACGATATGACCGAGGTGTGTAACTGTGGAGGGGGGCACCTCACACGGCTAAACAATTGTGAACTTGTGTGTTCTAGGGTGCCCCCTGCCCCCGTTTATAAAGGAGCAAGGGGGAGGCCAGCCGGCCCCTGTAGGGCGCGCCCCAAGTAGGATTCCTACTAGGAATCCTATTCCTAGTAGGTTTCCAACTTGGGGAAGGGAGGGGGAAGGAAGGAGAGGGAGAGAGGGAAGGCAAGGGGGGCGCCGCCCCCCTTCCTTGTCCTATTTGGACTCAGGGGAAGGGGGTGTGCGGCCTGCCCTGTCCGGCCCCTCTCTCTCCCCACTAGGGCCCAATAAGGCCCATTAGTTCCCCGGGGGGGTCCGGTAACCCTCCGGCACTCCGGTTTATTCGAAACTTCTCTGAAACACTTCCGGTGTCCGAATATAGTCGTCCAATATATCAATATTTATGTCTCGACCATTTTGACACTCCTCATCATGTCCGTGATCAAATCCGGGACTCCGAACAACCTTCAGTACATCATATCACATAAACACATAATACCAATTGTCATCGAACGTTAAGCCTGCGGACCCTACGGGTTTGAGAACTATGTAGACATGACCGAGACACGTCTCTGGTCAATAACCAATAGCGGAACCTGGATGTGGCACCCCGGCTCAGAGAAAACCAGAACGCCCCGTATTCTAGCCCAGATATCGAGGAGAAGTCTCTGGAATACGGCACTGCTTGACATAGAACAAATCAGCTCTTATTACAAGAATAAATACAAAGGTCTGATGTTACAAAGGTTCACATCAGCACAGCGACACTACGTCTGCGATACTACACTTGCTCTATGCTAGCAGCAGAACAACTCTTAGCAGCGGAAATCTTCTAGCAGCGGAACAACGACGAAGGTGGTGAACTCCACTCCGCAGGGACTCTGGCTGGGACACGATCTAGCTCGCACAAATGGAAACCACGACAAGCAATCAAGCAATCACGGAATCACATGCAATCTGGCATGACACGCCAGGTCAGTACATTGAATGTACTTGCAAGCTCACAACAATCAAAAACATCAAGGCAAGACAACAACATAGCATTAAGCAGGTTTATTAAATTAACAGCTACCATGATATAACAGCAACTCCTAAGCATAATATGAAACTACTACAATACTGATAAATCACCATCTCTGATCTCCAAAACCATGTCTCTCTTGGCTAACAGGCCAAGCAATATACCATCTCGATCACCTCGTGATCAAAACCAAACTGTAACCGTGACCCTTACGACGATCACAACCCGACCAATGAATGGCCCGTGATCCTTACGGCGATCACAACCCGACCAATAAATGGCTCGTGATCCTTACGACTATCACAACCCGACCAATAAATGGCCCGGGATCCTTATGGTGATCACAACCCGACCAATACATGCCCCATGATCCTTACGGCGATCACAACCCGACCAATACTTGGCCAATTTGTACTGCTCCAAATATCCACATATCCATCACCTATATGTCATTCTGTCATGTGAGTGTTGATCGAATGGTGTACCCTAGTACGAACCCATGCCCATGACCGAGGACGCGGCTATCGATAGATTAAACACACACACACTTTGCAGAGGTAGCGCACTATACCCACACCACAGAACCCATGGCCTCGCACTCCCATTCGGGTGGACCAACGACGTTCTGACAAAACTAATCTACTGCCATGACACTCTCTCGGCCACTCCGACTCACTCCCCACTGGGCTAAGTCATGGGTGGCCCCGTGTCTACCTCAAGACACATCGACCACCATCGTGGCCCATCCCACACGGGGACATGGATCCAAAAACTCAAACAATGGGCACACAAGGCTTATGTCCGCCTACCTGATCAGGGTAGCGCGCGCCCATAACTTCCCTCGTTAGAGGCACCGGCGAGAGGCACGACAATAGACCGCATTAGGGCCGTCCCATTCCGGAAAATGTGGTTGCACTAGAAAAGTTCGATTCGGCGGCACCTGACCAACTTACTACAAATTTATCCCCAAGAAAATATAACCATAATAACTGATACTCCGATGTCAACTATCAAACTATAATCCAAGTCATAGCAATATCCAACAAATAATCTGATCATAATATCATCCTCTCAAAATACTCCAAGGGTAGCACAACACTACTATCATGATGAACAATAACACTACTACTCCAATATGCAAGAACAAGCTATCCAACTAAGATCCACATGTAAACATCATCTCCAAAACAATACTCCAAGCATCAGAACATCAACTAGCATCATGCAAATCATCATACTAACCACTAATAATCCAAAGGTAGCACGATATCCAAAGCAATACTCCAAAACATACTAACAGATATCATCATGAAACAATCGTAATATCAGCCACTAATACTCCCATGGCAACATGATACTCATCAACCACAAACATAACTCCTAGTAATCCAAACAATAGCATGGCAACAACAAGATCAAAATAATACTCCGAGAAAATGCCATGCACCGAGTCATGTAGCTAAAGTAATATTTTAAACAAGTTCAAAATGAAATAAACCATGTCACTGCATTGCAATCATGCAAATGGAGGGTGTGGCTTGCCTGGGGTGGAAGAAATCACCGGGAGAAAGTGCAAGAAGCTCGCGGAAAGAATCACCGGAAATCGTTCTCTCTCGGAGGGGGCTGATTAAGGGCAGGGGCAAAATGGTCATTTTCACAGTGTTAAACCATAGTGAAAATGGAACCAACAGAATGGGCTTGACGAAACAAAGAAGTGGGTTTTGGAATCACCTCATTTGGAGTTACGGATAAAAAGTTATGATGTTTTTCTGCCAGGAACCCATCTGTAATGAAAATATTTTCAACTAGGGGCCTGGATAGAAAAAGTGAAAACATAATCTAGGAAATACGCCTTCACCTTATCCACTCGAACAGTGGCGGGGCCAGTCAATGCTGTCGTGCGGGTCCCACGCGGGTGGGGCCCACCACTTATCCACGCTGGCCCGCGGGGTCAACGCGCTCTACGGCTGACCAGCGGGGCCCGCGGCCAGCTGGCAGGGAGGGGCGCCATCTCCTTCTCCTCGCGCTCACCCAACGGAGCAGAGGATGACGTGAGCTCCAGCGAGGCTTGCCGGCGGCTCCATCCACCATTTGGAGCGCTCGGACCACCCACGCGTAGAGGAGATGGAGGCGAAACCATCCCCGTAGGGCACGAACGCTGAGGAGGTTGGAGGCGATCCGGGCATGGACTCCGGTGGAGATGGCTTCGGTCGCCGGTGAAACTACGACAGGAGGCCACCCGAGGAGGGAGAGAGATTCTGGGGCGGCTTGCTGTCGGTGTAGGGGATGGCTAGAGGTGGTGTGGCGGAGGGAGATGGCCAGGGTCACCGGAATCGGAGCTGACCAGCACGGCAGCCATGGTGGCGATGAGGGGCATAGGGAGCTCCTCGAGCTCGGGGAAGAAGCTAGGCGGGGTACTGGGAGGTGGGGAAGAGCTTGGTGAGGCCGGGGCAC
>NC_041393.1:375783538-375859262 GCF_002162155.2 Triticum dicoccoides
CACTGTCACCGCCGTGGACGCGTGTCCGACGCCGTGGACGCGTGCTAGTGTGCATGAGCTCGTGGCAAATGACGGGGAGGAGCAGTGGGGGCTCTCACGGGGCAGAGGAGGCCAAGGGGGCGCAGGGAGGATGCGGCCAAGGAGGAAGACGATGGCCGGTGCACTGTGCTCTCGTGGGCGCTCGTCTGCGAGCGTTGGTGAGCAAGCGGATAGAGGGGAGGAGGGGTCTAGGAGAACGACGATGATGAGAGGAAGACAATGGACAGGCTCACGAGCGTGAAAACAACGAGAGGGGGAGGGGCCCGAGCAAGAAGACGCTCTGGGCACGGCCATTGCATGCCAAAACGGTGGTCACCGCATGCACTGGTGCACACAGTGCCACAAGTGATGCCAAACCATGTCTGGGTGTTAGTCCTTCCTGGGTAGGTTGTAACTATGGGGGTAACTTGGTTAAACAGGCTCTGGTTAATAAGTTATCACCCTCTGAAGTTTACTGCAGTAAACTTGGGTGAGAATTGGTGGTCAACAGGAAAGGGTTTAGAGCCAAAGAGTTTGTCTTCTAGGTTGAGGTAAATAAGGACTTTCATCCTGGTAAGTTTGAGGAGATTTGGATCAAGATTTAAAGTAGTTGCTTTACAACTGCATATTTGATCCAGAAATGAAGATCATGAAGGTGCACTCACATGGAGTGTCCACTATAGCTCAAATTGGGCAAGGCTTAGTCATTTGGTCATATGGAGATTCTTTAAAAAGCTCATACCAAATGGACAAGCCAAAATGGCACTTGCTTCACAAACATCTCTGCTGACCAGAAACTTGGAATAATTTTGGTGGTCAAATGGCTCAATGAAATGATGCCAAATTGGTTGGAGAGATGTTTTATGGGTAGAAGAATGATATGGTAATTTATAACGATTTTTGAAGTAATATAAAATGCACTTGCTTCACAACCTAAAAATAAGGCCAGAATCAAAGATTTGCTCCTGTGATCACATAGATGATTGGATGGGGCTGAAAATGAGTGAAGGGGTTTAATATGCGCACATTAAGGATTGTGCAAAAGTTCAACTTATTTAGATACTCCTAGCTAGTACTTCCTTCACAAAGCCTTCTATTTGACAGAAACTTTAAAAATTCACTGAGGAAGATTGGCTAGGCAAATAAATTTGAACTTGTGCATGGGGAAATTATTTGGACATATAATCATGCCCAAAAAGGTTGGGAGGCACTAGGAAAAATATAAATGACACTTCCTTCACAAAGTGTCATTCAGGGCAGAATAGAAAAAGGAATATTGGGGAATTATTTTTGAACTTGCCAAGGCAATGTTTGGGCATATTTGAGCTATATATGACCCAAAGGAATTATGAGAATTATTTGGGGATTTTTGGATGTACAAAAATATAGGTTGCTTCACAACCTAGGGCAGATAGGGTTATTCCTTTAATGAAAAAGGAATTTTCCCTTGAAAGGAATCTTAGGATTTGGTCAAGGAGTGAAGTGACAAGATCTTGGCTAGGTTTTGAGAATGATGAGCCCCTTGGGAGGAGGAATGAGGATGGTTTCCCAGGTGACAAGGCCACAGAACCACTCCAAAAAGAAAAACAGAGCAAAAACCAAATAAATCAAAAGAAAAAGAAAAGGCCAAAATCCAGGCTGTTACAGACCTTCCCCCCTTAAAGAAATCTCGTCCTCGAGATTTGGTTTCTCAGGGAACAAGTATGACTTGAGGATACCGTCTCCAACTTGGGTATCCTTTTTCCTTTATTTATTCTTCCCCCAAGAATTTCAGATGATCAACTTACCTTGATCTGGGGTGGTTTGCTTCACCTTTCCCAAGTTCTAACAGGTCTTTGCTCATATACTAAATCTTTTTGTTGACGTGAATATTCTCATATCTGCGGTGGTATCCAATGGATCTGAGCATAAATTTTCTTTTGATCATGAAAACCTTTTTGCTTCTGTCATGTGGTTGCTTCAAATAAATGCAGGCCTTCTGGTTTCAATAAATGCCGAGAATTATCATGGCGATCCTCTGACAGGGTCTGACTGCTCATAGGTGGCACTGATTTATCTTGATTTATTTCTTTGGCTCGAGCATGAGATATGTACCCACGATTTGACTACCTTCTGTCATGAGCACTATACTGGTGTATGGAGTTATAGCGGTGCCATGCTTCAAATATTTACATCTTGAGACTGGCCTGACAGGGGCTAACGGACAAATGCTTTTCCTGATAGACTGACCATGTACTTGATTCCGTCGGTGAGTATACCAGGTCTGAGCTGATTCTTCGGCTTTTGATTTTTCTCATGTGATTGATATACCCATCTGTAGTAATAGGCTGTGGTATGCTTTCATGTTGTCGCTGAAGTCAAACTGTGGAGCTTGCAAAGAAATCTTGGTTCTGACAGAACAGACTTGGATATTCCACACTAACCATGTCAAGCGGGTCGGCGGGATATGAAAATCCTTGTAAAAAGAGTAGGCCGCTGAGAGTATGACATTGTGGATCCATATGGGATTGTGGCTTTCAACTGACTTGGGTATCCGGACCCTGATGGTCGTGCAAAAATCATCATACCTTTACTGTCAGACTCATCCTTTGTATGGTCCTGATTTTCTTGGTTAGGATACCTTACTGAAACAACTTGGCCACTCGTCCTTGATTCTTCGTATGACCATGGATGCGATTAGTATTTTTGACATTATTCCTCCTTGTTTTATGACCTGAGTCTGCACACATATGGCATATACCCGGGGTTTGTAGCTGTACAGAGCTTATTGTTGAGGTCAATCATACAAGAAGGTGACAAGGTTTTATAATATCTCCTTGTCAATTGCGGGAATAATGATCTTGATGACCATTGTCAAGACTGTGGATTTTGTGATGTCACCTCCAAATATTATCGCTCCTTGCATCACATGAGATGTATTTTTGCTTATTTTCCTTTGCCTGACTGGGGAGGTTGTGGGATCCTTACTTTTCTTAGGTATATCTGCTGGATCTTTGCCGCATCTCGTATGAGTGACTGATATGACAGGGGATACATGCTCACCATACATAAGAAGGATATGCCATCGATCACTCGATCCTTGCGGTAGGCATATATTTTGACTGAATTTTTACCTCTGACAAAATTATTGCAAGTCTGATTCTTGAGTAGTAATGCCATACATCAGCAACTCATCATATAATCTCGGAGGATGGTGCAATATTATGGTACTGACGCGGACTGAGTGGCTTACAAGAGAAGCCATCCGAGTAGCTTGCTGAGGAAGGCTTGTTAACTTCTGCTTAAATATTTTGTCTGTGTATCGTGCAGAAGAAGGCTCTATAGCTTACACATGAAGCTTGGTCTGATTATTGTGCTGGAGAAGCCTGAGTTTCGTACTTGAGAAGCTTCTCCTCAGGTTTGCTTGTTGAGAAAAATTCATTTTCGTCTGTCCGAAGCTTTTACCGAGGTATCTTGCTGTGAAAGACTGGGTATCGGGGGCCGGAAATTGTTCACATATCATGCTGAGGAAAATTGAGGAGCCTTGCATAATAAATTTCTTTCGATAGCGTGTGGAAGAATACTTGGCTTCTTATATTCAAAACTTCATACTGATATGCAGACTGAAATCCATACACATGCCCATAATATTCTGAGGCTGATTATTTGCATGAGAAAAAAATGGTTCGACTATCTTCCTTGAGCATATCATATTCTGACTTTATTTCGGATGATAACATATTTCTAGCATCATGCATTGCTGAGCCAAAACTTTGTATATGATCCATACCTCTGTCTGAAAATATATCATTCGTCTTGTACCTGACATGTCTTTCTGCTGGCTGGATCATAACTGTTGTGAGGATTTTGCACTGACGAGGACTCGATGCTGATAATCAATCCAACACACCATTGGTATTCTAAACAGATATTAATGCTATAATGCAGTTGACTGGGTAGACCAAAATGTTTAGCTGAGCTTCTTCCAAATATTTGAAATCCTTATTGCTTCTTCAAGTCCGGTGTCAGTGGATGAGCAATTATTCTTTATAGGGGGAAAATAATGTAACACTGAGGCCCAAAAGAAAGAAGCAAAAGAAAACTCAACTAAACAAAAACAAACACAACAAACAATTCACACACAATCAATGTCAATATTACTGCTAGTCACACAATATGCATGCCAACTTAAGCACACAAATCTCGCGGGATCTCCGGTTCTACGATCTAGCATGCTGTGACGATGTGCACGAGGATGAATAAATGTGTGGAAGAATTGGTGTAAACAGCGCTACACCAAGTGCTAGCTTAGCCAGGGGCAACCTGAACTAGCTCGGGGGCGAGGACGTACTCGGTAATCATGTAGTGGGACACGAAGGTCGCAACCACATTATTACCAAGCGGACGGAAAAGGATCCATACTCGTCCAAGAAATAGGATAGCGGGGAAAAATTGAGGCTGCTGACATTGCCCTTTCTTGATTACTACGATCATTAAGGGTTGCCAACATGACAAAATAAAAGAACGATCCGGGATAGAAGCATGTCCATCACCGAAACGATAGACGGGACTGGAGGAAAGACATCGGCGCGATACCTGAGCACCATTTTTGCAAACAGTGTCAGGATCACTTGGCATCACTCTGCTGGGACAGAAATGACACCAAACACCGAAAGAAAAAGGAACTGGAGAAATGCAAAGGTTGAGCTGTAGTGGACCCGAACCGATGCCAGCTACACTCACCAGATAAACCGTTATCACAAATACTAAGGCTATATGCATGCTATGCAACAAACAAATGCAGCAACCAAATGTAACAAACAAACCAGACTATACTACCGATTTCTACTGGTTTCTACCGCTCGCGCTGACTAGGGCGTCCTACAGCCAGACTTGCTCTGATACCAAGCCTGTGGCACCTCGGCTCAGAGAAAACCGGAACGCCCCATATTCCAGCCCAGAGATCGAGGAGAAGTCTATGGAATACGGCACTGCTTGACATAGAACAAATCAGCTCTTATTACAAGAATAAATACAAAGGTCTGATGTTACAAAGGTTCACATCAGCATGGCGACACTACGCCTGTGATACTACACTTGCTCTATGCTAGCAGCGGAACAACTCTTAGCAGCAGAAATCTTCTAGCAACGGAACAACGACGAAGGTGGTGAACTCCACTCTGCATGGACTCTGGCTGGGACACGATCTAGCTCGCACAAATGGAAACCACGTCAAGCAATCAAGCAATCACGGCATCACATGCAATCTGGCATGACATGCCAGGTCAGTACATTAAATGTGCTTGCAAGCTCACAACAACCAAAAACATCAAGGCAAGACAACAACATAGCATTAAGCAGGTTTATTAAATTAACAGCTACCATGATATAACAGCAACTCCTAAGCATAATATGAAACTACTACAATACTGATAAATCACCATCTCTGATCTCCATAACCATGTCTCTGTTGGCTAACTGGCCAAGCAATATACCATCTCGATCACCTCGTGATCAAAATCAAACTATAACCGTGACCCTTACGGCGATCACAACCCGACCAATGAATGGCCCATGATCCTTACGGCAATCACAACCCGACCAATCAATGGCCCGTGATCCTTATGGCGATCACAACCCGACCAATAAATGGCTCGTGATCCTTACGGCGATCACAACCCGACCATACATGGCCCGTGATCCTTACGGCGATCACAACCCGACCAATAATTGGCCAATCTGTACTGCCCCAAATATCCACATATCCATCACCTATAAGTCATTATGTCATGTGAGTGTTGATTGAATGGTGTACCCTAGTACGCAATCCATCTTTTCTTTCTTTTTCCTTCCGATACTAAAAAAAGATTGAAAACCCATGCCCATGACCGAGGACGCGGCTATCGATAGATTAAACACACACACACACACACACACACACACACTCTGTAGAGGTAGCGCACTGTACCCACACTGCAGAACCCATGGCCTCGCACTCCCATTCGGGTGGACCAACTACGTTCCGACAAAACCGATCTACTGCCATGACACTCTCTCGGCCACTCCTACTCACTCCCCACTGGGCTAAGTCATGGGTGGCCCCGTGTCTACCTCAAGACACATCGACCACCGTCATGGCCCGTCCCACACGGGGACACGGATCCAAAAACTCAAACAACGAGCACACAAGGCTTATGTCCGCCTACCTGATCAGGGTAGCGCGCGCCCATAACCTTCCCTCATTAGAGGCACCGACGAGAGGCACGACAATAGACCGCATTAGGGCCGCCCCATTCCAGCAAATGTGGTTGCACTGGAAAAGTTCGATTCGGCGGCACCTGACCAACTTACTGACGGAATTTATCCCCCCAAAAAATATAACCATAATAACTGATACTCCGATGTCAACTATCAAACTATAATCCAAGTCATAACAATATCCAACAAATAATCTGATCATAATATCATCATCTCAAAATACTCCAAGGGTAGTACAACACTACTATCATGATGAACAATAACACTACTACTCCAATATGCAAGAACAAGCTATCCAACTAAGATCCACATGTAAACATCATCTCCAAAACAATACTCCAAGCAGCAGAACATCAACTAGCATCATGCAAATCATCATACTAACCACTAATAATCCAAAGGTAGCATGATATCCAAAGTAATACTCCAAAACATACTAACAGATATCATCATGAAACAATCATAATATCAGCCACTAATACTCCCATGGCAACATGATACTCATCAACCACAAACATAACTCCTAGTAATCCAAACAATAGCATGGCAACAACAAGATCAAAATAATACTCCGAGAAAATGCCATGCACCGAGTCATGTAGCTAAAGCAATATTGTAAACAAGTTAAAAATGAAATAAACCATGTCACTGCATTGCAATCATGCAAATGTAGGGTGTGGCTTGCCTAGGGTGGAAGAAATCACCGGGAGAAAGTGCGAGAAGCTCGCGGAAAGAATCGCCGGAAATCGTTCTCTCTCGGAGAGGGCTGATTAAGGGCGGGGGAAATGGTCATTTTCATAGTGTTAAACCATAGTGAAAATGGAACCAACACAACGGGCTCGACGAAACGAAGAAGTGGGCTTTGGAATCACCTCATTTGGAGTTACGGATAAAAAGTTATGGATGTTTTTCTGCCAGGGACCCATCTGTAATGAAAATATTTTCAACCAGGGGCCTGGATAGAAAAAGTGAAAATGTAATCTCGGAAATACGCCTTCACCTTATCCACTCGAACAGTGGCGGGGCCGGTTAACGCTGTCGTGCGGGTCCCACACGGGTGGGGCCCGCCACTTTTCCACGCTGGCCCGCGGGGTCAACGCGCTGTGCGGCTGACCAGCGGGGCCCGTGGCCAGCTAGCAGGGAGGGGCGCCATCTCCTTCTTCTCCTCGCGCTCGCCCGATGGAGCAGAGGACGGGGCGAGCTCCGGCGAGGCTTGCCGGCGGCTCCGGTCACCGTTTGGAGCGCTCGGACCACCCACACGTAGAGGAGATCGAGGCGGAACCATCCCCATAAGGCATGAACACCGAGGAGGTTGGAGGCGAGCAGGGCATGGACTCCGGTGGAGATGGCTTCGGTCGCCGACGAAACTATGGCAGGAGGCCACCCGAGGAGGGAGAGAGGTTCTGGGTCGGCTTGCTGTTGGTGTAGGGGATGGCTAGAGGTGGTGGGCGGAGGGAGATGGCCAGGGTCACTGGAATCGGAGTTGACCGAGGCGACGGCCATGGAGGCGATGAGGGGCACAGGGAGCTCCTCGAGCTCGGGGAAGAAGCTAGGCGGGGTACTGGGAGGTGGGGAAGAGCTTGGTGAGGCCGAGGCACCTCAGGGGTGGCCATTTATAGGCGGGGCGAGGAGCTGCCGCACTGTCACCGCCGCGGATGCGTGTCCGGCACCGTGGACGCGTGCTAGTGCACATGAGCTCGGGGCAAACGACGGGGAGGAGCAGTGGGGGCTCTCACGGGGCAGAGGAGGCCAAGGGGGCGCATGGAGGATGCGGCCGAAGAGGAAGACGACGGCCGGTGCACTGTGCTCTCGTGGGCACTCGTCTGCGAGCGTCGGTGAGCAAGCGGACGGAGGGGAGGAGGGGTCCAGGAGAACGGTGACGACGAGAGGAAGACAATGGACAGGCTCACGAGCGCGAAAACGGCGAGAGGGGGAGGGGCCCGAGCAAGAAGATGCTCTGGGTGCGGCCATTGCACGCCAAAACGGTGGTCACCGCATGCACTGGTGCACACAGTGCCACAAGTGATGCCAAACCATGTCTGGGGGTTAGTCCTTCTTGGGTAGGTTGTAACTACGGGGGTAACTTGGTTAAACAGGCTCTGGTTAATAAGTTATCACCCTCTGAAGTTTACTGCAGTAAACTTGGGTGAGAACTGGTGGTCAACAGGAAAGGGTTTCGAGCCAAAGAGTTTGTCTGCTAGGTTGAGGTAAAGAAGGACTTTCATCCTGGTAAGATTGAGGAGATTTGGATCAAGATTTAAAGTAGTTGCTTTACAACTGCATATTTGATCCAGAAATGAAGATCATGAAGGTGCACTCACATGGAGTGTCCACTAGAGCTCAAATTGGGCAAGGCTTAGTCATTTGGTCATATGGAGATGCTGTAAAAAGCTCATACCAAATGGACAAGCCAAAATGGCACTTGCTTCACAAACATCTTTGCTGACCAGAAACTTGGAATAATTTTGGTGGTCAAATGGCTCAATGAAATGATGCCAAATTGGTTGGAGAGATGTTCTATGGGTAGAAGAATGATCTAGTAATTTATCAGGATTTTTGAAGCAATATAAAATGCACTTGCTTCACAACCTGAAAATAAGGCCAGAATCAAAGATTTGCTCCTGTGCTCACATAGATGATTGGATGGGGCTGAAAATGGGTGAAGGGTTTTAATATGAGCACATTAAGGAGTGTGCAAAAGTTGAACTTATTTGGATACTCCTAGCTATTACTTCCTTCACAAAGCCTTCTGTTTGACAGAAACTTTGAAAATTCACCGAGGAAGATTGGCTAGGCAAATAAATTTTAGCTTGTGCATGGGGCAATTATTTGGACATATAATCATTCCCAAAAAGGTTGGGAGGCACTATGAAAACTATAAATGACACTTCCTTCACAAAGTGCCATTCAGGGCAGAATAGAAAAAGGAATATTGGGGAATTATTTTTGAACTGGCCAAGGCAATGTTTGGGCATATTTGAGCTATATATTACCCAAAGGAGTTATGAGAATTATTTGGGGATTTTTGGATGTACAGAAATATAGGTTGCTTCACAACCTAGGGCAGATAGGGTTATTCCTTTAATGAAAAAGGAACTTTCCCTAGAAAAGAATCTTAGGATTTGGTCAAGGAGTGAAGTGACATGATCTTGGCAAGGTTTTGAGAATGATGAGCCACTTGGGAGGAGGAATGAGGATGATTTCCCAGGTGACGAGGCCACATAACCACTCCAAAAAGAAAAACAGAGCAAAAACCAAATAAATCAAAAGAAAAAGAAAAGGCCAAAATCCAGGCTGTTACACTGGATGCTCATATTGGCTCCTATATATTCTACGAAGATCTTTATCGGTCAAACCGCATAACAACATACGTTGTTCCCTTTGTCATCGGTATGTTACTTGCCCAAGATTCGATCGTCGGTATCTTAATACCTAGTTCAATCTCGTTACCGGCAAGTCTCTTTACTCGTTCCGTAATACTTCATCCCGCAACTAACTCATTAGCTACAATGCTTGCAAGGCTTATAGTGATGAGTATTACCGAGAGGGCCCAGAGATACCTCTCCGAAACATGGAGTGACAAATTGTAATCTCGATCTATGACAACCCAACAAACACCTTCGGAGACACCAGTAGAGCACCTTTATAATCACCCTTTTACGTTGTGAAGTTTGGTAGCACAAAAGTGTTCCTCCGGTATTCGGGAGTTAAATAATCTCATAGTTTGAGGAACTTGTATAAGTCATGAAGAGAGCAGTAACAATGAAACTAACATGATCATAATGCTAAGCTAATGGATGGGTCATGTCCGTCACATCATTCTCCTAATGATATGATCCCGTTCATCAGATGACAACACATGTCTATGGATAGGAAACATAACCATCTTTGATTAACGAGCTAGTCAAGTAGAGGCATACTAGGGACTATATGTTTTGTCTATGTATTCACACATGTACTAAGTTTCCGGTTAATACAATTCTAGCATGAATAATAAACATTTATCATGAAATAAGGAAATAAATAATAACTTTATTATTGCCTCTAGGGCATATTTCCTTCAAATTATGTCAGGTTGCATTCATCATGCAACAGTTATAACCTAGGTTGACACAGAACTAGCTGCAATTCATCAATATAATGTAGGTATGTATTCCGTATATAGTCATACGTGCTTATGGAAAAAACTCATATGACATCTTTTGTCCTACCCTCCCGTGACAGTGGGGTCCTAATGGAAACTAAGGGATATTAAGGCCTCCATTTAATAGAGAACCAAACCAAAGCATTAACACTTAGTGAATACATGAACACCTCAAACTACGGTAATCACCGGAAAGAATCCCAATTATTGTCACCTTGGGGTATGCGGATCATAACTCATAATAGGTGTTGATACGTCTCCAACGTATCTATAATTTTTGATTGCTCCATGCTACTTTATCTACTATTTTAGGCAATATTGGGCTTTATTATCCACTTTTATATTATTTTTGGGACTAACCTATTAACCGGAGGCCCAGCCCAGATTTGCTGTTTTATGCCTATTTCAGTGTTTCGAGGAAAAGGAATATCAGACGGAGTCAAAACGGAACGAAATCAACTGGAGAAGTTAATTTTGGAAGGAAACCAACCTGATGGACTTGGAGTGCACGTCAGGGGAGTCCCGGGCTGCCCACGAGGGTGGGGGCGCCCCCTGGGCGCGCCCCCTGCCTCATGAGCACCCCGGAGGTCCGCCGACGTACCCCTTGCACCCATATATACCTACGTACCCCAAAACTTCCAGCCCAGAAGATAGATCGGGAGTTCCGCCGCCGCAAGCCTCTGTAGCCACCAAAAACCAATCGGGACCCTGTTCCGGCACCCTGCCGAAGGGGGATCCCATCACCGGAGGCCATCTTCATCATCCCGGCGCTATCCATGACGAGGAGGGACTAGTTCACCCTCGGGGCTGAGGGTATGTACCAGTAGCTATGTGTTTGATCTTTCTCTGTCTCGTGTCTTCTCTCGTGTTCCTCTATGGCATGATCTTGATGTATCCCGAGCTTTGCTATTGTAGTTGGATCTTATGATGTTTCTCCCCCTCTACTCTCTTGTGATGAATTGAGTTTCCCCTTTGAAGTTATCTTATCGGATTGAGTCTTTTATGAGAACACTTGATGTATGTCTTGCCGTGATTATCTGTGCTGACAATGGGATATCATGTGCCACTTGATGTATGTTTTGGTGATCAACTTGCGTGTTTCGTGACATTGGGAACCTATGCATAGGGGTTGGCACACGTTCTTGACTCTCCGGTAGTAGCTTTGGGGCACTCTTTGAAGTACTTTTATGTTGGTTGGATGAATCTGAGATTGTGTGACCCATATCATATAATCATGCCCATGGATACTTGAGGTGACAATGGAGTATCTAGGTGACATTAGGGTTTTGGTTGATTTGTGTCTTAAGGTGTTATTCTAGTATGAACTCTATGATGGATTGAGCGGGAAGAATAGCTTTATGTTATTTTACTACGAACTCTTGAATAGATAGAACAGAAAGAATAACTTTGAGGTGGTTTTGTACCCTACCATAATCTCTACGTTCGTTCTCCGCTATTAGTGGCTTTGGAGTGACTCTTTGTTGCATGTTGAGGGCTTGTTATATGATCTATCTATGTTATTATTGTTGAGAGAACTTGCACTAGCGAAAGTATGAACCCTAGGCCTTGTTTTCTATCATTGCAATACCGTTTACGCTCACTTTTACCACTCGTTACCTTGCTGTTTTTATTATTTCAGATTACAAAAACCTTTATCTACTATCTATTTTGCACTTGTATCTTCATCTCTTCGCCGAACTAGTGCACCTATACAATTTATCATTGTATTGGGTGTGTTGGGGACACAAGAGACTCTTTGTTATTTGGTTGCAGGGTTGTTTGAGAGAGACCATCTTCATCCTATGCCTCCTACGGATTGATAAACCTTAGGTCATCCACTTGAGGGAAATTTGCTACTGTCCTACAAACCTGTGCACTTGCAGGCCCAACAACGTCTACAAGAAGAAGGTTGTGTAGTAGACATCAAGCTCTTTTCTGGCGCCGTTGCCGGGGAGGTGAGTGCTTGAAGGTATATCTTTAGATCTTGCAATCTAATCTTTTTATTTCTTGTTTTTATCACTAGTTTAGTTTATAAAAGAAAACTACAAAAAAATGGAGTTAAGTTTGTCTCATACGCTTCATCTTTTTAATATCTTTCGTGAGTATGATGGAAAGGAAAATTGTGCTCAAGTACTAGAAGAAGAATTACATAGAATGCTTGGCATAAAATATGTGAATGATGAGCATGATTGCAATGTTGTTAGTATGAATTCCCTGAATACCCTTGATGCTAATGATATGCAAAGCCACAAGCTTGGGGAAGCTATGTTTGATGGAGATGATATTTTTTGTCTCCCAAGCTTTGATGAGCAAATTTACTATGATGAAAGCATGCCTCCTATCTATGATGATTATTGTGATGACACGTATGCTTTAAAGAATAATGATAACCATGAAACTTGTCATCTTGATCTTAATTTTCAATCACATGATAGTTATTTTGTTGAGTTTGCTCCCACTACTCTTCATGAGAAGAAATTTGCTTATGTGGAGAGTAGTAAATTTTCTATGCTTGTAGATCATGAAAAGAATGTTTTAGGTGCTGGCTATATTGTTGAATTCATTCATGATGCTACTGAAAATTATTATGAGGGAGGAACATATGCTTGTAGGAATTGCAATAATGTCAAGTTTCCTCTCTATGTGTTGAAAATTTTGAAGCTATGCTTGTTTTACCTTCCTATGCTAGTTGATTATTGTTCCCATAAATTGTTTGCTCACAAAATCCCTATGCATAGGAAGTGGGTTAGGCTTAAATGTGCTAGTCATATGCTTCATGATGCTCCCGTTATGTTTCAATTCTTATCTTTTATGTGAGCATCATTGCCATCATCATGCCTAGCTAAAAAGGCATTAAAGAAAAGCGCTTGTTGGGAGACAACCCAATATTTACCCTTACTGTTTTTGTGTGTCCACATGATTATGCTACTGTAGTAATCATGTTTTATAGCTTTTGTTTCAATAAAGTGCCAAGTAGAACCTTTGGGAAGACTTGGGTGAAGTCTATGTGATCTTGCTGTAAAAAACAGAAACTTTAGCACTCACGAGATTAGCTGCCTTTTTTTACTGGAGAGTGATTTTAGGTTGATTCTTTTTGCAGATGATTAATAGACAAATTTCTCAGGTCCAGAAATTTATTTCATAATTTTTGGGGTTCCATAAGTATACGTTTGATACAGATTACTACAGACTGTTCTGTTTTTGACAGATTCTGTTTTCTATGTGTTGTTTGCTTATTTTGATGAATCTATGAGTAGTATCGGAGGGTATGAACCATAGAGAAGTTAGAATACATTATATATTACACCAATATGAATTTAGAATGAGTTCATTATAGTACCTAAGTGGTGGTTTTATTTTCTTATAATAACGGAGCTTACGAGTTTTGTGTTGAGTTTTGTGTGGTTGAAGTTTTCAAGTTTTGGGTAAAGATTCGATGGACTATGGAATAAGGAGTGGCAAGAGCCTAAGATTGGGGATGCCCAAGGCACCCCAAGGTAATATTCAAGGACAACCAAGCAACTAAGCTTGGGGATGCCCCGGAAGGCATCCCCTCTTTCGTCTTCGTTCATCGGTAACTTTACTTGGAGCTATATTTTTATTCACCACATGATATGTGTTTTGCTTGGAGCGTCATTTTATCTTGTTAGTTTTTGCTTGCTGTTAGTTAGAATAGTGTTTTGCATCTTTAGTTTCAATAAAAAAGTCAAGGATAGCCTTTGCCATGCTTATTTTGCTAGTTTGCATGTTGCTGTTTGAAAACAGAAAGTTTACCGCTGTTGCAAAAATTCCCTAGAAAAGTCAGAGCACGGTCTAACTTTGAATCTTTTTGCATATTAAGCTCTGATAAATTTATTAAAGTGGGAATTTTAGTTCATAATTTTTGGAGTTAGGAAAGTATTGATACTCTTGCATTCTTTACAGACTGTACTATTTTGGTAGATTGCTGTTATGTTTGCATTGTTTGCATATGTTTGCTTGTTTAATGATTCTATTTGAGGATAGGAGTATTAATTATGCAGAGGCATTTAGTATGAAATGTTGAATAATAATTTTAGTGATTTATTACAGTAGAAAATGATAAGGTTTTGCATTGGTTTATACTAACCTATCTCACGAGATCTTGTTGAGTTTGTTGTGAATGAAGCTTTTGATAAAAAGAGAAACCATGATATGAGAGGAATTAAGGAGACACAAAAGTTAAAGCTTGTGGATGCCCAAGGCACCCCAAGATAATATTTCAAGAAGTCTCAAGCATCTAAGCTTGGGGATGCCCTGGTAGGCATCCCACCTTTTCTTCTTCAACAACTATCGGTTAGTATCGGTTGAGCCTAAGTTTTTGCTTCTTCACATGAGTTGTGCTATCCTTGCATTGTAGTTTTCTTTAGCTTTGCTTGCTGTTTGAATAAGTATCAAGATCTGAAATACTTTAATGAGAGAGAGCCATACACAAATTGGAATTTGCTAGAATACTCTATGTGCTTCACTTATATCTTTTGAGCTTGATAATTTTTGCTCTAGTGCTTCACTTAGATCTTTTAGAGCACGGTGGTGGATTTGTTTTAAAGAAACTATTGATCTCTCATGCTTCACTTAGATTATTTTGAGAGTTGTTAATAGCATGATAATTTGCTTAAAGTTATTACACTTGGTATTCAAGATTTGTGAAACTTTCTTTTGAGTGCGTTGAATACTAAGATAAGTTTGATGCTTGATAATTGTTTTGAGATATGGAGGTGATGATATCAAAGCAATGCTAGTTGGGGTGATTATGGATTTAAAGAATGCTTGTGTTGAAGTTTGTGATTCCGGTAGCATGCACGTATGGTGAACCGCTTTGTGATGAAGTTGGAGCACAATTTTATTTATTGATTGTCTTCCTTATGAGTGGCAGTCGGGGACGAGCGATGGTCTTTTCCTACCAATCTATCCCCCTAGGAGTATGCATTTAGTGCTTTGGTTTTTGATGACTTCTAAATTTTTGCAACAAGTGCATGAGTTCTTTTGATTAATGTTGAGTCCATGGATTATACGCACCCTTTCACCCTTCCATTATTGCTAGCCTCTCTTGTGCCGCACAACTTTCGCCGGTACCATACACCCATCATATACCTTCCTCAAAACAGCCACCATACCTACCTATCATGGCATTTCCATAGCCATTCCGAGATATATTGCCATGCAACTTTCCACCGTTCCGTTCATATGACATACATTACTTTTGTCATATTGCTTTTTGCATGAACTTGTAGTTGACATTGTTTTTGTGGCAAGGCCACCTTCATAATTTTCATACATGTCGCTCTTGATTCATTGCATATCCCGGTACACCGCCGGAGGCATTCATATAGAGTCATATTTTTGTTCTAAGTATCGAGTTGTAATCGTTGAGTTGTAAGAAAAAATAAAAGTGTGATGATCATCATTATTAGAGCATTGTCCTAGTGAGGAAAGGATGATGGAGACTATGATTCCCCCATAATTCGGGATGAGACTCCGGACTTTATAAAAAAATAAAAGAGGCCAAAGAAGCCCAAATAAGAAAAAAAAAAGAGGCCAAAGAAGCCCACCAAAAAAATGAGAGAAAAAGAGAGAAGAGACAATGCTACTATCCTTTTTCCACACTTGTGCTTCAAAGTAGCACCATGATCTTCATGATAGAGAATCTCATATGTTGTCACTTTCATATACTAGTGGGAATTTTTCATTATAGAACTTGGCTTGTATATTCCAATGATGGGCTTCCTCAAAAGTGCCCTAGGTCTTCGTGAGCAAGCAAGTTGGATGCACACCTGCTTAGTTTCTTTTGTTGAGCTTTCATATACTTATAGCTCTAGTGCATCCGTTGCATGGCAATCCCTACTCACTCACATCAATATCTATTGATGGGCATCTCCATAGCCCATTGATACGCCTAGTTGATGTGAGACTATCTTCTCCTTTTTTGTCTTCTCCACAACCATCATTCTATTCCACCTATAGTGCTATGTCCATGGCTCACGCTCATGTATTGCGTGAAAGTTGAAAAAGTTTGAGATTACTAAAGTATGAAACAATTGCTTGGCTCGTCATCAGGGTTGTGCATGATTAAATACTTTGTGTGATGAAGATAGAGCTTAGCCAGACTATATGATTTTGTAGGGATAACTTTCTTTAACCATGCTAATTTGAGAAGACATGATTGCTTTGATTAGTATGCTTGAAGTATTATTACTTTTATGTCAATATGAACTTTTGTCTTGAATCTTTCGGATCTGAATATTCATACCACAATTAATAAGATTTACATTGAAATTATGCCAAAGTATCACTCTGCATCAAAAATTCTTTTTTATCATTTACCTACTCGAGGACGAGCAGGAATTAAGCTCGGGGATGCTTGATACGTCTCCAACGTATTTATAATTTTTGATTGATCCATGCTACTTTATCTACTGTTTTAGGCAATATTGGGCTTTATTATACACTTTTATATTATTTTTGGGACTAACCTATTAACCGGAGGCCCAGCCCAGATTTGCTGTTTTATGCCTATTTCAGTGTTTCGAGGAAAATGAATATCATACGTAGTCAAAACGGAACAAAATCAACTGGAGAAGTTAATTTTGGAAGGAAACCAACCTGATGGACTTGGAGTGCACGTCAGGGGAGTCCCGGGCTGCCCACGAGGGTGGGGGGCGCCCCCCTGGGCGCGCCCCCTGCCTCATGAGCACCCGGAGGTCCACCGACGTACCCCTTACACCCATATATACCTATGTACCCCAAAACTTCCAGACCAGAAGATAGATCGGGAGTTCCACCACCGCAAGCCTCTGTAGCCACCAAAAACCAATCGGGACCCTGTTCGGGCACCCTGCCGGAGGGGGATCCCATCACCGGAGGCCATCTTCATCATCCCGGCGCTATCCATGACGAGGAGGGAGTAGTTCACCCTCGAGGCTGAGGGTATGTACCCGTAGCTATGTGTTTGATCTCTCTCTCTCTCGTGTTCTCTCTCGTGTTCCTCTATGGCACGATCTTGATGTATCCCGAGCTTTGCTATTGTAGTTGGATCTTATGATGTTTCTCCCCCTCTACTCTCTTGTGATGAATTGAGTTTCCCCTTTGAAGTTATCTTATCGGATTGAGTCTTTTATGAGAACACTTGATGTATGTCTTGCCGTGATTATCTGTGGTGACAATGGGATATCATGTGCCACTTGATGTATGTTTTGGTGATCAACTTGCGGGTTTCGTGACATTGGGAACCTATGCATAGGGGTTGGCACACGTTCTTGACGCTCCGGTAGTAGCTTTGGGGCACTCTTTGAAGTACTTTTATGTTGGTTGGATGAATCTGAGATTGTGTGACGCATATCGTATAATCATGCCCACGGATACTTGAGGTGACAATGGAGTATCTAGGTGACATTAGGGTTTTGGTTGATTTGTGTCTTAAGGTGTTATTCTAGTATGAACTATATGATGGATTGAGCGGAAAGAATAGCTTTATGTTATTTTACTACGAACTCTTGAATAGATAGAACAGAAAGGATAACTTTGAGGTGGTTTCGTACCCTGCCATAATCTCTACGTTTGTTCTCCGCTATTAGTGGCTTTGGAGTGACTCTTTGTTGCATGTTGAGGGCTTGTTATATGATCTATCTATGTTATTATTGTTGAGAGAACTTGCACTAGCGAAAGTATGAACCCTAGGCCTTGTTTCCTATCATTGCAATACCGTTTACGCTCACTTTTACCACTCGTTACCTTGCTGTTTTTATTATTTCAGATTACAAAAACCTTTATCTACTATCTATTTTGCACTTGTATCTTCATCTCTTCGCCGAACTAGTGCACCTATACAATTTATCATTGTATTGGGTGTGTTGGGGACACAAGAGACTCTTTGTTATTTGGTTGCGGGGTTGTTTGAGAGAGACCATCTTCATCCTACGCCTCCTACGGATTGATAAACCTTAGGTCATCCACTTGAGGGAAATTTGCTACTGTCCTACAAACCTGTGCACTTGTAGGCCCAACAACGTCTACAAGAAGAAGGTTGTGTAGTAGACATCAGGTGTCTACAATTTGCAAGATAGGATCAAGAACACAAATATATTCATGAAAACATAATAGGTTTAGATCTGAAATCATGGCACTCGGGCCCTAGTGACAAGCATCAAGTATAGCAAAGTCATAACAACATCAATCTCAAAACATAGTGGATACTAGGGATTAAACCCTAACAAAACTAACTCGATTACATGATAAATCTCATCCAACCCATCACCGTCCAGCAAGCCTATGATGGAGTTACTCACGCATGACGGTGAGCATAATGAAATTGGTGATGGAGGAAGGTTGGTGATGATGATGGCGACGAATCCCCCTCTCCGGAGACCTGAATGGACTCCAGATCTGCCCTCCCGCTGAAGAACAGGAGGTGGCGGCGGCTTCGTATCGTAAAACGTGATGAATCCTCCTCTCTATTTTTTTCTCCCCGAATAGGGTTATATGGAGTTGGAGTTGAGGTCGGAGGGGCTCCAGGGGGCCCACAAGCCTGCAGGGCGCGCCCAGGGGGTGGGCACCCCCCAAGGCTTGTGGCCTCTGGGTGGCCCCCTCTAGTTGATTCTTTCGCCAATATTTTTTATATATTTAAAAATATTCTCCATAAATTTTCAGTTCAATTCGAGAACTTTTATTTCTGCACAAAAAAATAACACCATGACAATTCTGCTGAAAACAGCGTCAGTCCGGGTTAGTTCCGTTTAAATCATGCAAATTAGACTCAAAAAACAAGGGCAAAAGAGTTTGGAGAAGTAGATACAATGGAGATGTATCAATATCCATATGCAAGACATACATCAAGTGTTCTCAAATCCAAAAAGTATTCAATCTGATAATAGTGAAACCTCAAAGGTAAAAACTCAAATCATCACAACAAGATAGAGAAGGAGAAACACCATATGATCCAACTATATTAACAAAGTTCGCGGTACATCAAGATCGTGCCAAGTTAAGAACGAGAGAGAGAGAGAGAGAGAGAGAGAGAGAGAGAGAGATCAAACACATAACTAATGGTACATACCCTCAGCCCCCGAGGACTTCCTCCTCGTCATGGAGACCGTCGGGATGATGAAGATGGCCTCCGATGATAATTTCCCCCTCCGGCAGGGTGCCAGAGAAGGCCTCCAGATGAGACCGCTTCAGTATAGAGGCTTGCGACGGTGGAGCGAATGTTCTAGGTTTCTCTTTAAGGTTTTTGGTATTTATAGGAATTTTTGGCATTCGTTTCATATCAAGGGGGCCCATGAGGGAGCGACAAACCTGCCACACTCGTCCAGGAGGGGGGGTGGGGCGCCCCCAGGCTTGTCGGTTCCTCGTGAGTCTTCTAATCCTTCCTCGAAGTTTAGGGGGTCTCTTTTGATCCATAAAGAATCACCGTAAAATTTCAGCCCAATCCGAGAACTTCTATTTCTGCACAAAAAACAACACCACGATAGTTCTGTTGGAAACATCGTCAGTCCGACCTAGTTCCATTCAAATCATACCAAAACCATATAAAATTGTTGTAAACATGGCATGAATACTTCATAAATTATAGATACATTAGGGACGTACCACACCCCTCCACCACCTGCACCTCCAGCACCCACATTTCACATCGCGCTGGTGGCGACCGGACCTCACCTGAGGCTGTACGTCAAGGTAGATGTTTGAAAATGTTACTGGGAGACGGGCACGCCACTGTCATGGGCGACGTGCACCTCCCCAGTAACTAGCATCTCTCCGCCAATCAGGTGCTTATCCCAAAGGTCTCGGTGAGTGGCCGCACCCGACGCGAGGAAATCGCCCACCGCCGCGCCCGCCTATTGCCGGATCCCGTCAATGACTAGAGGTATGCAACGAACTCAGCTCTGTGGGACACCTGGCTGCGCGTCAAGCATGATCCGTGACATCAATTGTTTTTTGGCGGTCGTGCTCCGAGCCCGCCACGCGCGCGTCGCTAGCCCTCCCCAGCCACACGGACGTAGGCTGGTCCGCAACCTAACGCCGACGCCATCCCCGCCCCGCCCGCTTTAATGACAGCCGAGGAGGAAGAGGAGCTCGTGAGGCAGTCCATGGAGGACTCCCTCCACACCCATGACGAGGCCCAGTGGCAGGGCCTCAAACAGATGATAGCCTCTCCGCGGCCAGCAACTTCGCCATCCCGGAGTTTGACGTCATGGTGAAGAAGGAGGCCAAGGATGCCGTGCAGCAGCAGGAGGAGGAGCCCGCGCCGTGGAACCGGCGCTCGTCGTCCAGAAGTGGTCCTGGACGGAGACAGTCCCGTGCACGCTGGAGCTCGTTCACGGCGAGGCCTGGTCACCGTCCCCACCACGGGAAGAGGTGGTGTAGGCGCCAATGCAGCCGCCTCCGGTTGCACCTCCCGCCTGGCAGGGGCCGCCGGCCCACCTGTGGACGACCCCGCCCTACATCGGCCTCACGGGCGATGAGGAGGACGACAATGGTACTGAAGGCGGCGGCGGCGGCGACGGGCTTCTAGTTTTTTTATGTCATTTTAGTTTTTAGTTTGTTTAAAAATGTGCTGGACTAGACTTGAGTTGTTTTATGTAAATATTTAAGGTTTTTAAATTACTTTTCCAGTTCTATTTGTGTTAGATTTGGCCGAATTTTGCTAGTCTTTAAAAAGGACAATTTGGGAAGTCTTCAATTTTATTTGGGTTAGATTTGGCTGAATTTTGCTAGTCTTTAGGAGGATAATTTGCGAAGCGGCGGCCTGGTTGGACGCACCTACGGTCGCACGACCGTAAACGAATGGACATGTCCGTTTTTATGTCTCAAAGAAACAAAATTCGAACGAAATGAACATCCGTTTAGGATGATGCGTTGGAGTTGCCCTACCAACCCCTTCCCCTGTCCACGAAATCAATCGAAGAAAAACACACACACACCTTCTCCCACAAGACCGAAGCCGAGGGGAGGCTTTATTACGAACAAACAGGCCATCAGCCCCCTTAAAGCCAGGACCAGGAAGCCAACACACACAAACACACACACCAACACCCTCCAAGGCGATAGCGAGCGCGAGGGCGCCCCCGCCCGCGTTGGAGACGAGACTCGACGAGAGGGGCCGACGCGGGGAGGGAACCGCCGTGAACCCGGGGAGAGCAAGCTCGCGACGCCTCCGCCGGGAAGGACCGTCGCCGCCGCGGATCTCTCGATCTGAGGTGCCGCGTCTCGATTCCCCGCCCCGCAGGTACGAGCGCTACGATCCGGGGCCGCTTCAATCCGATTTGGTTCAATTCGAATTGCTTCTCATTGCTCTTGATTTGTGCCCTGCTATCTGCTTGCCTGGAATTAGGGTTTTGTGCGCGGCAGCGCCGGAGATGAGCGTGGAGAGCCCTGGGAGAGCCGCCGGGAGCTAGGGTTTTTTCGCCGTCGGAGCGCTGGACCGCCCCCGACACCCTCCCAGGTTTTCCATGGGAGATGGAGGAATCGCGTGCGCCGTCCCGCCTCAGCGTGCAGTGGAGGGCTTCCGTGCCGACGCCCTCGTGAGGGGAGAAGCGATGCCAGACAAGGGGGAGAAAGCAGCGCACGGCCACCACCATCACCACCACCACCACCACCGCAAGCACTACTCTGCTTCAGCTGCCGACCTCGAGGAAGGGGAGCTGCTGCTCAATGGAGAGGCAGACAACACACGGGACTTGGACAGGACCATACCTCCCAAGAAATGGCGCAAGTTGCTGCCTTCGTCGCCAGCTGCAGAGTTGGAGCCGGGGGAGATTGTAATCATGCAATCAGAGCCAACAAGGAAGATAAGGAGGAACGTGGAGCTTGACAAGACTGAGTTTGTGCCTGTGACGCAGAGGAAAGGTAAGTCTGACAAGATCGGGAGAAAGTCTAATAAAGATGTGGTGGAGCCAGCGGAGGTTACTCCACTGGGAAAAAAGCGGGACCGGGATTATAGCGGCAAGATATGTTCGTCAGCTCACATCCGCGAGGATGGGAAGAAAGGCACTTCACGGGATTCTGATGAGGAGCCTGGCGAGATTAAGCCAGAGAGCAGCAGCACCGGCAGTGCTAGGAAGAGCCAGGCAGTAGAGCCCGAGAGCAACCACCGCAAACACCAAGCTGAGACATTCACTCAATCAGGGTCAAAAAGTCGAAGGAAGAGAGAGCCAAAGACTTCTTCTGCTGGGAAGCATTTGTCTGGAAGAAATCATGATATCTCGCCGCAAATACGAGATCGGCATGATCGGCTTGAGAGGAGCCCAGGCATCTTGGGACGCTTTCCTCATGACCGCATTCGCCATGAGAGGAGCCCAGGCCGCATGGAGCGCTCCCCACGAGACCGAGACCGTGGTCGTCACTGTGATAACAGAGACCGCAGCCCGTACATTTCACCACGACACAGAGCACGCCCGGCCCATCACAGGGATAACACACCGAACCACATTGATAATTCCCCTCGTGGGAGGACTCAGCATGAGGACATCAGAGACCGAACTCCGCTCTCTCATGATAAATCACCATCTGAACGTGGTCGAACAACTGACAGCCATGAAGCAAGTAAGAAGAGCAGGGGTGCTAAGCTTGAAAGCAACAACCTAGAAAATGTGCCGCACAAAAATAAGTCAATGAAGCAACCAACTAAGAGTAATAGTGGTAGCAACATAAAGAGTGAGGAGAGGATCTCCAAGGGGAAGGCATCCGAGGGCGTTCAATGCACTGAGTTGTTGCCACCACCTCCGTTACCACCACCGCCTCCGCCTCCACCTCCGCCTTTACCACCTAATATGCCTCCTCCCCTGCCCCCGCCACCAGTACCTGAGCAGCTGAATGATCTCGCTGAAGATGCCTCAATGGAAGAAGACATGGATATCTGTGACACCCCACCTCACACCAGTGAAGCACCTGAACTCAGTACTGAGCCCACTATTATCATGGGGAAGTGGTTTTACCTTGACCAATTTGGTGTTGAGCAAGGACCTTCCAAGCTTGCTGACTTGAAGAAACTGGTAGAAGACGGATATCTTCTTTCTGATCATCTAATAAAGCATGCTGACAGCAATAGATGGGTGACTGTTGAGAATGCAGCTTCACCATTGGTTCCATCTGATATTCCCTCGGTGTATGTGGACCTTTCTTCACAGAAGGTTAGCCCTCCAGAAGCCCCAGGAAATCTGCTCGACGAAGCTCGAGAAGGAGCAGCTTTGTTGGCATGGAGTGCTGAGGATGAAGAGGAAGCTTCTGAAGAACAGAAGGAAGATCTCTACATTGATAATAGGGTCGAGGCACTAATGTATGGAGCTACTATGGTGGATGGACATGAGCTTGATATTCTTGGAGGTAAAAACGTTTCTTTACTTTTTGAGCTGAACATTTAAATGCTTTTTTGATGTTAGTGGGCTGGGCTGGGCTGAGCTTGTTTTTTGGGCTTTTAGGGATTGTTTATTTTTGAGGGATTGTTTTTACAGCTTTTGAGGTTTCCGTTTGGTTATATCCTTTTGGGTTGCAAATTTCAGGGCCCTCGACTTTGGTAGTTTGGTTGTGCTCTTGCACTTTGCACCGAATCTTGGAATGTTTAGGATTTCCACGTGGCTGGGTCTGGGTCCGGGCTCGGGCCTTATATGATGTATTATTCGTCCTCTTTTAGTGCTATTTTTTCGGTTGTAGAATCTTGTCCCTGACCTTGGGTTTTCTTGGATTTTTGTTGCATTTCTCGTTTTAGTACATTTGTATCTCCATGATTTCTGTTTTTAGTCCGTCGGTATGAAAAGTGACAATTTCTGTAACTAACCTTGGGAAGTTCTGTATTAAGTCATTATTACATACTTCTGTTTAATTCGGGAAAAATAAGAACCATTTGGATCAGGTTGTTTTACACTCTTCTTTGATGTCAGTTTAAAAAAACAGGTGCTCCCTCCAAGCCATAATATAAGATGTTATTACAACCGATGTAATAACATCTTATATTATGGGACTGAGGGAGTAGTAGTTGTGGATGTTAATTTTAAACTTGTATTACGTGGTGTGCAAATATAATCTTTTGAGGGTTGTAAATGCAAGTACAGAGCTTACACATGCCTTAAAACAGAATCTATTGCTATCCTTTTGTTGTTTGGCTTTGATTCTCAGAGCTGTAATTGATGTGTTCCAGCAGTTACCCCTCATGGTTATACTTATCCTGTGTCTTACCTTGTTTGGAAATTGCAGAGGTTTTGGATGCACATTTTGAGCCTGTTGACTGGGAAAGGTGTAGTTACCCTGAAGGTATTGGATCAATCTGTGCTTGTTTATCCTTCGTTATTTTTTTACTCTTGCGCATGTGTTTTTTTTGAAAGGATGCGCATGTAATTTCTGAAAGCTAGTGTATGTTGCTTTAGTTCTCTAGATGTTACTTGTCCTCTAGATGGGGACACTACGTCTTACTCTGAAAACTAATCATTTACAACATGTACAAGGTGGAATGGTACCACCATCTAGTTCTTTGATCGCCCTTTGTTTTTTTGTTGACATACCGGGGTTTCTGTCTTCTTATGCCAGATTTTCCTAGGTTCCAAGGCCAATCTGCAAGAGATGATGGGATCAACAGAAGCATTGGATTCGTCAGTGGTGTTGGTCCTGTTGGGAGGGAAAAGTTTTATCATAATGTTGAATGTAGCGAGTGGTTTTCTGGTAGATGGTCTTGCAAAGGTGGTGACTGGAAGAGGAACGATGAATTCAACCAAGATAAGCCTTACAGGAAAAAGCTTGTCCTGAATGAAGGCTATGCTCTTTATCAGATGCTAAAGGGCAACCATGAGGATCCCCGCTGGCACTGCAAGGAAGACCTCTACTACCATGTACCTGCTAAAAAGCTTGATCTGCCGTTGTGGGCATTCTCATCAACAGAAGAGGACACTGACAGTGTTGATGATGCTAGTGCTATTATACCTGGAAGGTTGTGCCAGAATCAGATTAGACAACTTCCAAAGGGAGTGAAAGGGATGACGCTTCCAGTTGTTAAGATAAATGCTCGGGTTGTCAAGGATCAGTCCTCTATAGAACCATGCATAAAGTCCAGAGCAGCTGAGCGGTCACTTTCTAGATCTTCACGCTCCCACTCAACTGGAACTGATAGGAATTCTGTTCATGAAGGTTTGTCTCATTTCAAGAAACATCATGAACATGATTTACAAAGTCTGCAGAAGTCCAAGTCTGTTCCAAACATCCCAGAGGATCATGTTTGCACTGTTGAAGAATTGTCAGTCAAACTGGGTGACTGGTACTACATGGATGGAACTGGACATGAGCATGGCCCATTTTCTTACGGTGAGTTGCAAAAGTTAGTTAAAAAGGGCACTATTATTGAACAGAGCAGTGTGTTCAGAAAGATTGATAACACATGGCTTCCAGTTGTTAAGGATATAAAATCTGAGTCTGCTGCTCGCGATGGAGGGCCAAGAAGTTCAGATTCTACTTCTGCTCTTGTGGAGCAGTCCAACACTGTTGTGAACCATGGAGCTGGTAGGTTCCATGAGTTGCACCCCCAGTTTGTGGGTTATACACGTGGTAAGCTGCATGAACTAGTCATGAAGTATTTCAAGAGCAGGGAGCTTACTTTAGCCATAAACGAGGTCTTGGATCCATGGATCGCAGCAAAGCAGCCCAAAAAGGAAATAGAAATGAACTTTCTTAACAATTCAGCTTCAAGGAAAATCCTGCCAGGTATTCCGTCATATCTAGTCTAAACATGCACTATTTCCTTACTTTCTGCCATTAATTGTGCTTCTCAGCTTACCATCATGTTGACTAGTCCTTCCAGTTGCACATCGCACACCTTATGTTAATTTCTATGCTATATTCATGCTATTGTTATAATTATGTCTGTTATGACAGTCGATCTTTGCAACAGTTCCCTTTTTTGGCATTTCTGCAGAAGATGCTGGGTCTGTAAAAAGGGCAAGGCTGCTACCTAATCAAAGTGATGAAGATATCAATATGTATGAGGACATCCTTGCCAGTCAGAATGATGACTGCTCTTTTGAAGAATTATGTCATGATGCTGCTCTTGTTGAAGAGAACTCTACTAATTCCGTAGCTGGAAGTGACAGCTGGGGTTTACTGAATGTGCATGTGTTAGCAAGAATCTTCCATTTTCTGAGGGCGGACATGAAATCACTGATTTCTTCTGCAGCTACCTGTAAGCTCTGGAACACTGGTGTTCAGTACTACAGGAACACATGTAGATTTGTTGATTTGTCTTCTGTTGGCCTTCAGTGCACCGATTCTGTGTTTCATGGTATTATGGTATGACTCCCTTTTCTGTTTAAACTTTGAGATGTTATTTTTGTCATCTTCAAAGTTTGAACTTCTGACTCAAATTATTTATCTCCCTTTCAGGCTGGTTATGAGAAGCAAAATATAAGAACACTGATTTTAGTTGGGTGTTCAAATCTGAGCTCTCTTGCCCTTGGGGAAGTACTAGTGCAGTTTCCGAACATATGTTATGTGCACATTCAGGGTTGCAGTCAGCTATGGGATATGAAAAGCAGATTTCACCATATTAAATGGATTAAGAGCTCTTTGAATCCTGAGGAGTCACTCCAGAAAATTAAAAGCCTGAAGCAGATAGATGATGGAAACGATTATGCATCCAAAGTTGCAAGGAACTTGACCAGTCAGCTGGGTGGTTCTGATGAACTTGACGGCTATTTTGCTGATATCTCAAATAGAGAGAATGCCAATCTTTCCTTTGGGCAAGGTTTCTATAAACGATCAAAATGGCTTGATGCTAGAAAGTCCTCTGCTGTTTTGTCGAAGGATGCACAACTAAGGCGTTTGATGCAGAGGAAGGCCGAGAATAGCTACCGGAAGATGGAAGAGTTTGTCATCAATAGATTGAGAGAAATCATGAAGAGCAGCAGATTTGATTTCTTCATTCCAAAGGTACATGACTTGCTCATGTTATAAGTTTTGCAAAAGTAAAAATTGAGCCTACTTAAAAGTTGAAGAAGTTGTGAGGCTAGCAGATAGAGGGCAAGAAAAAAAAACTTATGCACTTTTACTAAACCTAACCATGTTGCAGAGGGAGATGTAAAGATTAAAAGTGTTCCAGTGAGCATCGAGGAAATACCTTTGTCTTTCTTCAATAGCTGTCTTCTTCCTTGGCAATGATTGTTTCATCTTCTCTTCCTTAAAAAAGGTCAGCGGCCTCAAAGCAGATAAGATCCTAAGATGCGACAATGACCCAATTATCTTTCAAAGAACGCCCGGATTACCTTGCAAACGAAAGAGGGAGGCTAATGGAAAAAATGTAGAACATTCTTAAGACTGGATTTAAGGAAACGCTTAGCCAAGGGGAGCTTACGTTGAATTACAGGTAGAAATGGTGTCTGCATGGCAGAATTTGTTCAGCCTGTCAACAAACTTACATGTTCCCGCTCCACATCCGGGATCTGCTTCTATGTCCTCCAGATCGTCCATCGCCTTCCTCTCCCACACTTCGCCAGCCCTCTCCGTACATCCAGCAAACTTGTCTGCATCCTCTACACCATTTCATCAAATTTGGCTGTCAATTCCTCATCTAACTCACATTATCTCCCTGCTCACCTTGTCCACCGTACCGATTGTTCTTCCCTCCTTTGCATTACTCAATTGCACCATGACACTGGCATCGATGCCATCCAACTTCACACCATTGTGACAACCGTTGTAGGTCCAGGTCTCTTAGTAGTACTGCCACAAGATGATGCCGGTGTGCTACGCATGCTGCATGCAGCATCCTCCTTCCCTTCAAGCGAATCCGTCCATATTTTGACATGTCGCTAGGAAAGGCCTCATTGACTGGTGTACTATGCAGTAGGCATGATACATCTTGAGCAACTTGTAGCGTATCACCAACATGAACCTTATTTTCAAGAATCCTTTCCACCATGCACATGAATTGACTATTCAATACAGTATCCATTCCATCCAGGATGTCTCCGGCATCAGTGGGTGATTTAACTGGTTGAATCTTTGACATTTTTCATTAACAATATCTTTGTTTTACAGGTTGCAAAAATTGAAGGTAGGTTGAAAAGTGGATATTATGCTCGGCATGGCTTTAGTTCTCTCAAGAATGATATTCGATCTATGTGCCGTGATGCATTGAGGTAAAGTTGCTCAGTCTAACTGAGTTGAAGGTTTGCAGAGCAGGGTAAGTTTGTGATATTGCATTTTCTCACATTTGATTTGCTACTACAGATATAAAGGCCGAAGTGATTTGGGAGATATGAAGCAAATTGTTGTGTCCTTTATCCAGTTAGCAAAGAGACTTGGTAACCCACGATTGATTTCTGAGAGAGATGGAGCAGTAGCCCAGAAGGACAATTCTGACACGAGTCAATATTCTTCAGACGCAAAACTAAAAAAGAAACAAAATAAAACTACGGGGGAAAGAAGGGGAGGAAACTGGGCTACTGCCTCTGCTGGTGCAGATGCTTCATCCCGTGCCTTCGACCGTGAAATTAAAAGAAGCCTCTCTAAATTAAAGAAAATGGATGTTGATTCTGGGAGTGAGACATCTGATGATGATGATGGATACTCTGAAGGTGATGAAACTGAGAGTGAAACTACTGTTTCTGATACAGAGAGTGACCTTGACTCAAATTCTGCAGCATGGGACTTGAGGGGAAATAGTATGAAGTTGTTTGAATCTGGTGACTCTGTCGGGGATGATCGTGGATGGGGTGCTCGCATGACAAAAGCAAGCCTTGTCCCTCCTGTTACTAGGAAGTACGAAGTGATTGAGAAGTACCTTATTGTAGCAGATGAGGAGGAAGTACAACGAAAAATGCGGGTTGCTTTACCTGATGACTACTCTGAGAAGCTGCTCTCGCAGAAGAATGGTACTGAAAATTTGGAGATTCCAGAGGTTAAGGATTATCAACGTAGAAAGGTACCTGGGGATGAAGTTCTTGAGCAAGAAGTATACGGCATAGATCCATACACACATAATCTCCTGCGTGACATTATGCCAGCCGACGTTGGCTTGTCATCTGCTGACAAACATACCTTTATTGAGGAGGTATTGCAACTGACAAAGACTTTTTTTTTCTTTTCATTTTAGTTCATTTGCTGGGATGCTTTGGACTCACTTAGATATTGTGATTGCAGCTGCTTCTGAATACTTTGAATAAGCAGGTTCGGGATTTCACTGGTTCTGGAAATACTCCTATGGTTTACCCCCTTAAACCTGTCATTGAAGAAATCCAAAAGTCTGCAGAGGAGAGTGGTGATAGACGAATTGCAAAGATGTGCCTCGGAATGCTAAAGGCCATGAGGAGCCGGCCTGAACATAACTATGTTGCTTATAGAAAGGCATGCATTCAGCAACACCTTATTCATTAATGTTTGCATACCATCATAACTAGACGGTCCTATCTTAACTTTCCACATGTTCTTTCAGGGTCTTGGAGTTGTTTGCAACAAAAAGGGTGGATTTGGCATGGATGACTTTGTTATCGAGTTCTTCGGGGAGGTGTGTTCTAACTGTATATCCAATGTTTCTAGAATTAATCCATATTATATAAAATCATAATGTATTTATATATTTGTAACCTTTGCAGGTTTACCCTTCTTGGAGATGGTATGAGAAGCAAGATGGTATTAAACATATACAAAACAACAGTGAAGATCAAGCTCCTGAGTTTTATAACATTATGTTAGAAAGACCAAAGGTAGTTTCCGTTTTAAATTTTTTGATGCCATCCAAGTATCTAATCTGTGAGTGAAGACATCATGAGCAAGGGTTATTACAGATGACTGATCTTTTGCGTTTGTTATGATGAAAGGGGGACCGTGATGGATATGACTTGGTTTTTGTTGATGCTATGCACAAGGCTAACTATGCGAGCAGAATCTGTCATTCATGTAACCCCAACTGTGAAGCAAAGTAAGCCCATTAATCTCCAGATTTTTATGACACAATAATTTCCTTTTTCACTACACATGACTCTATGCTATCTGTTTTCAGTGTTGACCTGAATTTCTTTTACACCCATTTGTGAAAGAGGTTCACTGATCCAAAGTTCAAGCGTATACTCCCTCTGTCCGGAAATACTTGTCGAAGGAATGGATGTATCTAGACATATCTTAGTTTTAGATACATCCATTTTTATTCATTTCTCCGACAAGTATTTTGGGACGGAGGGAGTAATTTTTAAGTGATCAACATTGATAGGATCTTGACTCTGCTGTTGTGCAAGTCCTTTACCTTTATACAACTGCTTTGTCATTCCTCCATTCTTCAAAAGTTTTATGAATTTTTGTCATCGTTTTATCATGTGGTGGTTAATGCATGTGCATTAGAACTTCAATAGCGAATGAGCAAAACTATTCCTGTGTTGTTCCGTGTTTAATGCGTTAAGCATTTGCAGGTATTTTTTCTCACACTTCTTATGCTAACTAGTGCTCCTTAATTTTATTTTCCAGAGTGACTGCTGTGGATGGTCAATACCAGATTGGAGTCTACACTGTTAGGCCGATTGCAGAAGGCGAGGAAATCACTTTTGATTACAACTCTGTAACTGAGGTGAGCATCACTGTGTTCCTGCATAAGCTACGTTTTAAGTTACACTATTTTAAGTTTACATTCTTGTTCTGCTAGAGTAAGGAAGAGCATGAAGCATCGGTTTGCCTCTGTGGAAGTCAAGTATGCCGGGGCAGCTATTTAAATTTTTCTGGAGAGGGAGCTTTCGAGAAGGTAAACTTTTGCAAGCATTCTGGTTGATGGTTCAAGGTTGACTGTGGTTTACCTAATTCCTAAACACTATTTTCCTTTATTTATTTTGCATCATTTTGACATAATCACATCTGCTAACGTCATCGTCAACCAGGTGTTAATGGAATTCCATGGTGTGCTTGATCGACACAGTTTGCTGCTACAGGCTTGCGAAGCAAACACTGTCTCCCAACAAGACTTGATTGACTTGGGTAGAGCTGGTCTTGGTACCTGTTTGCTTGCTGGTTTGCCTGGGTGGCTTGTTGCTTACACGGCCCAGCTGGTAATTCATAGTTCTCTTTCTTGTTCAATTTCTCTTCCGATGCGATAACCAGTTTCTGTGCTCATGGCAACTTTTCATGTAAATGAAAGGTGCGGTTTATATTCTTCGAGAGGCAGAAACTTCCTAATGAGATCTTTAAGCACAACATGGAAGAGAAACGCCAGTTTTTTACAGATATAAATATGGATTCCGAGAGGAATGATGCTGAGGTTCAGGTACATGCTGATGGCTTGGCTTCACCTCGTGTTTCTTTGACTTGCATGATTTGATCTAATTCTGTCTCTACACGCAGGCTGAGGGTGTATTAAATTCTAGATTACAGCATTTAACTCATACACTTGATAAGGTGGGTAATTATTTTCAATTACTTGGAACTTGTTCTGCAGTAGCAAAAATTATATATTATCATCGATAAACCCAATGAGAATCTTTTTGCTTGATTTTCTATTGAATTTTCGACGATATGTTATCTTTAGGTAAGGTATGTTATGAGATGTATATTCGGGGACCCCAAGAATGCCCCCCCTCCTCTGGTGAGGCTTACCGGGAGAAGTCTAGTGTCTGCCATCTGGAAAGGGGAAGGCTCATTAGTTGATGAGCTCCTTCAGTCAATTGAACATCATGTTGACGAAGATGTACTTACCGATCTCAAGGACAAAATTCGGCTTCGTGATCCATCTGATTCTGAAGACATCGAGGGAGACATCCGAAATTCTCTGTTATGGTATGTTTGAAATCTGACTCTCCTCAGCTCTAATTATCCAAATTTGGATTCTGACTCCCTTCTACAGGTTGCGTGATGAGTTGCGAACTCTTTCATGCACATACAAGTGCCGGCATGACGCTGCTGCTGATTTGATTCACATGTATGCTTACACAAAGTGTTTCTTCAGAGCCCGAGTAAGCGAAAGCTTTCTGTCTTTCTCTCAGTCGCGAAACAAATGCTTGTGATTTTGTTTATCTGTACTTGAAGCTGACCCAACTAACACCACGTACAGGACTACAAGACCGTAAAGTCTCCACCAGTTCATATCAGTCCTCTTGATTTAGGTCCCAAATATGCTGATAAACTGGGACCAGGTTTCCACGAGTACAGCAAGACGTACCCAGAGAACTATTGCTTAGCACAGCTTATCTATTGGTACAGCCAGAATGCAGAACCCGAATCTAGACTGACAAGAGCTAGAAAGGGTTGTATGTCATTACCAGATGTGTCCTCTTTCTATGTAAAGTCTGTAAAGCCAACTCAAGAGCGAGTTTATGGCACCAGAACTGTGAGATTCATGCTATCACGGATGGTAAGTGCTACTTCTTCAAGATTAATGTATTTGTCTGATGGCGTGTTTTCTAGTGGCTGTTGTGGTTCGACTTGGTCACAAATGTAATGACGTTGTTGATGGTTGATTGACAGGAGAAACAGGCCCAACGTCCATGGCCGAAGGACCGGATATGGGTGTTCAAGAGCGACCCAAGATTCTTTGGCACTCCAATGATGGATGCTGTGCTGAATAACAATTCTCCTCTTGATAAGGAGATGGTGCATTGGCTAAAGACAAGATCGAACGTTTTCCTAGGGTAGTCAAAAGGATCGTAGGCAGAGGGCATTGGTTTTTCTCTTAGGAGATTTTAGTCAACGACATTCTTTTTTTCCTACTCACCTTACCTACCTAATCATGGGACATAGCTTTTAGATGGCAGGTTGTACAGTCACCACTCCCTACCTACCTACCTACCTAGCTGTAGAGATGTATTCGATTAATAACTGATAGATCACAGATCATCATCGATTGGATGTAGCGTCTTTTCCTGTTGCATAGAATTGTTTGCCTGCTTATGGGCTGATGTACTTGTAAATGCAAAACAGATGCAATCTTAAATTCAGCAACGTGTTACAGCTTTCGGTGCTGCATTTCTGTCTCCCTTGAGCGATTGTGCTAACACAAAAATTACATGTTTCTCATTTTATTGATTTTTTCTTTTTGCGTGGAAAAAACTTGTATTACTCGTCAAATGTTGTTGCAATCATTGTTGCATAGCTGTGCAAAACCCATAGATCCACTGCCTAGCCATATACTTGTTGTTTTAGAGATTTTATAATACAGACTACTTACAGATGTATATACATATATTTTATAGTGTAAATTCACTCATTTTGCTTTGTATGCAATTCATATTAAAATCTCTAAGAGGTCTCATATTCAGCAATGGAGGGAGTAGCAACTAGACTAAACAATCTAGCATAACTAGCCATAAAATGGCTTATAGAGTTCTATCATAGTCGAACATGAGTGATACAACTCTTTCTAACAACTTCGGTTTGATCTTTCGAACTAAGAAGACATATCTTGATTTATATTTCTTCTCATTTTTCACCATATTTATGGCTTCCATTATAATCCTATTCCACATCAAGCGAAAGATTGCTCCATTGCATAGCGAGGGAAATTCCTCCAGAAAAAGCATTTAGTTCTGTTTCAAGCACATCATGGCATGATAAAAGATGATGACAAGCGGTAAATATGATCTTCCCTTAAGTATCCCGAAGGACCATGCCTGTTGTTGCGGATCCATTCCGGGCAAACGATCCGTCGGTGTTCTTCACGGAACCTTGTTTTGGTGGTGTCCACGAAACCTTTTATTGAGTTAGAGCTAAGCCTTGGGGGCCAAGGCATAGGGAACGATTAGGGTTTGGCGCACCCCATCTCCCTAGGAGAAGGCAACCCCTCTTCCAAGCATTGGCCCTCCCGCCTATAACTATGCGAGAAGCCCTCCAACACATCCTTTTGTGCTTGGAGGTTGTACCCCCCTCTCTCTCTCTCTCTCTGAAAAATTCGCTCGGTCATAAGGGTGTTCCACACCACCTCTAGTCTCCGGTGGTTCTTTGTTCTGTACGGCGAAGCTTTGCTAGATCAGTGATTCCGTATGCGTGCATACTGGCATGGTGTCCCCATTTCTGCTGCGTTTGTTGGTAACGATACGATCTATCTCTTGCATCTTCATCATCTTCATGTTGATCCTAAGGGAATCTTCAATACAAGACGCTTAGATAGGCGCTTATGAAAATAAAATTAATCTTGTAAAATTAGAAAATGATTAGAGTGCCTGCCCGTTTCAACGCTAGCCACTAATAACGGGCGCTAAAAGAAACGTAGCGCTACACTCAATTCTTTTTTTGTGTTGATTCCGTAACTAATGGCTAATTTTACACATTATAAAAGGCCTAAGCGTTGGGTTCTTTTTCTACGCCGATGCTAGTGCTGACGCTAGGATTTATCGGCTCAACTGCCCATCGACGAGGATTTCGACCCTAGCGCCCCCTCTAGCGCCCTGCATTGTGGATGCCCTAAGCGTGTATGTACATACAATATTTTTTTATCTTATACTATGTCCCCAACAAATACATCACTACGGATTTTTTTCGTGCGGGTTTTGCCAGTGTGACCAAATGCAGTGCCACACGCATAGTATTCGTATTTGTCTTGCGACGTTTAGCGTCACATATGTTTAATATTATCACGAAGATTCGTAATATACAACCCATTCATAATGAAAGTATGACCCTTATGTTATTCATAATACCCAACAACTATTGTTATCTTAAATGTACAACATTCTTGCAACAAACAATATTCCAAATGATGTTTTTGCAAAAGGGTGGAGTGTAGTAACATAAAGATAAGTAGAGAGGTAATACGCTGATGGTGAGAACAACAACTTGACTGTGTTCCCAAACGTATCAAAACCTCATTATCAGCCAGTCGTTAAGGCCGTATTATTTCTTGCATCAAGTTGCAAAAGTATGCACTCGAACCAGTATCCTCGTGATCAACTCTTTTAATCACAATACCCTTCCCAAGAATTACATTTCAGACCAACCTTTTATACATCTATAAAGTCTTCTTTCTTTCTGCCTTTATACTTTTTATGGTTTTACTGCCAATGTCCCTCCTCAGAGAAGAAGCCCCCAACTTCAAGAGTGGTGCTAGCCTTGGACTTCTAAATCTCACTAACACCCTTTGGACCTATTCTTTCTCTTTAATTTATCATTTTATTCACCATCATCATATATTTTTCAAAAAGGAGGTTGAAACCTATGCTTTTGCATTAGTATGATGCACACATCTATTTTCTATTATTAAAGTTGATGCAAGGCAACGACGCCAAAAACATTAACAAGGACAGTGCATAACATATGCTACCACATACGAACCATCACAAGACATGAAATGAACACCAAAACTTCTACCGCAGAAACATCTTCAATAAGGAATAAATGGCTCATGTCACCGTCGCCATGCTCTGTCGGAATTGCATTGATGGAGTCAAATCCAACAGATCTTGGGTAGGGGGTCCCAAGCTGGTAGCCTTGGTGCGATGGTAACAAAGATACATGTCTTACCCAGGTTGGGGCTCTCTCGAAGAGATAACACCCTACGTCTTGCTTTGATTGTATTGATTGAGAGGGTACAGAGTACATGTTGATGTACCACAAGATTGTGTATGAATGAGTTGGCGTCTACGACCCTCCCCCTCGGCTTATATAGATATCGGGGGTGCCTAGGGTTATAATAGGTCGGTTGCATCTAGGGATAAACATGCCTAAGATCGCCTCCTAGTCTTGGAGTACACACAAAGTCTTCGGAATATTTCGTCTTGGTTCTCCAGGGAGCTTGACGAATGTGGCCCATTGGATGGTTATTTTGGGGGTCCTCGGCCCGGCCCATATGTTTGGGAGCTGATGCGGCGAGCACCCCCTAGTCCATGATACCATCAGTAGCCCCTGAACCAGTCTTCAATTAGAGGACGTTATTTGGTCTCCCTGGTTGCCTCTGTCTTCAGACGTCAGTCTTGCAAGCTGGTTCAATGAGCCTCCCATCTTTTCTTCTGAAGTGGTCATGTTTTGGCGATATGTATCGTTCCTTAGGTATCCGAGGAGTCCTCCAAAATTTCATCAAAACCTTTACTCGAAGCCTTTATAGCATTTGAGGAGATCCTGAGGACGAAGGGTCTCTTGTCGAGTACTTTCGCCTTGAGGGCGAAGCAAATGTCTGCCGAGGACCGCACATACCTTGGCAAGTCCAGGGTACTGATACGTCTCCAACGTATCTATAATTTTTGATTGTTCCATGCTATTATATTACCCCTTTTGGATGTTTATGGGCTTTATTTTACACATTTATATTATTTTTGGGACTAACAAACCGGAGGCCCAGCCCGTATTGATGTTTTTCTGCCTATTTCAGTATTTCGAAGAAAAGGAATATCAAACGGAGTCCAAACGGAATGAAACCTTCGGGAGCGTGATTTTTGGAACGAACGTGATCCGGAGGACTTGGAGTGCAAGCCAAGAAGCAGCCGAGGCGACCACGAGATAGGATGGCGCCTCCCTGTAGGGCGCGCCCCTGTCTCGTGGGCCCCTCGGGCGGCCACCGACGTACTTCTTCCTCCTATATATACCTACGTACCCCGAAAACATCCAGGGAGCACCCGAAACACAATTTCCACCGCCGTGACCTTCTGTATCCGCAAGATCCCATCTTGGAGCCTTCGCTGGTGTTCTGCCGGAGGGGGAATCGACCACGGAGGGCTTCTACATCAATACCATAGCCCTTCCGATGACTTGTGAGTAGTTTACCACAGACCTACGGGTCCATAGTTATTAGTTAAATGGCTTCTTCTCTCTTTTTAGATCTCAATACAATGTTCTGCCCCTCTCTTGTGAAGATCTATTCGATGTAATCTCTTTTTGCGGTGTGTTTGTCGAGATCAGATGAATTGTGGGTTTATGATCAAGTTTATCTATGAATAATATTTGAATCTTCTATGAATTCTTTTATCTATGATTGAGTTATCTTTGCAAGTCTCTTCGAATTATCGGTTTGGTTTGGCCTACTAGATTGATCTTTCTTGCCATGGGAGAAGTGCTTAGCTTTGGGTTCAATCTTGCCGTGTTCTTACCCAGTGACAGAAAGGGTTGCAAGACACGCATTGTATTGTTTCCATCGAGGATAACAAGATGGGGTTTATATCATATTGCATGAGTTTATCCCTCTACATCATGTCATCTTGCTTAATGCGTTACTCTGTTCTTATGAACTTAATACTCTAGATGCAGGCAGGAGTCGGTCGATGTGTGGAGTAATAGTAGTAGATGCATGTAGGAGTCGGTCTACTTGTTATGGACGTGATGCCTATATACATGATCATGCCTAGATAATCTCATAATTATTCGTTTTTCTATCAATTGCTCGACAGTAATTTGTTCACCCACCGTAATACTTATGCTATCTTGAGAGAAGCCTCTAGTGAAACCTATGCCCCCCGGGTCTATCTCTTATCATATTTGCTTCCAATCTACTTTTATTTGCATCTTTACTTTTTTGCATCTATATTATAAAATACCAAAACTATATTTATCTTATCATACTATCTCTATCAGATCTCACTTCCGCAAGTGGCCGTGAAGGGATTGACAACCCCTTTATTGCGTTGGTTGCGAGTTCTCAGTTTGTTTGTGTAGGTGCGTGGAACTTTTGAGGAGCCTCCTACTGGATTGATACCTTGGTTCTCAAAAACTGAGGGGAATACTTATGCTACACTTGCTGCATCACCCTCCCCTCTTCGAGGAAAACCAACGCAAGCTCAAGACGTAACAAGAAGGATTTCTGGCGCCGTTGCCAGGGAGGTCTTCGCTCAAGTCAAGACATACCAAGTACCCATCACAAACTCATCTCCCTCGCATTTACATTATTTGCCATTTGCCTCTCGTTTTCCTCTCCCCCACTTCACCCTTGCCGTTTTATTCACCCTCTCTTTCCCAATCTCCTCTTCTCTTTTCGCTTGCCTTTTTTCTGTTTGCTTGTGTGTTGGATTACTTGTTGCCATCGCGCAAGATAATACCAAATTGTGTGATTTCTTGAATACCAATAATAATGATTTCCTTAGTACTCCGATTGCTCCTCCTAATGATGTTGAGTCTTGTGAAATTAATGCTGCTTTGCTGAATCTTGTTATGAAAGATCAATTTGCCGGCCTTCCTAGTGAAGATGCCGCTACTCATCTAAACAACTTTGTTGATTTGTGTGATATGCAAAAGAAGAAAGATACGGATAACAATATTGTCAAATTGAAGTTATTTCCGTTTTCTCTTAGAGATCGTGCTAAAGTTTGGTTTTCGTCTTTGCCTAAAAATAGTATTGATTCTTGGAACAAGTGCAAAGATGCTTTTATCTCTAAGTATTTTCCTCCTGCTAAGATCATCACTCTTAGGAACGATATTATGAATTTTAAACAACTTGATCATGAGCATGTTGCCCAATCTTGGGAAAGAATAAAATTGATGCTTCGTAATTGCCCTACTCATGGTTTGAATTTATGGATGATTATACAAAATTTTTATGCCGGGTTGAACTTTGCTTCTAGAAATATCTTAGATTCGGCCGCGGGAGGCACGTTCATGGAAATCACGTTAGGAGATGCTACAAAACTTCTTGATAATATTATGGCTAATTATTCTCAATGGCACACCAAAAGATCTTCTAGTAAAAAAGTGCATGCTATAGAAGAAATCAATGTTTTGAGTGGAAAGATGGATGAACTCATGAAATTGTTTGCTACTAAAAATACTCCTCTTGATCCCAATGATATGCCTTTGTCTTCTTTGATTGAGAATAATAATGAATCTATGGATGTGAATTTTGTCGGTAGGAATAATTTTGGAAACAATGCTTATAGAGGAAATTTCAATGCTAGACCGTTCCCTAGTAATTCCTCTAATAATTATGGAAATTCTTACAATAATTCTTATGGTAATTTTAATAAGATGCCCTCTGATTTTGAGAATAGTGTGAAAGAATTTATGATTTCTCAAAAGAATTTTAATGCTTTGCTTGAAGAAAAATTGCTCAAAGTTGAAGATTTGGCTAGGAACGTTGATAGACTTTCGCTTGATGTTGATTCTCTTAAAATTAGATCTTATTCTCCTAAGCATGATATCAATGAGTTCCTCAAAGTAATGAGAATTTCCATTGATGAGTGTAAGGAAAGAACCGCTAGATTGCGTGCTAAGAAAGATAGCTTTATAAAAGCGTGTTCTTCTAGTTTCCATGAAAATAATGATGAAGATCTTAAAGTTATCAATGCATCTCCTATTAGATCTATGTTTTGCAATATGAATTTTGATGATTATGGGACTGATGATGAATCAACTTTGCCTAGAAGGCGTCCCAAAAATTTGGAGTCTTTAGATTTTGATGCTAAATTTGGTAAAAGTGAGATTGGAAAAGTCACGACTTCAGATAACATTGAACCTACTATCTCGGATTTCAAGGAATTTATTATGATAATTATTCTTTAAAAGGTTGTATTTCCTTGTTGCAATCCGTTATTAATTCTCCTCATGCTTATAGTCAAAATAAAGCTTTTACCAAACATATCGTTGATGCTTTGTTGCAATCTTATGATGAAAAACTTAATTTGGAAGTTTCTATACCTAGAAAACTTAATGATGAGTGGGAACCTACTATAAATATTAGAATTAAATATTATGAGTGTTTTGCTTTGTGTGATTTGGGTGCTAGTGTTTCCACAATTCCGAAAACATTATGTGATATTCTAGATTTCCATGATCTTGATGATTGCTCGTTAAATTTGCACCTTGCAGATTCCACCATTAAAAAGCCTATGGGAAGGATCAATGATGTTCTTATTATTGCAAATAGAAATTTGGTGCCCGTAAATTTTATCGTTCTTGATATAGATTGCAATCTTTCTTGCCCTATTATTCTTGGTAGACCTTTCCTTAGAACGATTGGTGCGATTATTGATATGAAGGAAGGGAATATTAGATTCCAATTTCCTTTAAAGAAAGGCATGGAGCACTTTCCAAGAAAGAAAGTCAAATTACCTTATGAATCTATCATGCGTGCTACTTATGAATCAAGTGCCAAAGATGGCACTACTTAGATCTATCTTTGCTTTTATGCCTAGCTAGGGGCGTTAAACGATAGCGCTAGTTGGGAGGCAACCCAATTTTTTTTTGTGTTTTTTGTTTTTGTTCCTGTTTAGTAATAAATCTTGCATATACTCTCTGTTTAGATGTGTTTTAATCTTTTAATTAGTGTTTGTGCCAAGTAGAACCTATAGGATAAACTATGATGATAGTTGATTTGATTCTGCTGAAAAACAGAAACTTTGCGCTCACGAGAAAAAAAATCAATAAATCACAGAAACGTGATTTTGCATTGATTCTTTTTGATGATGATCAATAAACAAATTGTCCAGTACTTCCTATTTTTGTAGGATTTTAGAGTTCCAGAAGTTTGCATTAGTTACAGATTGCTACAGACTGTTCTGTTTTTGACAGATTCTGTTTTTCGTGTGTTGTTTGCTTATTTTGATGCATCTATGGCTAGTAAAATAGTTTATAAACCATAGAGAAGTTTGAATACAGTAGGTTTAACACCAAAATAAATAAAGAATGAGTTCATTGCAGTACCTTATGTGGTGGTTTTGTTTTCTTTCACTAACAGAGCTTATAAGATTTCCTGTTGAGTTTTGTGTTGTGAAGTTTTCAAGTTTTGGGTAAAGCTTTTATGGACTATGGAATAAAGGGTAGCAAGAGCCTAAGCTTGGGGATGCCCAAGGAACCCTAAGATATTCAAGGATAGCTAAAATCCTAAGCTTGGGGATGCCCCGGGAAGGCATCCCCTCTTTCGTCTTCGTTCATTGGTAACTTTACTTGGAGCTATATTTTTATTCACCACATGTTATGTGCTTTGCTTGGAGCATCGTGTATTATATTAGTATTTTCTTTTTAGTTTACCACAATCATCCTTGCTGTACACACCTTTTGGGAGAAGCCTATTTGATTAGAATTTTGTTAGAATACTCTTTGTGCTTCACTTATATCTTTTGAGCTTGATAGTTTTTGCTCTAGTGCCTCACTTATATCTTTTAGAGCATGGTGGTGTCTTAATTTTGAAGAAATTGCTAGTCTCTCATGCCTCACTTATATTATTTTGAGAGTCTTTTAGAACAGCATGGTATTTTCTATGGTTACAAATTTGGTCCTACAATGTTGAGCATCCAAGTTGGGTATAATAAAAACTATCATATGAAGTGAATTGGATGCTATGATCAATTTGATACTTGATAATTGTTTTGAGATATGGAGGTAGTGATATTAAAGTCATGCTAGTTGGGTGATTATGAATTTAAAGAATGCTTGTGTTGAAGTTAGCAAGTCCCGTAGCATGCACGTATGGTTAAAGTTGTGTAACAAATTTGAAACATGAAGTGTACCTGGCTTGTACATCCTTATCAGTGGCGGTCGGGGACGAGCGATGGTCTTTTCCTACCAATATATCCCCCTAGGAGCATGCACTTAGTACTTGATTTTTGATGACATCTAAATTTTTGCAATAAGTATATGAGTTCTTTTGACTAATGTTGAGTCCATGGATTATACGCACTTTTACCTTTCCACCATTGCTAGCCTCTTCGGTACCGTGCATTGCCCTTTCTCACCTTGAGAGTTGCTGCAAACTTCACCGGTGCATCCAAACCCCGTGATACGATACGCTCTATCACACATAAACCTCCTTATATCTTCCTCAAAACAGCCACCATACCTACCTATTATGGCATTTCCATAGCCATTCCGAGATATATTGCCATGCAACTTTCCACCGTTCCGTTTATCATCATCATGACATACTTTACTTTTGTCATATTGCCATTGCATGATCATGTAGTTGATATCGTATTTGTGGCAAAGCCACCATGCATTATTTTTCATACATGTCACTCTTGATTCATTGCACCATCCCGGTACACCACCGGAGGCATTCATATAGAGTCATATCTTATTCTAGTTTTGAGTTGTAATTCATATGTTGTAATAAATGAAAGTGTGATGATCGTCATTATTAGAGCATTGCCCAAAAAGAAAAAAAAGAAGAAAGGCCAAAAGAAAAAAAAGGCCCCCCAAAAAAAGAAAAAAATGAAAAAAAATGAAAGGGCAATGTTACTATCTCCTTTTCCACACTTGTGCTTCAAAGTAGCACCTTGTTCTTCATGTAGTGAGTCTCATATATTGTGCTTCAAAGTAGCACCATATTTTTCATATAGTGAGTCTCATAAGTTATCCTTTTCATACTAGTGGGAATTTTTCATTATAGAACTTGGCTTGTATATTCCTACAATGGGCTTCCTCAAATGCCCTAGGTCTTCGTGAGCAAGCAAGTTGGATGCACACCCACTAGTTTTCTTTTGTTGAGCATTCATTTATAGCTCTAGTGCATCCGTTTCATGGCAATCCCTACTCCTCATGTGGACATCAATTGATGGGCATCTCCATAGTCCGTTGATTATCCTCGTCAATGTGAGACTTTCTCCTTTTTTGTCTTCTCCACACAATCCCCATCATCATATTCTATTCCACCCATAGTGCTATATCCATGGCTCACGCTCATGTATTGCGTGAAGGTTGAAAAAGTTTGAGATTATTTAAGTATGAAACAATTGCTTGGCTTATCATCGGGGTTATAGAAGTTGGGAACATCTTTGTGTGACGAAAATGAAGCATAGACTAACTATATGATTTTGTAGGGATGAACTTTCTTTTGCCATGTTATTTTGAGAAGACATGATTACTTTGATTAGTATGCTTGAAGTATTACTATTTCTTTTGTCAATATGAACTTTTATTTTGAATCATTTGGATCTGAACATTCATGCCACAATAAAGAAAATTACATTGCGAATTATGCTAGGTAGCATTCCACATAAAAAATTCTCTTTTTATCATTTACCTACTCGAGGACAAGCAGGAATTAAGCTTGTGGATGCTTGATACGTCTCCTACGTATCTATAATTTTTGATTGTTCCATGCTATTATATTACCCCTTTTGGATGTTTATGGGCTTTATTTTACACATTTATATTATTTTTGGGACTAACCTACTAACCGGAGGCCCAACCCGTATTGCTGTTTTTTTGCCTATTTCAGTATTTCGAAGAAAAGGAATATCAAACGGAGTCCAAACGGAATGAAACCTTCGGGAGCGTGATTTTTGGAACGAACGTGATACGGAGGACTTAGAGTGCAATCCAAGAAGCAGCCAAGGCGGCCACGAGATAGGAGGGTGCGCCCCCCTATAAGGCGGCCACCGACGTACTTCTTCCTCCTATATATACCTACGTACCGTGAAAACATCCAGGGAGCACCCGAAACACAATTTCCACCGCCGTAACCTTCTGTATCCGCGAGATCCCATCTTGGAGCCTTCACCGGTGTTCTGCCGGAGGGGGAATCGACCATGGAGGGCTTCTACATCAACACCATAGCCCTTCCGATGAGTTGTGAGTAGTTTACCACAGACCTATGGGTCCATAGTTATTAGCTAGATGGCTTCTTCTCTCCTTTTGTATCTCAATACAATGTTCTCCCCCTCTCTTGTGGAGATCTATTCGATGTAATCTCTTTTTGCGGTGTGTTTGTCGAGATCCGATGAATTGTGGGTTTATGATCAAGTTTATCTATGAATAATATTTGAATCTTCTCTGAATTCTTTTATGTATGATTGAGTTATCTTTGCAAGTCTCTTCGAATTATCGGTTTGGTTTGGCCTACTAGATTGATCTTTCTTACCATGGGAGAAGTACTTAGCTTTGGGTTCAATCTTGCGGTGTTCTTACCCAGTGACAGAAAGGGTTGCAAGACACATATTGTATTGTTGCCATCGAGGATAACAAGATGGGGTTTATATCATATTGCATGAGTTTATCCCTCTACATCATGTCATCTTGCTTAATGCGTTACTCTGTTCTTATGAACTTAATACTCTAGATGTAGGAAGGAGTCGGTTGATGTGTGGAGTAATAGTAGTAGATGCAGGCAGGAGTCAGTCTACTTGTTATGGACGTGATGCCTATATACATGATCATGCCTAGATAATCTCATAATTATTTGCTTTTCTATCAATTGATCGACAGTAATTTGTTCACCCACCGTAATACTTATGCTATCTTGAGAGAAGCCTCTAGTGAAACGTATGGCCCCCGGGTCTATCTCTTATCATATTTGCTTCCAATCTACTTTTATTTGCATCTTTACTTTTTTGCATCTATATTATAAAATACCAAAAATATATTTATCTTATCATACTATCTCTATCAGATCTCACTTTCGCAAGTGGCCGTGAAGGGATTGACAACCCCTTTATTGCGTTGGTTGCAAGTTCTCAGTTTTTTTGTGTAGGTGCGTGGGACTTTTGAGGAGCCTCCTACTGGATTGATACCTTGGTTCTCAAAAACTGAGGGAAATACTTACGCTACACTTGCTGCATCACCCTCGCCTCTTCGAGGAAAACCAACGCAAGCTCAAGACGTAGCAGGTACAAGGGAGAGGGAGACGATGTCCAACGGTTTTCCATGACAATGTTGAGTGACTTGGGTTGACTAGAAATAGCTTGGTGGCAAGGTGAGAGCTGGGAGGGTGAGAAGGACAAGAATTGCTTACTGTCCAGAAGTTAGGCAGGTCCATTTCGACTTCTTAGGAATTATGCACCTCAAATTCAAACAAGGCATGGTAAAAATTTGAGGTAATTCAGAGAAACTTTATTTCACAAAACTTTTAAAATAAGTTTTTGTATAAAGTGGAAAAGTGGATGATCTTCATGTCAAATGAATGATCTGGATGCTCAAATTTGGCATGATAGATATTTCACAACAATTACATCTCCAGGAATTATTTGGAACTTTATAGAGAAAGTTTCCTATGTAAAGTTTTTAAACCCTAGAAATGGACAGAACTGGATTTTGTAGATATTGTCAAATATTTGAACGTATTTAAACTCATATATATGGAAACTATATGTCTCCTGAGATTCCCTAAATTTTCTCAAATACTTGTGAAACGAAAATACTTTTCCCTATTAAAGACCATTTATGGGTTTGACAAAAAGCCTTTTAACAAAATACTGTTATACTTTTTGAAATGATATTTGTGTGGTTTTGGGATGTCCTATGACTATTAGGATACAAAAATATATTTGCAAGGTTTTTGTTCCACTTAAATCAATGGCTTGTAATTTAGTACTTGAGTAGAATGGTCATTGCCGGTGTCAAAACCGGCAGATCTCGGGTAGGGGGTCCCGAACTGTGCGTCTGAGGATCGAAGGTAACAAGGAGGCAGGGGACACGATGTTTACCCAGGTTTGGGCCCTCTTAATGGAGGTAATACCCTACTTCCTGCTTGATTGACTTTGATGAGTATATGGGTTACAAGAGTTGATCTACCTCGAGATCGTAACGGCTAAACCCTAGATGTCTAGCCTGCATGATTGTAATCCTGCCTATGGACTAAGCCTTCCGGTTTATATACGCACCAGAGGGATCTAGAGTTGTACAGAGTCATTTTACAGAGAAAGGAAGGTACACGATCTGAACGCCAAGCTTGCCATCCACGCAAAGGAGAGTCCTATCCGGACACGGGGGAGGTCCTTCTATCTTGTATCTTCACGGCCCATCAGTCCGACCCATGTCACCTAGGCCGGCTCCCCGAGGACCCCGTAGTCCAGGACTCCCTGAGTAGCCCTTGAACCGGGCTTCAATGACGATGCATTCGACGCACAGATTGTCTTCGACATTGCAAGGCAGGTTCCCTCTCCGAATACTCCAATGCAGTCCTCCACGCAAAACAACTGTATCCAACTTTATCAAACAATTACAGTCTTAAGCTGTAAGGGCAAAAAATATCTGAAACAAAATAAGTCACGTCCATAGGCGATTTTTTTGGTGAGGCGTTATGTCCTAGCCTTGTTAGCACTCTGAACTGTTTCACAGCCTCGTTTCGTATTTTGAGGCATGGCCATTGACACGTCTTGTCAAAGTAGAGATCGTGTCCCCTTATCACAGGAGTTTCATAAACAGGGGTTTGGGTAATCCAACCGTGCCGTTCACACATCCCCTTGGGAATAAGCGAGATTTAAGGCTTGTGAGGGGCCCCTTGACATTCACTTCCTTTATAAGAAGATAAGGATCCATCTTTTTACCATACGCCTTCTTCCTCCTCTTCCTATCTGCCGTTCGAGATCCAACGCCCAAGTTTCAACTCTTTCCATCGCCACCAAACACTCTTAGCCATCTTCGAATCTTTTTTTTGACTATGTACAGTAGGGGAAAACACCCCACTGCTTAATTTTATTAATAAAAAGTCTCAATACAGCAAGGTCCAACTAGAGCTTGAGGGAAGCTCTAAAAGGACAACAAAAACAAAATAAGAAGAAAAAGTAAAAAGAAAAGAAAAGACTATCTAAACATTTACACCAGAGCCTCCAACCAAGCTTTGAAAGCATCAACATGCTTCTGTTTCATCCTGTAGCTTAGCCACTTTAATTCCTCAAAATAAATATTCTTCCAACCTTGGAGTGAAGGTGCAATGTTCTCAAATATTTTGTTTTTCCTAGTTATCCAGATAGCCCAGGACCCCAGGATTATGATCTCCATATAGAAAGGGAGTTGTAACTTGTCCCTCAGATCTTGAAAGGCCTCAAGTACAGACACATTTTGGGTTTTGGTTGGACAAATGTAGTTCCAGCACATTTTGGCAAATGGGCAGCCCCAGAATAGTTGATGAAGTGTTTCCTCTGATGAACAAGTATCCACTTCACAGTTATAGTTTTCTAACACCATTGTGTTCCTCCTAAGAAGATTTCTTGTGTTTAGCCTATCATGTAGAAGCATCCAAAAGAACATCTTATGTTTAGGTTGACAGGAAGATTTCCAAATCCATTTGAAATGAGGTGGAGTTGCTCTGTGCCCAACCATTGCTTTGTAAGCTTTTGCTGAAGAGTAATTTTCAATGCCCCAAATGTAACTCCATGTATCAGTATAGGTGAAGAACTCAGAATTTCTGAGAGAGATACAAATATCCTCAGATTGCAAGAACTCAACATATGCTTGAGTGGAGAGAGGTAAATGGAAGAGGTCCTCCAAAAACTCAGTAGTAATAACCCTGTGTACTGTCATATGCTGATCCATAGTAAAAGAATATAAGTGTGGGAATTTTCTCTCCATTGTTGAGTCTACCCAAAGATCAGTCCAAAAGAATGCAGATTTTCCATCTCCCACATTGCATCTTACTATTGATTTATAGTCATTGAGAAGCTGTGTGATTCCTTTCCACCAGAAGGATCCCACTTGTTGCATTCCTGGTAATTGACCATCAGAATAATAAGTCTCCCAAACAAGGTTCACCCAAGGAATGTCATGTCTATTGTAGAATTTGTGTAAATTCTTGAGCAAGAGAGTTTTATTGTGCAAAAAGATATCTTTGACTCCAAGGCCCCCTTGATCTTTAGGTCTACACACAGTGGTCCAAGCAACAGAGGCATGTCTTTTGTCTTCCAAATCAGATCCTCTCCACAAATAGTGCCTTAAGTACTTAATGACTTGTTGCTTGATTGTAATAGGAACATCAATGCAGGTCATGAAGTAAATGGTCAAGGAAGCCAGCACTGATTTAACCAAGAGCAGTCTTCCTGTAGTTGTCATGAAAGTAGCCAGCCCTGCTATCTTTTTTGCAATTCTATCAATCAAAGGCAAGCATTGCTCCACAGATGGTTTATATAATCCTAGAGGCATACCAAGATATGTGAAAGGCAAACTCCCTCTAGAACAACTGAGAAGGCCAGAAAATAAGTGAACTCTGTCTTCTGCAATATTAAGAGGAATCATTGCAGACTTTAGGTAGTTAACTTTCAGCCCAGTAGCAGAAGCAAATGTGTTGAGAAGTGCCCTAAGAAAAAGAAGTTGCCTAGTGTCTGCTTGGATTAAAACCAGGGTGTCATCTGCATACTGCACCACAGGGAAATCAGGATTGCTTTGAACTTGCAGAGGTGATGAAATGAGCCCTTGTGACATGGCCTTGTTTAGAATAGACTGTAGAAGATCAGCAGCTAGCACAAACAAGAGGGGTGATAATGGGTCACCTTGTCTCACACCTCTCCTACAGTAAAACTTTTTCCCAGGCACACCATTAAGAAGCACAGATGAGGAAGCAGACATGAAAAGCATTTGGATCCATGAGATCCACTTCTCCCCAAAACCTTTGGCTCTTAGAATGTCAATGATAACTTGATGTTCAATTGTGTCAAAAGCTTTCTCAAAATCTAGCTTTAAGATCAATGTTTCCTTCTTTGATTTGTAGCACTGATGCAAGTATTCAAAAGACAAAGCTAAGCAATCCTGAATAACTCTACCTTTAAGAAATCCATATTGGTTGGTGTGAATCAATTGCAATATTATCTTTTGTAGTCTATTGGCCAGCAATTTTGAGATTATTTTTAAAACTCCATTTAGAAGGGAGATTGGCCTGAAATCATTTGGGCATCTTGGGACTTCTTTCTTTGGAATGAGAGTAATGAAAGAGGAGTTAATGCTTTCAATATCCACTGACCCTGCATGAAAAGCATGGATGAGCTGCCTGACATCATGTCCTATAATATCCCAACAAGATTTCAGAAACTCATTGTTGAAACCATCTGGCCCTGGTGATTTATCTGATGGCAAATTCTTGACCACATCATTGATTTCCTCATCACTGAAAGGGATCTCCAAATCTTTAAATTTTTTAGGATTGACATTGTTGTTATATATTTGAGGAAGGTGAAAAACCATTTTATGACCCTCAGAATGGCCCAATATCTTCTTGAAAGAATCCCATAAAATTGCAGCTTTACCTGCATGATCTGAAATCTCAACACTGTCCTCATTGAGCAGAATAGCAATATTGTTATGCCTATGATTGATTGTTGCTTTAGTGTGGAAAAACTTTGTATTCTCATCCCCAAATTTCACAGCTTTAATTTTACCTCTATGCTTCCACTATATTTATCGGTGCTGCAGAACATTCAGAAGTGTTTCTTTAAGAAACTATCTGCAATTCCACTCAAAAGTACTTCAGAATCTGAATTCTTCAATGAAATCTAGGAGAAAAATGTAGTCATTCAACTCTGCAATTTGCTGTTTCAAGCAGGATAAATTTTTTGCCCAGATTTTAATGTCTCTTCTTAGTATCTTGAATTTAGCAGTGATTGTTTTGGCTATGTCTGAACCTCTGACAGTAGAGCCCCAAGCTTTCCTCACCACATCTTTGAAAGAGTCATGCTTCAACCAATAATTTTCAAATCTAAAGATCTTTGATTTAGGAATAGTTGTACCAGTCTTGATCATGCAAGGAAAATGGTCTAAAATTGGCCTGGCAAGGGGTAGAGCAGTGGTATCAGGAAAGGATGTCATCCAAGAAGCAGATGTGAAGAACCAGTCAAGCTTTTCCAATAGGGGATTGTGTTGCATATTGCTCTAGCTGTATTGCCTACCTTTGAGAGGTAATTCCAAGAGACCCAGATTGCTATTTGCTTCGTTAAAGAGAAGCATTTGGTTAACACCCCCTCCAGGTCTATTTCTATCATCTGGTTTTCTGATGAAATTAAAATCACCCATCACAATCCAAGCCACATCATCAGGCATAACAATATTAGAAAACCAAGTAATGAATTCATCTTTGTCTTCCTGGTTGCAAGACCCATAAATATTAGTTAAGATCCAAGACTGTGTGGTGGTTTTGCAAGTGAATTTGGTGGAGAGGGAGATTCTGTTTTGGAACAAAAGTTCTCCAAAGAAAAGATTACCATTCCATGCTGTGAGCAATCCTCCTGATGCCCCCACTGAGGGCAGGAAGTTGAAACTATTTATTCTCTGAGGGCAAAAATTCTTTATGAAATTTAAGTCAAAAGATTCTCTCTTTGTTTCTTGCAAGCAAATTATGCTAGCAGCACTCTCCCCACTGTTGAAGTGGAGGCCATTTCTCTTTTTCATTAATCCCTCTAATGTTCCAGTTCAGAACATTCCATGTTCTGTTGTTATTCATTTGTAAACCAAATAATAGACATGTGACCAAGCACCATCTCTTGATCCCCAGGGATTAAAGCCACAACAACAAACCACAGATTGATCAACACAGACATATATATAAGCATCAAAGCAACAACAAAAGTTCTGCCAGAAGCATTATGAAGAGGTCTTTGCCACCAGTACATCATACAAGAACTTAGCAACCCCAGATGTAACAAAAGCAACCAGGTCCAAGAGCCCAACATACATAACAGACACACAACACTGCTAAGAAACACTGACACACCCTTAGTACTTGGATATTGATTCATACACTGAATCATTAAGAACTGTCATCTGGTTTATTGCATTCCATGGCCTTGGAAACCTCAGCCATCTCCCCTTGGTCCTTCTTCTTTGACTTTTTGCTCAGCTTTCCATGCAGTTCTTCCTCAGTGACCTTGCAAAATTTACTAGTAAGATTATGAACCACTTTGGAGTTAATAATTGGAGGCATAGCATTGCATAGAAGACATGTAGTATTATTATAGGAACTTCTTCTGAAACCTTTATTTTCTTCCCTAATTCTCTCACTCCTTCTTACCTCATCTTCCACAAGTGGCCCCTTATCTCTCATCTTCCTAGATGTAGCTTCTCAAAAAGGTAGGAGAATGACATTTGGAGAAGCCAGCTTCAACGGGCTGCCCACAGCACTAGAGGAATGTGCAGCTGGACTAATACCCTCATTTTCTTTGTCATTGCATCCCTGCACAAGTTTACATACATGTGCTTGAGAGGTGTTGTAGCAATCAGGTATGTGAAAGATAAAGCATTCCTCTGATTCACAATTTGCTGTGAGAATTTGCCAGAATTGGGACTTCAATAATTTAAGTGTCCAATCAAATTTATCTGGAGTGAGGAGTAAGTTGATAATAAAATTAAACCAACCCACAGGAATAGCAGCTTTAAAGTTGTTTCCAGTGGTCTGATCAGCTTTAGCAAAATGTTTCACCCATAAGTCCAGACCATCTTCACAAATCAAGTGAGAGCCATCAATTATAGACAAAGCATGATTTTGAGCAATAGCATGAAGATTAAAAAAGGAAGCATCTGCCTCATTATGTGTCATACCTTTTCCCACTTGGTGTTCTGAATAAATAGACTTGGGATCACCAGTGTTCTGCTTTGAGCTCTGCCCAACAAGGTTCATCTTTGTGGACTGGCCCTCTAGGTTCTTAGCTTCTGCAATCTCCTTCTCATTAGCAATAGAAGCACTGACAACTGGTACTGAAATACCATCATTCACTTGAATTGGTTGAGCAAGCCCCACATCTTGACCAGCATCATTCTCCATGGCCCCCACACCCTGGTTAACTTCAGGTTCAGAAGGAGGGTTTAGAGCACCCAAATCTTCAGAATCAGGGGGTAGGCCTGAAGAATATTTGTAAGGCCAACACTTAAACCCAAGGGTTGTGCCATTGGCACCAGAGCAATCTGATTGACCTCCTCAATATTCTGAGCAGCAGGCAACACCAGATTGTTTGAAAAGCCCCCCTTAGAAAGAGAAACAGTGGTTGTAATGCTACTATTGGGGACACCATCCTCCCCTCCCAACTGCAACACTTATTGAACTGCAGCCACAGGTTGGATGGTAGCTGGCTGAGGGAAAGCCCAGTGATTTTCCTCCCACTGATCCCATTCCTCATCCTCATCATTTTCCTATGCCATCTGATTGACAGGAGGATTGAAGCCAGGGAAATCATTTGCATTCTGTGGGATTGGGTGTGGGTCCGCATGTGGTGGAGGCATAGGATCTTCATCTGCTGGTCCTCCCCCCAACATATCCTCCAGAAGAACTTCCACAGAAGATGTCCATGATTCTCCTTCGAAATTCTCACCCTCAGACCACCTGATGCTCTTGGGAATGTGAATAAGATCTGTCACTCTTGCTTTAACTAGGATCTTTCCTTTTCTAGCCTCCTCTTTCTCCCAACTGATAATTTTACCCCACTTAGCAATGGCAGCAGCAACATCTTCTGAATTACAATGATCAAATGGCACCCCAACAAAAAGAAGCCAAACAATCCTGTTAAAGTGGAGTCTTCTCCAATTTCTACCCTCATCATGTTTCACAAAGGTAATGAACACATCACCAAACACATGCGGACTCTGCAAAACCAATCTATCTCTGTCTCTGACATGGGCAACATGCACATATGCTTCGCCAAACGGGCAAGGCTGGATGTCCAGAACACCTACTTGTGGATCTAGCTCAAAGTACTCTTGCAGGACTGCTTTAACATTCTGAAAATGTACCTCATCGGGGAGCGGCTGGATTGTGGCAATGGCCCAATCCTCGTGCCTCCTTTGACATCGAGGAAGAATCACACGAGCCACCTCGTTTCTCCCTTCAATGTGTTGTATTTGGGCCGTTGGGGACGAACGAGGCTGGATCGATCGGGATGTTCGCCATTGTCACAGCGGCGACCGTCGCCGGGGTTTGGTGAGGAGGAGGTGGCGAGCAAGACGAGAAAGAAGCAGAGTTATGGGAAGAAGCAGAATACGAGGAGTCCGCCTGCAGTCTTGGCTGAAAATTAGTAAAATATCTGGACACCAGCTCCTTGAATGATGCGGCCTTCCTAAAATGTAATGACACATCCGTGGGCTGAAACCAGCTTTCCACCTCTCCAGGGGCCCAAGCCTCGTCAGGTGGGATTTTGAATGTGGCAAAGCGGAAGAAAGGCCAAAGCCCAGTGAGTCTAGATTTGGTACAAAAAAGCGCAAAATGGCCTTGTTCTCCGCATGAGAAACAGAGCAATGACCGCCTCGTAGCACCCACGTCTATGCGGAGTAACGGTTGGGTTGACTGCTTTCGGTACAATAACTAACTCTTGATGACCCAAATAATTGTTGGGTGAACCCTGATCACTCTCCGCATTAATGGCCATGGAGAGACGCTAAAAAACCGACCGACCATTACTCGCCGTCACCGGAATAATCCGGCGATCGCTGTCAGGACCCCAACTCAATGCCACATCGATCTAGCATGTAGCACCTCATATCACTTTGCGGCCTCATGCACGGTATCCCCACGGATGTCGCCTTACCTTTGCCCGGGACCGTTTGCGTCTTTTGGCACACGTATATGATAGTATCGCTAGCATCCATATGATAAGGAGCCCGGGCTGACATGGCTAGTCGTAAACCCAAAGTGGCACAAACTTACAGGGATAGGCATCCATGACCCAACATCAAACGTGCCGGTAATCAGCGAGTGAATCCAGGCTGTAGCACAGGGCTAGCAGGACTCTGGTGAACCAGGCTGTAGCGGGCTAACAGGACTCCGGTATTCATTGCGTGACATTTCCCCGAAGGGACAGACACAGGAACAAAGGACACATGCCGGCCAGCCTAAGTGTTCCGGAGCAGTAGCAAGCTACCATGGCTTAGTGGAAACACTAGGAGACATTTTCCGGTAAGAGAGGCTACTAAGGATAAACAACTAGATAGTCAGATCCCACACATACCAAGCATTTCAATAACATACACACAATATGGTCGATATGTGCAAATACAACATGGCATCACAACATGACTCTACAACTCAAGTATTTATTCAATAGGCTCCGAGGAGCGAGATATTACAATCATGGGTCTCATGACCCAACATTCAGAGCATACAAGTCAAAGCACATGCGGAAGCTTAACATGTCTGAGTACAGACATCTACAAAAGAAAAAGGCTGAGAAGCCTGACTGTCTATCAGATCCTGCCGAGGGCACAAGATCGTAGCTGAGGTAACAAGCTAAACATCGAAGTCCACGCAGTACTACTAGCGAGACTGAAGTCTCTCTGCAAAAACATAAATTAAGCAACGTGAGTACAAATGTACCCAGCAAGACTTACATCAGATCTAACTACATATGCATCATTATCAACAAGGGGATGGTGGGGTTTAACTGCAGCAAGCCAGCTTTGACTCGGTGGCTATCCTGAACTACGACTGCAAGTAACTCTTTTGAGGTTGCGCACACGAGTCCACATATTCACCATATCAATACACCACTATGGATCCGCTCCCATCTCCCTACGAGAACGCCATCCATAGCACTCAGACTTATCTTGCGTATTTTAGAGTATCCACTTTCACTTGTCTATGAACTGTACAGGCAACCCAGAAGTCCTTTTCCGCGAACACGGCTATTCGAATAGATCATATTAACCCTGCAGGGGTGTACTTCTTCACACACGCTCTCACCACTTACCGCCGTTTACACGACATGTACTCGGCAACCTTCAAGCGAAAGCCCAGCGAGGGTGTCGGCCACGACCTGACTAACCACACAAGTCTCTTGTCCAGGTTTATCGCCTATTCGGGTTCCATCCGCAAGGAGATCCGGCCGGGGTGTCGCTCACGGCCCCAAACGATGTGTGGAGGGTTCCCAAGCCCACCTCGACGGGTGGATCTACGCTTGGTACACCGTGCCACGGTGCCTAGTCTGTCCCAAGCCCACCTGTACCGGGTGCCACTTGGTAGACTACTAACACTACCTACAAACACCAGAAACTAGTTGTAACTCCTGGACAGAGATCAAGTTGATTAATAAGTCGAGAGAGCTTGGAGTGCCCGGAGCCCAATGTGTGGTAGTAACTGTTCATGGATCACAAACACAGAACTCAGTTCCTGAGGACGGCTGCAATGAGACAACCCACCATGTACTCCTACATGGCCTCTCACCGCTACCTTTACCAAATCGTGTTCACACACTTAGCTCTCATCAGTAGGACATGTTCACACACCTCCGATTCATCCCCGATGAATCAGACCTGACTCAACTCTAAGCAGTAGCAGGCATGACAAACAAGCATGAATGAGTAGGCACATCAGGGCTCAAACAACTCCTACTCATGCTAGTGGGTTTCATCTATTTACTGTGGCAATGACAGGTCATGCAGAGGATAAAGGGGTTCAGCTACCGCAGCAAGTAACAGATGAATCGTTGTTGTCCTAATGCAGTAAAAGAGAGCAGGAGCGAGAGAGTGGGATTTTATCGGAATGAACAAGGGGGTTTTTCTTGCCTGGCACTTCTGAAGATAATATAGTTCTTCATCGGTGTCATCGATCACATCGTCCGTACACGTCTACTGAGAGGGGACAAGCACCGACAAACAAAGAAGAAACACAATCAATGCAATGCAACAATATGATGCATGAATGTGACATGGCAATATGCTGTGGTTTGTGCTAATGCAACTAGCAACAAGTTAAATGAAGTTGGTTTGAATCCAAAAATTCAAATCCAAACTCCATATGTGAAGGTTTAAATGCCATTTATATGATTTGTACCAAAAAGCAGCTATAAGTTGTTCTAACATGCATGCAAATGGTACAGATGGATAGATTGGATTTTTCTGATCATTTTTCATATATAAATTATTTCATTTGGAGTTATGGTTGAATTTATATGAATTTTAGAAGTTTTGGATATTTTCTGGAATTTCCTGAATTAAATTAAATCAGGAAAATGTATTATTACGTCAGCATTAGTTCATGCTGACCTCAGCAGGTCAACAGGCGGGTTCAGGTCAAACCTGACCAGTGGGGTCCACTGGTCAGTGACTGGGGCTGATTAGTGTCACTGACATGTGGACCCAGTCAACGGCCACGTCAGCTGGGTCAATTCTGACGCGTGGGTCCAGTCAACGTGTGACGTGGCCAGGTCAAACTGACCGGTGGGGCCACAGACATTAGCTTAAATTAAACAGGGAATAACCCTGTGGTTAATTAATGGGTGGGGTCTACTGTCAGTGTCTGTGGGTGGTTTAGCTGACGGTGATTAGTGCTAAGTACGCTGCCACGTTGGCACGCCGGAGTTTGGCCGGCGATGACCTCAAGCCGCGGCGGAGGCGCACTGGAGTGGCTCGGGTTTTGCCCACGGTCGACCAAATCGACCGTGGTTTGGTCCTATGCGTAGCTGGGGCTCGCGCGCATCCAGCAGGGCACGCGAGGAGAGCTGGGGTGGCCGGAGGCGACGGCAACTACGATGACGGCGGCGGCCGGAGTTCGGGCGACCACGGGTTTGATGCTGCAGAGAGAAAGCGGGCTAGTTTTTGCGCTAGGCATGCTCTACGGGGAACTACGAACGCATAGGGCTCGCCGGGGTGACCAAATGGTCACCGGAGCTACGCCGGCGGCGAGCTCAGGCGGAGACTTGCTACGGCCATCTACGAAACGACGGCTACAGCGAGCGGCAAGCCACAGGGTTAGGGGGAAAACATGCAGGAGCTCACGGTGGGTTGGATGATGTAGAAAGCGAGCTCGGGGAAGCGACGACGGCGACGAATCGATGATGACGGCCTTCGGTGCCCAAGGAAGAAGAAGATGATGGAGCCAGCATTGTAGGGCGTCCGGTGATGCTTGGCTTGGCGAGGATGAAGCTGGCGACGATACGGATCTCGGGAACGCGGAGAGGGAGCGAGGGAGTGGCTGGCCGCGGTGTTTCTCAGTGGAGTGGCCATGGCGGTTTCGGCCATGAGGGGAAAAGAGCAGGGGAGTGAGAGGGAGAGAGCAGGGAGGCAAGGGAGCGGCCGAGGGGGGTGTGCTGGCCGTTTCCCAGGCACGAGAACAGGGCGAGGGGGAAGCAGGAGGTGGAAGCAGGAGGTGGAGCTCGGGCGCGCGCGCGTCGACACGCCTCTGCCTACTGGCAGAGGTTGAAGACGGTGGGGAGTTGGGCTGGGCCTCAACCACAGTGTTGGGCCAGGTGGGGCGCTAGGTGAGCTGCAGGTAAGTCCAGGTAAACCTTTCTCTCTCTCTCCTTTTATTAATGTTTTCTATTTTCTGTCTTTTTTTTGGATTTAGTAAAATACTAAATCACTTTATAAAATCCTGAAATAAATTGTGGGCACATACTGGATTATTCCCAACAGCCCTCAACTATTCTCAGAATTTATTAGAGCATTTAAAATATTTATAGAATTTAAATGCCCCAATTCAAATATAATATGAGTTAATTCAAAAATCCATAAATGGCCAAGAAATATGCTCATCATTTTGGCAGAAGTTTTCACCTTTATCAAAAATCATGAACATTTCCAAAGGCATTTTGGGTTCATTGAAGATTATTTTAGGTTGAACCTATTTGATTTGATCTGGTGCTAGGGTTTGAACAATCCCCATTTCAACTTTAATTGAAATATAAACATGATGCACACATGAATGGCTAGTCTAGTGCATACCAGAACTAGGGATGTGACAACTCACCCCCACTAAACAAGAATCTCGTCCCGAGATTCAAGCATAGGGTAAGATGAAGGGGGAACGCAAACTAACACAATCTTCACGATCCAGGTTGCACTTCATAGGGGCGTTGATTCGATCACCATCTTTGACTCGATGTCTTCCTCTGAGAACTCAAGCCAACATGACAAAGAGAGGATAGGGAAAAGTCTAAAAGGATCGATCTTATTGAAGGTCAAACAACTCAGGATCAACTCAAGGAATGAGACATAGCAACATCTCTCAAGCTGAGACATGAAGCATACATCTAGAGAGATGGAGTGGAACAGATGACAAAGGTTCACTAGGTAGAAACCAATTCCACACTTAAGAGGGTGGTGAACGGTTGTCAACGTAGCGAGGAGTTGAATTGCCATGATACCATAACGAGACATCTTGGAGGAGGGTGACTCGTAGATATATCCCCTTAAGTGGCAAAAAGAATTACCTTTGATTCAGAGATCATTGAAACTCTTTATACCAGCTTAAGGCAAATCACAATCGATCATTTGGAGGAGTTCGATAGAATAACATACTCGTACTAGAATGGATGATGTGGATTACCTTGTTGAAAACAACACAAGGGATGATTTTAGTAACTAGGGAGAAGCTCAACAGTAGATAGTGAGTCCACTTGTTTGAAAAGTTATAACATAACCGAGGAAACTGAGAGCGATCCCAGTTAGAGCCGATGATAACACCTAGCGCTTGTGCGTGCTCTCAAGAACTTGAGCACTTCCATATTCATCAAGGTTTTACCAATATTCGTGTCAAGGATCCTAGCAACACAACATACTACCATGATGAACAGCGATGGACGATGCAGATGCAAAGGAAGATAACCTTCTCGGATTTCACCTTAGCGAGGCCAAGGGACGAAATCTGAATGATCGACCGAGAGACATTTAGCACTCCACTTTTAATGTTGTCCTTGATGTGCTAGTGCAACCTATTTATTAAAATGGTTTGATACATAGAACATCAAGTAAAGGTCGGACTTCGGGAGCACAAAAATCCATAAGGAACAACTACTGGAATAAGTTCTACGGGATCCTTATGGGGAGGTGGCCAACTTCCTCAATCAAGATACTACAATAATAGGTCTTCTGGCTGGGTGTGTTGGCCACGACATCCACTTTACCGGTTATGGAGAGACCAATATTATAGTTCTTGGGAAAAGTTCCAACCATCATATCTGCTTGAGATTCAGATCTGGTTGGTGTTAGGATATTCCAGACTCATCAAGTCTAGAAGGAAAAACGAAAGTTTGCAACACAAATCGACGAGATGACGTTGCGAGATTCTCGGGAGATGAACTACGATAGCAAGCTCCAAAACATGAGCTGGTTCTGCTACAACATGTGAACACGTTGTTCGAGACAAGCATGACCACATAGTAGTCTTATAATAAAACACTGCCGAGTTCTGGTAGGGAACCATCATCGAGGATAACGAAGTCCTAACATAAGTCATGATTCTTAAGAAGGAGCTTCTTCTCCCTGAACAAATCAATCCGTGGCTTGGTGTGCTAGGAACACATATAGAATGGAGGCGGCCAACCTATCAAACCATAGAGTACTTTGCACATGCATGACTGACTTGGGATGATTCCAAAGGAAGCAAAAACAATCTTTCTCGGATCCACGGCGGCAACTTACACCAAGTGCACGTGAATTATAGAAAGTCACTTCTTTCATCCGAACATATACCTCATGAATGGAACACGGAGGTAATGTTTACAAAAGTTTCCAACACTAGATGGATGTTCAACATGATCATGGAGAAGATAAAATGCTGCTGATGGGCTCAACAACAAGTCATCTGGATGACCATATAAATGGAATTCCATAGTTATGTGAACACGGTGATAGCATTGGTCAGACCAAAAGATATAATGGAGTATGCTCGAGGAAAAGCCACAAGTAAGACAACATTACGAACATCGTTGGTTCTGATTTGATTTGAGAATAGCCCACACTCAAATCAAAGATTGGATAAGATGATAGGTCCATTAACTGATCACAGGGACCAATCAGTGAAGATATCATCTTTCTTCAACACACACACACACACACACAAAAAGATATCCCTTAACATGAACTAAGTCATACAAGCTTTTATCTTCCAACTCTCCAAGTTGTTGTTTAGCTTGACCAACTAGCTCAGGGGTATCCCACACAGATTCTTGGAGAAGGGGTGGTTTACAAGAAACCATCTTGATCACGAACTCAACATAGCGGTCAGGTGACAACCTGGTAATACTTTCGAGAAGACATTCGGAAAATCACGAACCACCGATATATTATTAAGCTCGGGAACAATCTTGCTTCTAAGGGCAAGATCATATGAACAATGAGCGAGGATTTGACCAAATCCTAACTCATCAATCGAAGGGTGCACCGAAATAAGGACTAGGTAGCACGATCACTCTTAGAATGATGATTCAAGAACCAACACGCTAAAAATGAAATTATTGTCCTTTAACTACCAAACAACAAGGTTGCTAGGAGTATTGATTTCACACATCACGATTCACTTGTCGACATTCCGGTTGCAACAACACGAGAACCGAGAAATGAATAATGATGGAGAGAGTATCACTGTATCAATAGTTCATAGGATGGTGTGCAATTCCCATGATATTATTGATATAAAGATGGTAATACTCCAAGGTGGAGCAGAACAAAAGCTGGATTAGTATTTGATATGCGGAGCACAACTGCTTTGACCCAATCCTGGATATGGATGAGGTACTGGAGTTTGTTTCTCCTAGTCATTCTGGAATAGAATGGCTTGACGGACCACAAGAGTGACATGCATCGATGAACAAATGCACGCATACTCTTGACTATCAATTGATAGACGAAGGTCAGAAAACAACTAAGGAGGGACAACTCAAAGGAACATATATCTTTCTGAGCTGTGGATGCATAGGTTAGTATGTCAAACAAGTTCAACATATTTCTTCCGGATAACCCATGCAGAAGAGGAAGGACTAGCAGATCCACAACTATGAATGGAGGACTCATCAAGAGCACTCTGGTTGTGATCTTTTGGTTCAAAGAACTTCTGCCATAATGGTTCATGGTATTGGAAGAATGATATACCACGGACCTCGAAGACTATCGCAAAGGTTACTAATATTCTAAAGGAACTAGCAAACACTATCAACATGAACGAGTAGAGTGAATATTGGGTTCAAGACCCAGGAATAGAATACCTACTACTAAGTGGCATCACAGGATGCTTTCGAGAATAAAGGCTAGAATCATCACACTCGGATCACAAAACATGGCTAGACTACTAGATGATCCCCTAAGACACCTAGGGTCATAATAATAATTCCAACATATATGTCGAGGCAATAGAATACCTCAACTCAACAATTAGTGTGATTGAGCTGGCATAAAGGAACATTGAAACCAGAGGGAAAGGATTTTGCAAGTGCATCAGATTGTTTAGAAACCTGGGATGACTCGGACAGCATAATGGCTGTAAAAGCTCGAAAAGATTTAAGACATGCTACAAAATGGTGGCATAACCACTCGATCATCATAATATCAAGGTTCTGAGATCAACTATGAACATACAGAAGATAGTAGGAACTGAACTCAAGCTTAAATCTAACAATAATATGAGTCTACGGATTGGTAACACATGATCCTAATAGAAAGAAGAGAAAGCCTAGTTCCTTAACCCCATAGGAAAGATAAGATGACTCAGATCAGAAGGGCATAAGGTATAAGGAGTAAAAAGAGCCTTACGTTCCATCCCACAATCAATTCCCTTATATAACTAAAGCATTTCTAGACTCAACTTCGACCAGTTTGGCTTGGTAATCCTACAGGCAGTCAGGCTCTGATACCAAAGCTGTCAGGACCCTGACTCAATGCCACATCGATCTAGCATGTAGCACCTCATATCACTTTGCGGCCTCACGCACGGTATCCCCACGGATGTCGCCTTACCTTTGCCCGGGACCGTTTGCGTCTTTTGGCACACGTATATGATAGTATCGCTAGCATCCATATGATAAGGAGCCCGAGCTGACATGGCTAGTCGTAAACCCAAAGTGGCACAAACTTACAGGGACAGGCATCCATGACCCAACATCGAACGTGCCGGTCATCAGCGAGTGAATCCAGGCTGTAGCACTGGGCTAGCAGGACTCCGGTGAACCGGGCTGTAGCGGGCTAACAGGACTCCGGTATTCATCGCGTGACATTTCCCCGAAGGGACAGACACAGGAACGAAGAAGGACACATGCCGGCCAGCCTAAGTGTTCCGGAGCAGTAGCAAGCTACCATGGCTCAGTGGAAACACTAGGAGACATTTTCCGGTAAGAGAGGCTACTAAGGATAAACAACTAGATAGTCAGATCCCACACATACCAAGCATTTCAATAACATACACACAATATGGTCGATATGTGCAAATACAACATGGCATCACAACATGACTCTACAACTCAAGTATTTATTCAATAGGCTCCGAGGAGTGATATATTACAATCATGGGTCTCATGACCCAACATTCAGAGCATACAAGTCAAAGCACATGCGGAAGCTTAACATGTCTGAGTACAGACATCTACAAAAGAAAAAGGCTGAGAAGCCTGACTGTCTATCAGATCCTGCCGAGGGCACAAGATCGTAGCCGAGGTAACAAGCTAAACGTCGAAGTCCACGCAGTACTACTAGCGAGACTGAAGCCTCTCTGCAAAAACATAAATTAAGCAACATGAGTACAAATGTACCCAGCAAGACTTACATCAGATCTAGCTACATATGCATCATTATCAACAAGGGGATGGTGGGGTTTAACTGCAGCAAGCCAGCTTTGACTCGGTGGCTATCCTGAACTACGACTGCAAGTAACTCTTTTGAGGTGGCGCACACGAGTCCACATATTCACCATATCAATACACCACTATGGATCCGCTCCCGTCTCCCTACGAGAACGCCATCCATAGCACTCACACTTATCTTGCGTATTTTAGAGTGTCCACTTTCACTTGTCTATGAACTGTACAGGCAACCCAGAAGTCCTTTTCCGCGGACACGGCTATTTGAATAGATCATATTAACCCTGCAGGGGTGTACTTCTTCACACACGCTCTCACCACTTACCGCCGTTTACACGACATGTACTCGTCAACCTTCAAGCGGAAGCCCAGCGAGGGTGTCGGCCACGACCTGACTAACCACACAAGTCTCTCGTCCAGGTTTATCGCCTATTCTGGTTCCATCCGCAAGAAGATCCGGCCGGGGTGTCGCTCACGGCCCCAAACGATGTGTGTAGGGTTCCCAAGCCCACCTCGACGGGTGGATCTACGCTTGGTACACCGTGCCATGGTGCCTAGTTTGTCCCAAGCCCACCTGTACCGGGTGCCACTTGGTAGACTACTAACACTACCTACAAACACCAGAAACTAGTTGCAACTCCTGGACAGAGATCAAGTTGATTAATAAGTCGAGAGAGCTTGGAGTGCCCGGAGCCCAATGTGTGGTAGTAACTGTTCATGGATCACAAACACAGAACTCAGTTCCTGAGGACGGCTGCAATGAGACAACCCACCATGTACTCCTACATGGCCTCTCACCGCTACCTTTACCAAATCATGTTCACACACTTAGCTCTCATCAGTAGGACATGTTCACACACCTCCGATTCATCCCCGATGAATCAGACCTAACTCAACTCTAAGTAGTAGCAGGCATGACAAACAAGCATGAATGAGTAGGCACATCAGGGCTCAAACAACTCCTACTCATGCTAGTGGGTTTCATCTATTTACTGTGGCAATGACATGTCATGCAGAGGATAAAGGGGTTCAGCTACCGCAGCAAGTAACAGATGAATCGTTGTTGTCCTAATGTAGTAAAAGAGAGCAGGAGCGAGAGAGTGGGATTTTATCGGAATGAACAAGGGGGTTTTGCTTGCCTGGCACTTCTGAAGATAATATAGTTCTTCATCGGTGTCATCGATCACATCGTCGGTACACGTCTACTGAGAGGGAACAAGCACCGACAAACAAAGAAGAAACACAATCAATGCAATGCAACAATATGATGCATGAATGTGACATGGCAATATGCTGTGGTTTGTGCTAATGCAACTAGCAACAAGTTAAATGAAGTTGGTTTGAATCCAAAAATTCAAATCCAAACTCCATATGTGAAGGTTTAATTGCCATTTATATGATTTGTACTAAACAGCAGCTATAAGTTATTATAACATGCATGCAAATGGTATAGATGGATAGATTGGATTTTTCTGATCATTTTTCATATATAAATTATTTCATTTGGAGTTACGGTTGAATTTATATGAATTTTAGAAGTTTTGGATATTTTCTGGAATTTCCTGAATTAAATTAAATCCAGAAAATGTATTATTACGTCAGCATTAGTTCATGCTGACCTCAGCAGGTCAACAGGTGGGTTCAGGTCAAATCTGACCAGTGGGGTCCACTGGTCAGTGACTGGGGCTGATTAGTGTCACTGACATGTGGACCCAGTCAACGGCCACGTCAGCTAGGTCAATTCTGACGCGTGGGTCCAGTCAATGTGTGACGTGGCCAGGTCAAACTAACCGGTGGGGCCACGAAAATTAGCTTAAATTAAACAGGGAATAATCCTGTGGTTAATTAATGGGTGGGGTCTACTATCAGTGTCTGTGGGTGGTTTAGCTGACGGTGATTAGTGCTAAGTACGCTGCCACGTCGGCACGCCGGAGTTTGGCCAGCGGCGACCTCAAGCCGCGGCAGAGGCGCACTGGAGTGGCTCGGGTTTTGCCCACGATCGACCAAATCGACCGTGGTTTGGTCCTATGCGTAGCTGGGGCTCGCGCGCATCCAGCAGGGCACGCGGGAAGAGCTGGGGTGGCCGGAGGCGACGGCAACTACGATGACGGCGGCGGCCGGAGTTCGGGCGACCACGGGTTTGATGCTGCAGAGAGAAAGCGGGCTAGTTTTTGCGCTAGGCATGCTCTACGGGGAACTACGAACGCGTAGGGCTCGCCGGGGTGACCAAATGGTCACCGGAGCTACGCCGGCGGCGAGCTCAGGCGGAGACTTGCTACGGCCATCTACGAAACGATGGCTACGACGAGCGGCAAGCCACAGGGTTAGGGGGAAAATGTGCAGGAGCTCACGGTGGGTTGGATGATGTAGAAAGCGAGCTCGGGGAAGCGACGACGGCGACGAATCGACAATGACGGCCTTCGGTGCCCGAGGAAGAAGAAGATGATGGCGCCGGCATTGTAGGGCGTCCGGTGATGCTTGGCTTGGCGAGGATGAAGCTGGCGACGATACGGATCTCGGGAACGCGGAGAGGGAGCGAGAGAGTGGCTGGCCGCGGTGTTTCTCAGTGGAGTGGCCATGGCGGTTTCGGCCATGAGGGGAAAAGAGCAGGGGAGTGAGAGGGAGAGAGCAGGGAGGCAAGGGAGCGGCCGAGGGGGGTGTGCTGGCCCTTTCCCAGGCACGAGAACAGGGCAAGGGGGAAGCAGGAGGTGGAAGCAGGAGGTGGAGCTCGGGCGCGCGCGCGTCGACACGCCTCTGCCTACTGGCAGAGGTTGAAGACGGTGGGGAGTTGGGCTGGGCCTCAACCACAGTGTTGGGCCAGGTGGGGCGCTAGGTGAGCTGCAGGTAAGTCCAGGTAAACCTTTCTCTCTCTCCTTTTATTAATGTTTTCTATTTTCTGTCTTTGTTTTTTTGGATTTAGTAAAATACTAAATCACTTTATAAAATCCTGAAATAAATTGTGGGCACATAGTGGATTATTCCCAACAGCCCTCAACTATTCTCAGAATTTATTAGAGCATTTAAAATATTTATAGAATTTAAATGCCCCAATTCAAATATAATATGAGTTAATTCAAAAATCCATAAATGGCCAAGAAATATGCTCATCACTTTGGCAGAGGTTTTCACCTTTATCAAAAATCATGAACATTTCCAAAGGCATTTTGGGTTCATTGAAGATTATTTTAGGTTGAACCTATTTGATTTGATCTGGTGCTAGGGTTTGAACAATCCCCATTTCAACTTTAATTGAAATTTAAACATGATGCACACATGAAGGGCTAGTCTAGTGCATACCAGAACTAGGGATGTGACAACCGCCGTCGTTCCTGACAGGCCTACCATGTCTTCCCACTAAGGTCCACTGAGCATCTTCTTCCTTGTAAAAATTTAACTCTTCTCTACGCCAATTAGGACCGCCATTGCCCCAAAGACTAAACACAATATCAAACAACTGCTCTGTGACTCTACCAGCATTGTAAATCTGAAAACCAACTGCTTTGGACGCAACAGAAAACTTGAACGACCGATCTCTGAGATGAGAAACACGAAAGCCTTGTGGGTAACCACCAAAAGAAGCATGTAAAGCAGTACTAACCATAAACGTGTCCAGTTTGAATGAGGCTCGTATGAAAGAAACCACAAGGGTAAACTCTCGCTGACAAAACCCCGACGAGAAGATCACAGGATGTCCAAACTTGCTTCTCACCTCAGCTTGGAATTCTTTGCCCCTACCAAAGTTTAAGGCAGGTGGTGCCATGATGATGATGATCTCATGTGCACGACCGTAGAGGAAAAACTAGACCCAAAGTCACCAAAAGAAGTAGCTGGTAGCCGTGTCCGAAGAAACCACCGGCCAAGGAGTGGACACCGGGGCTGGAGTAGCCACCGGTGGGAGATGGTGGACGCCGGGGCTGGAGTGGCCGCCGGCGTGGGAAGGTGGCCGCCGGGGCCGGAGTGGCCACCGGTGTAGAATCGCCTAGTGAGTCTCCTAGGAGCCTAGGAGGAGGAGGAGGAGGCCATGTCCGAATCTGGAGCACAAGGCAAGTGGATGGCCTCCTCTGTTATAGAGGAGAACACCAAGGAGCTCCGGGAGGCTGGGTATCTGGCCACGGACATAGTCCATCGCCTCCCTTCCAAAAAGCAGATCATTCCCACTCTGGAGCCCAATGAAAGGGTAGTGTTCATCCCTCATTTCCTTCGCGTACTAGGGTTTCCCCTTAATCCTTTCGTTTGCGGTCTCATGTTCTACTATGGGCTAGATTTTCATGATCTAGCCCCAAATCCTTCCTCAACCTTTCGGCATTTATCGTCGTGTGCGAGGCCTTCCTCCGCGTCCCTCCCCACTTCGGCCTATGGTTCAAGTTCTTCAATGTGAAGGCAAAGGTGGTCGAGGGCCAACACGCGGAGTGCGGAGGCGCCATGGTGAGCAAACTCCCCAAGGTCACCTGGCTGAAGGGGACCTTTGTGGAGAGCATCAAAGGATGGCAGCAGGGGTGGTTCTATATCACGGAACCCCACAATGCCACATGGGCCGCCACCCCTGAATTCAAATCCAGGCCCCCGATGTGGCTAACATCCTGGCTCAATAAGGGCCTAGATTGGGAATCGCCTAACAAGGTGACGACGCTGGAGAGCCGCGTCAAGGGCATGATAAACAAGAACACCAGCCTCGCCAGCGTGATCCAGGTGATGCTCTTTCGCCGCATTCTCCCTTGTCAGCGCCGGACTCAATATATGTGGGAATTCGACCCGGCCGGTCCTCGGGGCCTGCAATGGTTCTTCGACAAAACGCACGAAGGCATATGGAAGCTGCTCTTCAAGACTCAAAAGTCATGGACAGAGACAATCAAAGACCATGGCCTTGACTGCGCACGTCCAGCCACTCCTGTAAGTTTTATGATAACTTTATTTGCAAATACAAGGAGTATATTGAATTCTCTGACTCCCATAGGGCTGGTCAAAGAATGCGGAGGAGATCAAATTCCCGGCTCCGCTGCCCGAGGACCAGGCTACCCCCTTGCTGACAAAGATGTTGGTTCCGGTGCCATATCTGGCGCCAGAGAAGAAGGCCAAGAAGAAATGCAAGGAGACCAGAAGTGGCCTCCGCCGTAAGGGTGCTTCGGACGACGTGTCCGAAGATTCCAAGACCTCCTCCTCCCATGACGAAGACGTAGAGGAGGAAGAGAGTAACTCTCCCCCTAAGGGGATGAAGAAGAAAAGGGCGGTTTCCATGGATCTGGAGGTGGAGGCGACCAAGAAGGGAAAACCCTCCCTTTCGGATGATTCCAAAGCGGATGTCGATGCCATCCCAAAGCGGCACCCCAGGCCGAAGCCCTTGGCTGAATCGTAAGTATCCAAAGACACCATACCCATATCCAATTTTATGCCTTATTATTTTATCATACTGAATTGCGTATTATAGCCCGACTCGCGATCTCCCCCAATGATCATCGTCATCTGGGAACTCGCTAGGGACAAACGCGATGGAGAGCGAGTCGCCTCCGCAGATCTCTCCACCCACTGCCATGGATAACACCGAAGTGTTATCCCAAAGAACCTCTCCAGGTCATGGGGAGGTACAGGAGGCCGTGAAGGTGGCGGTGGAGGGTAACACCTCTTTCGCTGAAGAGAGGGGGAAATCAACCCCTATGGAGACCGGTGATGGGGGCAACGCTCAATTCGGCCCCCAATCGAATATTATTCCGGAGACCCACACGGCTACGGAATCGGATCAGCAACCTTCTTCAAGGGAAGGGGGCATGCCGTCTACACCGACGTCCTCTATCAATCCCAAGGAGCCGGACACTTTGATGGAAGCGCTTCAAAGTGCTTCCATTGTGGAGGAGCACCATACCCTTATGGGTACGGTGGTTGAAAAGGTCCGGTCCGCTAAAAGCGGATTGAACCAAGCCTACACCAGCCTTCTAACAGGATTTGAGGTACATGAAGTAATATTTTTTTGGTTATTTACAAAAGGAATACCTGTATATAGATAGTAGCCCCTGAGACTCTGTTCAGCGTTTCACAAAGAAGGGCCAAACAGAGGATCGATTAATACTTCATAGGAGCTAATATATATGTCTATTTGGATGAGCAGGCTGCGAAGCTGGCAGCAGCCTCGCATGCGGCCGAAGTCTCCGAACTAAAGCAAAGGCTGGAGGCAAAACAAGGTATGTTATACCGAAGCATATCTAAACTGATATGAGCTCCAATTTGTTATCTAACTGAGCTTTATGTTTATGCTCATAGTTGACACGTCGGAGGTTGAAGCCCTCAAGAGTGCGCTGGCCGACGCCAAGAAGGAGGCGGACGAGGAACGAACCGCCCGCCAAAAGCATGAGGCGAGGTTGGATGAAGTCTAACAAGAGCTCACAAATGCTATAAGAAAATGTGAGTCCTTGGAGCGCGAGGTGTCGGAGTGAGACTCTGAACTTGCTACGGCGCTCCAAAGCACAAAGGAAGCCCTGGTTGAAGCCCAAGGCGCATGTCAGGAGACCTGATAAGCCAAGAAGATCGTGGCGGGTAAGGTTTTTAATATGCAGAGCAAGTTTGTAAGGAGAAATTACACCTTTCTGACACGCATTTGGAGTTCTCTAGGAGCGTTTGTGGATCTTCCCCGAAGTATTGCAGATGCGGCAGACTTCTTCCAAGCCGAAGAGGGGAGCTCAACAGAGAAACTATTTTGGTCGTAGTACCTTGTGCCAGAGTAGCCTGTGCCCCTCAGTGATTAGCTGAAACAGCTGACCGAGCTGCATAGGATGGCCGAACTGGCCATGAAGGATATCATAGTCCGTCTTTGGCCAGCCGAACCCATACCTAATAGCTATTTCAGGCTTGTGAAGCGGCTAATCGATGCCTGCCCACGGCTTGAGGCTATAAAGCGGCCAGTCTGTATCGAAGGTGCCCGGATGGCCTTCGCCCGTGTCAAAGCGCAGTGGGCGAACATGAATGCCACCAGTCTTGCAACCGAGGGGCCGCCAGCAGGCAAGGAGCATCATATGCCGGGGAGATACTTCAACGATGTCCTTGAAGGTTCCCGCATTATAGAGGGCCTGTGTTCGAAGGACATCATGTTTGAATGAATGTAACCATGCTGCCCAAACTCTGTATAATGAAAACAAGGTGTTTTGTGTAATTTTAATCTTGTTTTATTCTGAATTTATTTATCCTCCGTTGCAGCCGTTTATTGAATCTGAGGGTTGGCCAGTCATCGGCTTCAGCCCCTCGCGTAGATACTAGGAGGGTGTTCGGAATAGCACCAAAACACACTTTAACCCAACGACTTGGTCCTTGAACGAGGTGCTAGTGTGGCGAACCAGGCAATCAGACTATGCGGCTTTATCACTCTCACTTAGCCATAGGAGTTTGACAATAAGGTGGTAGGTGCAGCCCCTGGTATTGTTTGGCGATCCAAGCTCGGGTGTTGTAGAGAACTTACCAGGTAAAAACCAGTCCTTCATGTGACACGAAAAAATCGCAAGAGATTTATACTGAGTCATCGAATAGCTGACCAGCTCTCGTCGCATCATGATAGTCAGTTTTCGGCTTTCTCTACTGAGGTGTTTATCCGGCCAACCAGAAACACAATCGCAGTAGTTCTCCCTTTACTTCCTTAGCCGAACAATCGGGACGTAAGGTAGCAACCACAAGAGCCGGGCAACCCAACTATTGACCCAATACATGATTCAGAGCTGATGCATATAATGCTAGATTCGGGACGCCGAATTGCACTTGTGAAACTGTTCGAACTTATGGTAAATTTAATACATGTACGTGGCTGAATTGAGCCCCTAGCGATTTAGGTCAAGCCAAGGTGTACATGAGAATCGAATGATAAAGAAAAAAATACAGAATAGGGAATAAGCCAGTACCAAATAATTTGGGCGAAAAACTGTTTCCATTATAGTCTGATTGATACGTCAAAACGTATTTGTACAAATAATGCTATAAGCATCAAGGCTATTTTACATGCTGAGCGCAAGGGAAAGCTGTGTACATGTATTTAAGAACAAGGGGGGAGGTGATCTTGAAAGATCCTTTAGGTACTTCGCCGTACATCTGCGCTGCTTTTCACCTTGGTGTGTGATCCTTTGAGAGGATTAATGAATAAGTTTTCATAAGGGGCCGGAAAAAGGGCCCTTGACACCATAAAAAGGGTGATATAGGTTGTAACAAACCTGAAAAGAAAAGTGAAGTTAAGAAAAAGATAGATGGTGGTCCGGATACGGTTGAGCCATATTGTGGACTTCATCCTCGATATGCCTCCATCATCGCCCATGGTATTTTTAGTGCGTAGTTATGAGCACGGGTACATACACTGCTACTTGGTTGGGGCGAAGAGAGAGGCCGGATTGCTAGTCGAGCTCCTGATGAGCTGGACTATCATTCTGTGGGGTAGTCTGTACTCGTTTGACAGGGTCCGGTGGCTTGACTGCCGATGTGGAGTTCGACTTGATAAGGCCGACCTGCACTTCCACTGCGAGGGCCGCGGTGTGTTCCTCAGTATGGAGGGAGCGCTCCATGTTTCCATGAACTGTTATAACACCGTGTGGGCCTGGCATTTTGAGTTTTAGATAAGCATAGTGCGAGACTGCATTGAAGCGGGCAAACACAGTTCATTCGAGCAGTGCGTGATAGCCACTGCAGAAACAGACAATGTCGAAGATCAAGTCTTCGCTTTGGAAGTTGTCAGACGAACCGAATACGACCTCCAATGTGATTGAGCCCGTGCAGTGGGCCTCCACACCAGGTATTACTCCTTTAAAGGTAGTTTTGGTGGGTTTGATTCTTGTCGACTCAATACTCATTTTCCGGACCGTGTCCTAATAGAGCAGGTTAAGACTGCTGCCGCCATCCATGAGGACTCTCATGAGGTGGAATCCATCGATAATTGGGTCGAGGACCAATGCGGCTGAACCTCCATGACGGATACTGGTTGGATGGTACCTACGATCAAAGGTGATCGGGCATGCTGACCATGGGTTGAATTTTGGGGTGACTGGCTTTATCTCATAGACGTCCCTTAACGCGCGCTTGCGTTCCCTTTTGGGGATGGGAGTAGCGTATATCATGTTCACCGTCTTGACCTCGGGGGGAAATTTCTTCTGTCCCCCTGTGTTCAGTGGGCGAGGCTCCTCATCGTCATCCTTGTTGGGCGACCCTTTCCCCGTGTGCTCGGTGTTTAACTTGCCGGCCTGTTTGAAGACCGAACAACTTCTGTTGGTATGGTTAGTAGGCTTGTCAGGGGTGCCGTGAATCTGGCAAGGTCGATCGAGTATTCGGTCCAGGCTAGATGAACCGTATTTGTTTCTTTTGAATGGCCTCTTCCGTTGACTGGGCTTGGAGCCACTGAATCCGGCCTTGACCGTCGTGTCTTCGGCATTTTCAGTGTTGCTTCGACGCTTGTTTTTATTGCGTCGGGGCCTGCCGTTTCTGTTCTTTGCTTCAGAAGTGCCAGGATTGCTGGTACTGTTGCTGCTACGAGCAAGCCAGCTATCTTCACCTGCGCAAAAGCGGGTCATGAGTGATGTGAGGGCTGGCATGGACTTTGGATTTTCTTGGCCAAGGTGTCGGGCAAGCCATTCATCACGGATGACGTGTCTGAAGGCTGCTAGAGCCTCGGCGTCCGGATAGTCGACAATTTGGTTCTTTTTGACTAGGAACCGGGTCTACAATTTTCTGGCTGAATCTTCGGGCTGCTGGACTATGTGACCAAGGTCATCGGCGTCCGGAAGCCGGATATAAGTGCCCTGGAAGTTGTCTCTAAAGGCATCCTCCAGGTCTTCCCAGCTCCCAATAGAGTTTTCTAGGAGGCTGTTTAACCAATGCCGAGTTGGTCCCTTAAGCTTGAGGGGGAGGTATTTGATGGCATGTAGATCGTCACCGCGAGCCATGTGAATGTGGAGAAGGAAACCTTCAATCCACACTGCGGGGTCTGTCGTGCCATCACATGATTCAATGTTCACGGGTTTAAACCCTTCTGGGAACTGGTGCTCCATTACTTCATCAGTGAAGCATAGGGGGTGTGCAGCACCTCTATATCGGGCCACGTCACGACACAGTTCGGATGGAGTCCGTGTGCAGTTTTCAGCCCGGCTGAAGTTATGCTTGTCGCGCCAGGCTGATGGCCGTCTTCTCACGCTGGGGACCGCCCCTTGATCCGCATATTGATCTGGTCTGACCCTCTCTATTATCCAGATCTTGTCGTAGGTCGTAAGTATATCATGCGGTTGCTATCTCTCTACCTTTACGACGGGGTGGTGCAAGCGGGTGTTCGGCTTGAGTTGCCGTTCTGTCCCGACCACGTGGTGGTCAGTTAGGTCCGTCGGCGACTGATAACTCACAAGTATAGGGGATCAATTGTAGCCTCTTTTGATAAGTAAGAGTGTTGAACCCAACGAGGAGCTAAAGGTAGAACACGTATTCCCTCAAGTTCTATCGACCACCGATACAACTCTACGCACGCTTAACGTTCGCTTTACCTAGAACAAGTATGAAACTAGAAGTACTTTGTAGGTGTTGTTGGATAGGTTTGCAAGATAATAAAGATCACGTAAATAAAATCTAGGGGCTGTTTAGGTAAAGAAGCAATAAACTTAGTATAGCGAGTGTGGAAAAGTGGTGGTAGGAGTTGCGGAATTGTCCCTAAGCAATTGACTACTTTACTAGACCGATAGCAAGTTTTATGTGGGAGAGGCCACTGCTAGCATGTCATCCCTGACTTGGAATTCTATGCACTTATGATTGGAACTATTAGCAAGCATCCGCAACTACTAACATTCATTAAGGTAAAACCCAACCATAGCATTAAGATATATTGGTCCCCCTTCAGTCCCGTATGCATCAATTTCTATGCTAGGTTGAAGCTTCTGTCACTCTTGCCCTCCAATACATAGTCCTATCAACATACAACTAACCCTATGTTGTGATCCACGCGCGCGCTCATATGATGGGCACCAAAGGACAGCAACATAACAACAAGCAAATTAAACCAATCATAGCAATTCAACAATTATCGACAGGACAACCAAAATCTACTCAGACATCATCGGATGGCAACACATCATTGGATGGCAACACATCATTGGATAATAATATGAAACATAAAGCACCATGTTCAAGTAGAGGGTACAGCGGGTTGCGGGAGAGTGGACCTGTAGATAGATGGCGGAAGGTGATGGAGATGTTGGTGAAGATGACAGAGGTGTTGGCGTAGATCGCGGTGATGACGATGGCCCCGGCGACGTTCAGGCGCCACCGAAAGCGAGGGGCAGAGAGCCCCCCTTCTTCTTCTTCTTCTTCCTTGACCTTCTCCCTAGATGGGAGATGTAGCGACCAGACTTCAAACGGTCTGATCTCTGTGCATTAGTGTCATCCCTGGATCGGTAATGCTGACACACACAGTACTTGAAGGATTTATAACAGAGTAGCAAGCACACACTTATTACATTGAATGCCTCAAAAGAGAACTTATTACAATAAATATGGCTTAAGGCCATCTAAATACGATAACAGCAGAAGGCTTGGAAGATAAAGCGAGTCCATCAACTCCAACGGCATCACTGAGTGAAAGATCACGACCTAAGGCACCTTACTCGTCATCTGAAAAGTTTGCAACATGAACGTTGCAGCCCGAAATGGGTCAGCACATGGAATATGCTGGCAATGTAACACATAGAGAGTAATGAACAGAATAATGCTATCACTACATGCATATATGGCTGGTGGAAATCTCTATGGTTACAGTTTTGCATAAAGCCAATTTTTCCCTACAACAAAGGGATAAATTTTATTTAACTATCATGGTGGTTGTTAAACATTGAGAAGGTAATCCCCTTCTCAATCCCAATTAAGCATCATCATTAACCCAATCAAATTATATTAAGAGTGATGAGATCCACACAATAATCCAAGAACTAGACACTCAAAACGTCCATAACCGGGGACACGGCTAACCATGATTAGTTTATACACTCTGCAGAGGTCTACACACTTTTCCCCACAAGACTCGAATACATCCATGGTCGGAGAAACAAGACACAGTCTTTCTGAAACAATAACTCTTTACTCCGGGTGGACAGTTATACCTACTTCCCCTACATCTACGAGCCCACCACTCAAAGAGGTCTTGTAACTTACTCAACTATGCTAGAGCCCATAATAGCTTGTGGCTGCACACGGAAGTTTCTAGCATGAATAATCTTATGATCCCTTTGAGCCTGGGTGGCGGTCCATAGGAGAATCACACGGTACCCCGGGATTTCCAAAAATATAGGCAACACTGGGTTCCCCAGGTGCCTCAGTCCATCCAGATGTGTATTAAAGTAGCCACCTTAAGTTAACCATCAATTAAACACTCACATCTGTCATGGATACACTCAAAACCCAATCCACGTCTACAAGCATAGCATAGCAATATAAGCAACGTAGAAGTAACTCCCAAAGCTTTGAATAATAAACAGGACAATAGGTACTACCTCATCTACTTCCCAAAACCCACATATTAAACAGATCCTAATCATGCAATTGTTTGACGATTTATCTAATGCAATAAAACTGGGTAGTAAAGAGGTATGATCAAAGTGTTACTTGCCTTGCCGATGATCCGTGAAACATAGAGACTCGTAGTAGCACGCTTCGCACTCTGGGTACTCTATCGCAAGCAAACAAGCATACAATAAGCACTCAACTAGAAGCATGGGTAAAACTCAAATAAGAGATCTAACTAGAAAGTTCAACTTAAGAACTCCGGTTTGCAAAAAGAATCAAATCAAACAAAGCAACGAAACTCAAACTGCGAAAGAAACAAGCTCCGGTTAATAATCAGGGCTTAAGTCAAATTTTACAGTAGCAAAATCATGTTTAAGTTGGTGAAACAGAAAGAGGGTTTCGAGACGAAACTCTAAGCGCTTGAATCGCCTGATTCCGATAAACGAGCGAAAAGATAAGCTAAAACGAAAATCAGGGCAGAAATCGCGATCGAAATAATCACGGAAAAACCCTGGAAAAGAAAAACGGACGAACAGGCTAACGAACGAACGTTCGCTGTCTGCGGCTAAACGGTGAAAATCGTTCGTTAAAACGAACGAACGAACGGCGTTCGCTAAATAACTAAACCAAAAAAACCGAACCATATCTGAAAAAAACATATCTAGGGTTTCGAAAAAAAACCAAATGGTTTTATGAGAAAACCGACGAACGGCGAGACGGTGGTGGTGGCTACCTCCGGGGTGAGGCGACGGTGGCGGGCTCCGGGTGGTGGCGGCTCACGGGCGGCGGCGCAGATCTGAGGCGACCGCGGCGTCGGTGGCGGGGTGGCGGGTGG
>NC_041393.1:375859655-375872934 GCF_002162155.2 Triticum dicoccoides
GTGGCGGGTGGTGGCGGTGGGGTGGGGTATATAAGGGGGGGGTCCGGCGGCTTGGGGAAGGGGGCGAGGAGGAGGATTCCTCCCTAGACTCGGCGGCGGCGGCGTGCTCCGGCCGGGCTCCGGTCGGAGTCGGCCGGGCGGAGGCGGGGCGAGGCCGGCCCGGCTTGGCTGGGCCGCTGGCCCAGTCGGGCGCGCACACATTTTTTTTGAAATAAGATCCCGCCGAAAATAAATCCTTGAAAAATAAATAAAAATCTAAAATTGTCAAAATAAATTTTTGCCGTCTAAATAAAATATTTAGAACGAGATGAACATTTTTCTTGGCCTAAAATGCAATTTTGAAAACGTGCAATTTTTCTAATTCAAATAAATTTGCAATAAACTCCAAATAAGATATTTCATTTATTTTGGAGAAGTCATTTTATCTCCTCTAATATATTTTTATTTTAGAAATATTAGGAAAGAAAAATACTTAAACCAATCGATCCTCTTTTTAAAATTTGTGAAAAACTCAAATATGAAAATAACGAAATCCCCAACTCTCTCTGTAGGTCCTTGAGTTGCGTAGAATTTCTTGGATCAAACCAAAATGCAATAAAATAGGATATGCAATGATGATCTAATATATAACATTCCAAATTGAAATTTTGGGATGTTACAAGCCTACCCCCCTTAAGATGAATCTCGCCCTGGAGATTCGGGTTGGCTAGAAAATAGGTGAGGGTGATCCTTTCGTAGGTCTTCCTCTCGTTCCCAGGTGGCTTCATCTTCGGTATGGTAGCTCCACTGAACCTTGCAGAACTTGATAACCTTGCTGCGTGTAACTTGACTGGCAAACTCGAGAATCTTGACTGGTTTCTCCTTGTAGGTCAAATCGCTATCCAACTGAATCGCTTCCAGTGGCACTGTATCTCTCACTGGAATATCGGCCATCTCCGCGTGGCACTTCTTCAAATGAGAAACATGGAACGCATCGTGAACTCCTGACAATCCTTCGGGCAACTCCAATTTGTAAGCAACTTCTCCCATACGTTCCAAAACTTTGTATGGTCCCACAAAACGTGGCGCTAACTTTCGCTTAACTCCAAAACGCTTAACTCCTTGAAGTGGGGACACTCGAAGGTAAACTCTATCTCCGACTTCGTAAACTATCTCCTTGCGTTTAGAATCCGCATAGCTCTGATACGTCTCCAACTTATCTACTTTTCCAAACACTTTTGCCCTTGTTTTGGACTCTAACTTGCATGATATGAATGAAACTAACCCAGACTGACGCTGTTTTCAGCAGAACTGCCATGATATTGTTTTATGTGTAGAAAGGAAAAGTTCTCGGAATGTCCTGGAAATCCATAGAGGCACTTTTTGGAAAATATAAAAAATATTGGCGAAAGAATCAAGACCAGGGGGCCCACACCCTGTCCACAAGATAGGGGGGCGCGCCCCCCTATCTCGTGGGCCCCCTGGACCTCCACTGACCTCAACTCCAACTCCATATATTCACGTCCGGGGAGAAAAAATCAGAGAGAAAGTTTCATCGTGTTTTACAACACGGAGCCGCCGCCAAGCCCTAATCTCTCTCGGGAGGGCTGATCTGGAGTCCGTTCGGGGCTCCGGAGAGGGGGATTCGTCGCCGTTGTCATCATCAACCATCCTCCATCACCAATTTCATGATGCTAACCACCATGCGTGAGTAATTCCATCATAGGCTTGCTGGACGGTGATGGGTTGGATGAGATTTACCATGTAATCAAGTTAGTTTTGTTAGGATTTGATCCCTAGTATCCACTATGTTCTGAGATTGATGTTGCTATGACTTTGCTATGCTTAATGCTTGTCACTAGGGCCCGAGTGCCATGATTTCAGATCTGAACCTATTATGTTTTCATGAATATATGTGTGTTCTTGATCCTATCTTGCAAGTCTATAGTCACCTATTATGTGTTATGATCCGACAACCCCGAAGTGACAATAATCGGGATACTTCTCGGTGATGACCGTAGTTTGAGGAGTTCATGTATTCACTATGTGTTAATGCTTTGGTCCGGTTCTCTATTGAAAGGAGGCCTTTATATCCCTTACTTTCCACTAGGACCCCGCTGCCACGGGAGGGTAGGACAAAAGATGTCATGCAAGTTCTTTTCCATAAGCACGTATGACTATTTACGGAATACATGCCTACATTACATTGATGAACTGGAGCTAGTTCTGTGTCACCCTATGTTATAGCTATTACATTAGGAATCGCATCCGGCATAATTATCCATCACTGATCCATTGCCTACGAGGTTTTCACATCTTGTGCTTCGCTTATTTACTTTCCCGTTGGTATTGTTACAATTACTGCAAAACCCAAAAACTTTACTTTTGCCACTGTTACCTTTATTATCATACTACTTTGCTACTAAATACCTTGCTGCAGATACTAAGTTATCCAGGTGTGGTTGACTTGACAACTCAACTGCTAATACTCAAGAATATTCTTTGGCTCCCCTTGTGTCGAATCAATAAATTTGGGTTGAATACTTTACCCTCGAAAGCTGTTGCGATCCCCTACACTTGTGGGTCATCAAGACTAATTTCTGGCACCGTTGTCGGGGAGCATAGCTCTATTCTCTGAGTCACTTGGGATTTATATCTGTTGATCACTATGAAGAACTTGAAAGACGCTAAAACCAAGATCTATCCCTCAACTACGAGGGGAGGTAAGGAACCGCCATCTAGCTCTGCACTAGATTCTCCTTCTGTTATGAGTAAACTTGCGACACCTAAACCTGCTACTGCTATGAACTCTGAAATGTCGCATGTTATTGATGATGCCTCTTCTGTGCGTGATACTACTTTGCCATTAGGTGAATTTCTTGATGATAAACTTGCTAGGGCTAGAGAGAACGAAATTATTGAAGATTCTATTATTGATGATAGTGATGATGAAGGTTCTCCCAATGATTATGAATTGCCTGTTGTTCCTGAGGGTTATGTTATGAATGACGAAGCTGCTAGAGCTATCTTTGCTTGCAATGATAGATATGATCTTAAGAAATTATTAGCTAAATGGAAGCAGCAGTCTCTTAATGCTAGAATGAAACCTGACCCTGCTTTTGCTACTTCACCTATCTGTGTTACTGATAAGGATTATGAATTCTCTGTTGATCCTGAAATTATTACTTTGGTAGAATCCGATCCTTTTTATGGCCTTGAATCTGAAACTGTTGTGGCACATCTTACCAAGTTGAATGATATAGCTACCCTGTTTACTCATGATGATAAATCTCACTACTTTTATATCCTTAAGATATTTCCGTTCTCATTAAAGGGTGATGCTAAGACTTGGTATAATTCTCTTGCTCCTGGTTGTGTGCGTAGTCCCCAGGATATGATTTATTATTTCTCTGCTAAATATTTCCCTGCTCATAAGAAACAAGCTGCCTTGCGGGAAATATATAATTTTGTGCAAATCAAAGAAGAGAGTCTCCCACAAGCTTGGGGGAGGCTTCTCCGATTACTAAATGCTTTGCCTGATCATCCTCTCAAGAAAAATGAAATACTTGATATCTTTTATAATGGACTAACCGATGCTTCCAAGGACTACTTGGATAGTTGTGCTGGTTGTGTTTTCAGGGAAAGAACAATCGACGAAGCTGAATTACTATTGAATAATATGTTGACTAATGAAAATAATTGGACTCTCCCTGAGCCAATTCCTTATGCAATTCCTGAACCAATTGAGCCAACTCCTGAGCCTATTCCTAAACCCACTCCGAAGAAGAGAGGTGTTTTATTTCTCAGTCCTGAAGATATGCAAGAGGCAAAGAAATCAACGAAAGAAAAAGGTATTAAAGCTGAAGATGTTAAGAATTTACCACCTATTGAAAAAATACATGGTCTTAATATACCGCATGTTGAAGAACCACATTGTCTTGATAACCCAACATAGGTAGTAAAGGTAAATTCTCTCTATAGATATGATAAAGTTGAAATACCCTCTACTAAATTTCATAGCCCATGCTTAGATGAATTTGATTACTTTATGGATATACAAGAAAGTTTTAATGCTTATGTTGGTAGAGAGTTAAAGAATAATGCTTTCAAGATAGGACGCATGGGTGATAATATGGCTAGAGTTAAAGGTGAACTTAAATTCATTAGCAAATATGCGTCTATGGTTGCTACTACGGCTGAGCAAGTACTTAAAGCTCAAAATGAATTGCTTGATAAATTAAATAATAAAAATGTCTTTGCTGTTAGAGTGGCTACTAGAACTGGTAGAATGACTCAGGAACCTTTGTATCCTGAAGGCCACCCTAAGAGAATCGAGCAAGATTCTCAGAGAAATAATTTAGAGGCACCTAGTTCTTCTAAAAAGAAGAAAAAGAAAAATGATAGAACTCTGCATGCTTCTAGTGAACCTACTGTAGACACATATGAGAATCCCAATAATATTTCTATTTCTGATGCTGAAACACAATGAGGTGATGAACATGAACCTAGTGATAGTGTTAATGATAATGTTCATATCGATGCTCAACCTAGCAAAAACAATGAAGTAGAGGTTGAACCTGCTGTTGATCTTGATAACCCACAATCAAAGAATCAACGTTATGATAAGAGAGATTTTGTTGCTAGGAAGCATGGTAGAGAAAGAGAACCATGGGTTCAGAAACCCATCCCTTTCCTCCTAAACCATCCAAGACAAAGGATGATGAGGATTTTGAGCGCTTTGCTAAAATGATCAGACCTATCTTCTTATGTATGTGCTTAACTGATATGCTGAAAGTAAATCCTTATGCTAAGTATATGAAGGATATCATTACAAATAAAAGGAAGATACCGGAAGCTGAAATTTCCACCATGCTTTCTAATTACACTTTTAAGGGTGGAATACCAAAGAAACCTGGAGATCCGGGTGTACCAACTATACCATGCTCCATTAAAAGAAACTATGTTAGAACTGCGTTATGTGATCTTGGAGCCAGTGTTAGTGTTATGCCTCTCTCTTTATATCGTAGACTTGAATTGAATAAGTTGACACCTACGGAAATATCTTTGCAAATGGCTGATAAATCAACTGCCATACCTATCGGTATTTGTGAGGATGTGCCTGTTGTGGTTGCAAATGTCACTATCTTAACGGACTTTGTTATTCTTGATATTCCCGAGGACGATAGTATGTCGATTATCCTTGGTAGACCTTTTCTGAACACTGCAGGGGCTGTTATTGATTGCAACAATGGCAATGTCACTTTTCATGTTAATGGTAATGAGCATACAGTACACTTTCCGAGGAAACAATCTCAAGTTCATAGCATTAACTCTATTGGAAAAGTTCCAACTATTATTATTGGAGGTTTTGAATTTCCTCTCCCTACCGTCAAGAAAAAGTATGATATCCTTCTTGTTGGGGATTTTCATATCCCCGTTGAGGCAACTTAGTGTTATTCGAAATATCTCGGCTCCGTGTTATTCAGAATGAGTTTGTTAACAAGACTTGATAAACCTTGTTAGTGGATTCATTTTGATGATCATGAGATGGATGAAACTAGAAGGCACAACCTTCTGTGCCCTCTTTTTACTTTCTGTTATTTAGAATAAATAATGCAATAATATTATTATCCGTCTGTTTTCTGAATTATCCGTGCAATAAAAAAATATCCCGAAAATAAAAGTGCTCCAAATGCCCTGCAAATTTAGTATGATTTTTATGGAATATTTGAGGATTTTAGGCACTGAAATCACTGCAGGAGGTGCAAGCACCAGGCCACGAGATTGGAGGGCGCGCCCACCCCACCTAGGTGCGCCCCCTTTCTCGTGGGCCCCTGGTGGCCCCCCTCCACTTATGCCAGCACTCACACACTTCATCTTCTACCCAAAAAAATCCCCATCCAGCTCAAGCACGAGTTCTAGCTCATTTTGCTGCGATTTTCGATCTCCTTGCTCAAAGCTCCATTCACAAAACTGCTTTGGGAGATTGTTGCTTGGTATGTGGCTCCTCCATTGGTCTAATTAGTTTTTGTTTTAGTGCTTTACTCATTGCAAATATTTGCTTCATAGGTGACCATGTTCTTGAGTTTGCATGTTAATTTTATGAGATCCCAAGCAATTCTAATGCATGATATAGGCTCTAGGCACGCCTTTCAAGCTTCATCAATCGAGGACCCAGACAGCAAGGGCGAGAACCCAGACAGCAAGGGCGAGAACCCTCCCGAGGCAGTTCCCAAGAAGAAGAAGGCATCACCCAACTCAAGGCCTCAGGAGGTTGGCATCTCAGGAGGAGTCGCGTCAGGATGTGCGCCCGTGCAAGGGGCGCCTCCTTCCATCGCATAGGAAGGCTCACCCGGCGCCCTCCTCGGGCAGGGCTCGGGGGCTCTCTTCTGGAGGGCCTCGAACTTTGACAAGATCATGAGGGAAGCGCTCGGGCACCACTTGGAGGCGTGCTTCGCAGCACGTTTCCCCCAGGAAGGCATGGGGCAAGAAAGGCCCAACCCTCAGGAGTTCATCACCAGGTCACTGAGGAGCTTCAGGAATCAAGAGTCATACGCGGCGATCACCGTCTGCCTGGCATAGCTCCCCATCCAGGCGAGGATGGCGGGCTGCACGTCTGCATCGACTTCCCAGGGCTCAACCGAGCCACGTCTCAGGAGCGCCTCTGGCCTTCACATGTGGGACATTGCAAGGGTCCGTCGCACAACTACGTTCGCATGCCTTTTGGCCTGCCGAACGCGGTTGCCACTCACCAGCGCCATCTACAGAGCATTCTGGCGGCTCAGGAGACCAGGCACCACGCGGTCCTGGCGGAGATGGAGATGGTCCTCGAAGAACCACCTGACCCCCCGATCCTCCCGAGGCTCAGGGCCCCGGTGGCTCATGAGGATCGGCCTCTTCATCGTGCATCTTCAGCTACTCCAACCCCCCCTCTACAATGGCATCAGGTGACATCTTTCGAATTCGTTTCAGCTGGGAGCGCCCTCAGGGCTGCATCATTCCCAGGCCGCACAGGTCTGTCCCTGCGGCATGTATCCCTTTTGCTTATGTCTTTAGTTTACCTTGCTAGGGGCGCCCCTCAGGCTGCATCATCCCCAAGCCGCTCGGGCCTGACCTAGCGACGTGTATCCGTCCTGCATTTATCTAAGTTGATTTGCCCTTCATGCTTAACCTGCCCATGATTATCATCTACTGCCTACCACAGGCCTCCTCTCCCTCATGCAAATCACTTGCGCGTTAAAAGGGGGGCTCCTGAGCATCGCGACTTAGGAGCTCTTACTAGCTCTCCAGCCCTCACCCCCTAGCCTTGTCCACGGCATCGCGACCTGGCATACCAGCGGCGGCTGAGCTTGCTCGAGGGCCGGGACCTGAGGACGTAGAGCATTTGTATCTAACCATCTTGCAGGAACACACAACCTCCCAAGGCTCAAGACCAGGCGCAACCCGCCTTGAGGCAGGGCTTCGTGAGTCCCGCGCTGGCTCACGAGTGCCCAGATACACCTCGTCTAGCTCTGCCGTGCAAGCCACGTGTCAGGGCGGGGCTGTACACGCCCCGGGGGCTCCTCCCGGAGGGCCCCCCTCCCACGTACCAGTGGAAGCACCATGCTTCGCGCTGGCTGACGACACTGCCGAGGAGCGGCTATGCTCGTACACATACGGAAGCGCTATGCTCCGTGTTGGTGATAAACAACTGAGGGCGGCCCACGGCCATATAAACCTTAGGGAGCCCAGAGCTCAGTGTCTGGCCTCATCGCAACACCTCCCCTCGGGAGCGTCACACGAGGGGGCTGGACACGGGGGCTGCGCCCGGGTCACGCCCGAGCGCACGCCACCTAGCCAGGTCCCTCAGACCTGGTTGTCACGCGCCCCTCCCTGAGCGAAGCGAAGGTATGAAGACCATTTGAACGTCAAGGGGGACTCGTGAGCATCGCAACTCAGGAGCCTAACTGGTCACATAGCCCCTCACTCCTTAGTTCCGCAAGGCTAATGGCGGTTGAGGTATGCGCGGGGCTGGGCCCTGCTGACGTAGAACGCCAGATCCACCCCTACACTCCCTCCCTATTTGCTGTTTGCACGTCAAGGGGGACTCCTAAGCATCGCGACTCAGGAGCCTAACTTGTCACGTAGCCCCTCACTCCTTGGTCTCGTCCTGGTGATCCGGTCGGGGCTAATAGCGGTTGAGGTATGCGCGGGGCCGGGCCCTGCTGACGTAGAACACACAGCAAATAGGAAGGAAACCGCAAAATCTCGAAGAAAATCCAGAAGCAAATATTACAAACCATAATTGTCTTCACGATACCAAACGCAAGTTTAAACGGCTCCACAAGGCACAGTGCAGGAGTTAAAACGGGAAAGAAGCCGCGAGAAGATCACACTTGGGCAACGCCGTCATTCGCCAGGAGCCCCACCTCCATGGTGATGTTACCTCCATTAGCTCCACCTCCCTAGGCCATGGAATCAGTAGCACCTGCCCTGGGCATAGTGGCAAAGGCGCGGAACTTCGCCAGCAGGCCTTCCACCTGGCCCTTCACGGCTTCAGCAGCAGCGGTGAAGTGCTCGGCGTCCACGGGCTCCAGCAGCTCATCGAGGTTGGTGCCACGGTCGCGAAGGTAGACGTGGCTGAAGATACGCGTCAGCGCCGCGGAATAAAGGACGCGGGCTTCAGCCTCGGCCATGGGGCCGACGCCGGTCACAACTTCCTTGAGCGCCTCGACCAAGAAAGGAGGCAGCTGGGTAGGGCCCTCCTTGGCAGCAGCCAGTGGCTTCTCCAAGCCGTCCTCGTAGAACGTCTTCTGCGCCTTGCGATATCTCTCCTCAAGATCCGTGAAGGCCATGTGGTCCTCGGCCAGGACCTTCGCCTTGGTGTCCAGCTCGGCCCTCTCCGTCTTTAGTTTCTGCTCCAGCGTCCCCAGCCAGCCACGTTCAACGGCCAGTTTGGCGCCGCGGTCCCCAATGGCATCCTCGTGAGCCTTCATCTCCTCCTCCTTCGCCCGACGGTCACGAGCTTCTTTGGCGAGCTCATCGTGCAAGCCCTGCAGCTTGGCCTCCAGTGCCTTGCAGCGGTCCTGGGCGACCGTGGCATCCTTCAGAGCCGCATCGCGGGCGGCTGCGGCCTGGATCGTGGCTTGCTTCTCCCCCTCAGAAGCCGCCGCGACCCGCTCCAGTGCTGCTCGGACGGAGGTATCAGAGTGAACCCAGCCAGAGACCAGCTCCAAGCGCCTGGCTACCAGGTGGGACTTGGCGCCCTGGAGGTCTTCTCACAGCTGGCCCAGCTCAGTAACGGCATGATCCAAGACGGCGGAGGAGGTAGAAGAATTCGGAACCATTGGTGCAGGAGGAGGAGGCGGCAGCGTGACCAAGGCTTGGGAGACTGGGGGCTCCTGAGCCCTGGGCGCCTCAGCGGCAGCATCAGGCACCGGCACCTCCAGAGTTAGCGGGGCCACGGGGGCTGGCACCCCGCCAGAGCGCTCCTCTAGGCCTCGCGAGGATGATTGGGCAGGGGAGGTGCGAACTTCACAGCATCCCCTTCCCACGGGCCAAGGCACGACCACAATAGATGAGCCTACCTCTGGTGGAGCCACCGTGTCCCCCTTCTTCTTCTTCTTCACCGCAAGCGGCAACCTGACCAAGCAATGGAGAACGTCAAGCCCCGACAGCAAAAATAGGAACAAGACGGAGTTCGAGCACTTACTGGTCAATCGCGGCGTAGGCCACCGACCTCTTGCCGAGCTTAAAGCCGGAGAGCCTCTTGGTCCAGGGCATGGCCTCGATAGGTCTAGGAGCAGGAGAGGACGCACCAGAAGGGTTGGAGATGGCTTTGGGCGGTGCCTGGGCAGTAGTAGCCCCTTGGGAGATCAGCGCCGACCTATCCTTCTTCGGGATCACAAGTGAGTCCTCTTCCTCTCGCGCGGCATCGGCCTCATCATCATCCAGTAGGGTGTGGAGGATGCTAGCCCTGCACCGGGGGGAAGTCTCCCCCGTCCCCTCAGCGATCGCCTCCGAGTCGCGCTCCTCTTCTTCTTCGTCTTCCTCTCCTCCCCCGCAGGAATCATCAGAACACACTTCCACCGGCGCCTTCGCCCCTGGCCCTCAGGAGGCACCGCCGGCACAAGGCCACGCCCATCGAAGGTGGGCATGGCATCCACCACCTGTTGCCAGTCGTCGCGGAGGAATAGGGGGCAGGAGCGCCCTCCAGGCTTTCGAGGTCATCTCGAACCAAGAGGTGGAGAGCTGCGGCCAGATCCTCATCGGCCAAGGCCACTGGGCTCAGGCGAAGATCGTTGTCCGCACCCCTAAGCCTCCACAACGGGCGCAAGTGCGCCTGAAGTGGAGCCACCCAGTGCATCAGGAACTCCCTCAGGAGCGTGGCCCCTGTCAGCTTTGCCGCCTTCACATTGCACGGCCTCAGGTTGGTGTTCATCTTCTCCAGCACCAACTTCGCCCATCTGTCACTGAGATTCACGCGAGACCACCCCTCGTCCGGCTAGGGCTGCTCCGTTGGCAACACCAACCGGGAGTGGATACATCTGGCATCCATCATGACCCACTTGCTCCGGAAGCCGTCGACCCTCTTCCCGGTCTTCGAGATCATGTTGGCCTTGGAGTACGTGACGAAGCCGGCGCATGCCGAGGTATAACCGCTGATGATTCAGAGGGAAAAGAAGTGGTGCAACAAAGCCATGGACGGCCCCAACATGCGCCTCGCAGCAGTAGGCAAAAATCGACAAAAGGAGAACGGAGTTGGGATGGAGATGAAGGGCCTGCAACCTGTAATGGCGGAGGACGGTGTAGAAGAACTCAGAGAAGGGAGGAACCAGGCCGGCGATGGTGGTGTTCATGAAGAAGGTGTAGAAGGTGCTCCCCTTGGCCTCCGGCTCGGCAGAGCCGGCCCGGAGTACGGTCTCCCCCATCTCGCTGCCCACCGTCGCCGTCATCAGGCACGTAGCGACAAGATTCTTCTCCGACATGTTGGGGGCATCCAGGGCCGGCGAGTACCAAGCCGGTAGGGCCTCGGCCATGGCCTTGCGGGACACCATTGCTCGCTGAAAGGGGAAGGATGGAGCGGATCTGGAGATTTCAGAAACAAGAGAGCAAGGAAGGGGATCTGGAGCAAGGCGAAGGAGAGCAATGAAGGCAAGCCTTACCCAGGCCAGCCTTTTGTCAGTCGGGCAGTTGCCGAGGCAACGTGGGGAGGCAGAGACGCCCACATCCATTCAACCGCCACGCGGAGACCAAGGCCTCAGTCTGTTGGGGCCCGCGGTGCTCCGCACTTTCCCTTTGGCTTCGCTACCAAGCCAAGTCCGAGCGCGCCTTGGGCCCGGGGGCTACTGTCGGCGTTCTGGGAACGGGGGTCCCCAGACTTACCTGCCTGCGTCCTGTAGCGTGGCTCAGCAGAGGCCCAGTACGGTCTGTCTTCATCAACAAATGCTCAAGACCCTCGCGAGGGGCCAAGCCTCGTGGGGCATACAACACAAGGCCTCCTCAGGGGCGGCGTCACCAAGCAGGCTCGCGAGGAGGCGGAGAGATCAAGGCAAGGGGTACCTCGCGAGGTGCTCGTGATGCAAGCCATGATGACCAAGACCAGGCGGGCGCTAGGCGGGCGCCAGCCTGCGCAGTGTCCTTGTTTCCTCTTTGGTGCAAAGGGGGCAAGTGTAGGCGCGAAGTACCGAGGCATCAAGCAAAGGTTTCCATATCAGTGCAATGGGACCAAGACCAGCAGGACGGCAGGATGGAGGTCACCGTGGAGCCCAAGACGGTGTCATCGCCAGTGCTTTTGGCAGCTGAAGACCACCTTTAGTCAGGACAGCTTGTACTAGCTGTCCCCTTTCAAAATGGCCGTTGTTGGCTCCCCCCGCTCAATATTTGGGAAGAGGACTAGGGCCTCTATAAATAGGGCAAGCCATCACAGTAGAAGGCATCTGATCCGAACCTAGCTCATCTACACATCACCACAAGAACACCTCTCCTCGCGAGGCTGTTCTTCCTCTGTACTGTTCATCATCAGCCCAAGAGGCAATCCACCACACCACACACTGGATTAGGGTATTACACCACAACGGTGGCCCGAGCCAGTATAAACCTCGTGTCTCTTGTGTTGTTCATCGTGCTAGCTTAGATTCGCAGCGAGATTGCGAGTGCATTTCGGTAGGGAGAAGATCTTCGTGCGCACCCCAGAGTTCGAACCTTAAGGGTTTTGCTGGAACCCGATATCCGACAGGCACCGCCCTTCTGTTTCCAGCTTCCACCCTAGGCCCCGGTCAGATCACGCATTGGACCTCTCCGCGCCCGCGTGCCCTCAGGCGCGCCTCAAGGCTTCATCGACACCAGCTCAACCATCGGCACCGGACGCCAGGCCGCACCAGCACCACCTCCGATGAACGAGGGCATACGCATCACCGCCTACGGCCCGGGCGGGCCGCCGCCCTACCATCCTCAAGATGGCGCGTTAGGCCAGGCCACATGGAGTGTGGGGCACTATGGCGAAGTCTTCGAGGCGGCGACGTCAGAGGCTTACGTGCCCTGCATGATGGACCGGGAGTACGCGTTAGAAGACGACCCTGGGTCGTTCCTCGGGCTAGGCTGGGAGGAAGAGACGCCAGAAGGCTAGCCTTTTCAGGAGCCTCAAGGAATCCTCACCAACCGCGCTGAGAGCAGCAGCTACCGGGTACCGCTAATTCCTCGGGAGCAAGCTTAAGCTAACCATGGGTCGAAGGAGGTTCAGGTCACGACAGCGGGGAGGCAACCCCAGCTCAGGAGCCACCCTTCCGCCAGGAGGAGCACATTGGGGGCTGCAGGAGAGGGACAGGGAGCCAGGCCCCTCCCCACGATGCACGGAGCAAGGCAACCCCTGGAGGTAGGCCCTCTACCGGGGAGGTGCTGCAAATCCTGCCCCCGGCAGAGGACCCGTTGTCGCCGAGGGAACCACTGGCGTCCCCTTTGCCCCATTGGCGTCGTCCTTGGTCTCCAGCCATCGTCAATGGTGGTCGAGGGTGGCGCAAGGCGGGCCCCTCGTCTGGCGATATGAAGCAAGGCCCGGTGCCTGTGAAGAAGGCCCAGTGCCTGTGAAGCTCGCCACCCGTGACACTCTCACGTAATAATGAGTTGGGGCTGTACACGCCACGGAGTCTCTGGAGAGCCGCCCTCGGGCCTCGGGGGCTCCCTCCCATGCCCAGTGGCAGCACTTAGCTCCGTGCTGGTATGAAGACGTCGAAGACTAGACTAGGTGCCAGACGCGGCCTTTTGCTGTTTGCCTCCCTTTCTGTGGTCGAGCTTCCTTGCTTCGGATTTAAGTTGAAGTTGA
>NC_041393.1:375873123-375899604 GCF_002162155.2 Triticum dicoccoides
TTCTCGCTCGTGTGATTTCTTGTGTTCTGGTTTCTGCCCTGGTTCAGAATTCGCACTAGCTGCCTCCCCCTCACGAGGCTCTCGCGGGTGGGGCTGGGCGAAGCGCATGTATGCTGCGCGCATGCCGTACCACGGCCGGCACTCGCTCTCATGAGGCCCTCACGACCTGGTCAATAGGTCCCTCTGGGGACCCTCGGGGGCTCACGACCTCGCGAGTCAATTCAGGATTTGTTCTGGCTAAAGGTAAACCACAACAACAAGCTGACCGCAGGGCTCGTAGAATCATGTAGGCGCATGTTAAGCATCGTTCCTAAAAGCATATGGACGGCAATCTTTTTACATGAGAGGCTTCCCCTCCTAAAATGCTCTTACAACCTTCAGGGCTGCGCCCGAGCTTTTGCATGCAGGACAAACAACAAGGAAACACAGGATCAGTCAGACATGTCGCTCACCGCATCCTCTTGGTCGCCTACAGACACCTCACTGGCACCACTGTCATTTTCACTGGCATCACCATCACCATCACCGGCGCCACCGTCACCGCCATTAATCATATCGCCACCATCCACCGTGACTAACACCCCGTCGTCGTCAGAAGCGAAGGCCCTGACAAGCGTGTCCATGTTGTCCTCCACCCACCGCGCCAGGTCGCCCCGGATGGCCTCGGGCACCGGGGCGATAGCGGCGTCAAAATCAAAGTGGGGATCGACGTTCTGGAGATGGCTGAAGACACGGGAGAATGCACGTCCAAGCAGGCTGCGGCTCCTCTCCTCGACAAGCTGGTTAGCTCTCTCGGAGCGGTTCTCCAAGCGCGTCACCATGTCAGTGAAGAAGCGAAGATGACTGGCATAGTTGGTAGTGTGGGGATGCGGGGCATTCTCATAATATATATTGCCTAGGGCCATGTTGGCCCTGTTCCTAAGTTCCTGGAGCATGGGGCCGTGCATGTGCTCTAGCACTTCCTCTCTGTTCTGCCGCACAATGGATTTGGCGTCGTCAACCCGCTGCTGGAGAGGAAGCAGCTCGGCATGGGCAGAGGCCAACTCAGTATGCGCCGAGACCAGTGCGGCTGCGGTGGCCTCCGCGCGCTGCTCCGCTTCAGCCAGCTTGGACCTAAGAGCAGCAGTCCTGCCCACAGCCTCGGCTTCAATCAGGTCCTGCTTCTGGTCATACCTGCGCACAAGATCTGCACGAGCTTCCGCCACACGGCGATCGACCTCTTCTTGGACCCGAGCCTTGCGCGCGCCAACATCATCCTCCGCCTGGGCAACCTGGCGCTCCCTCATCTCCAGCCGCTCAAGATCAAGATTGCGCTCGGCGGCCTCCAGCGTTAGTGCTTCCTCACCCCCGCGGAGCTCTTCTTCCTCGACAAGCGTCCCCTTCAGCGACGCAAGGGCGGCCTAGCGGAGCTCCACCTGCTGCACCAGGGAGGCGCTCCAGGCTTGGAGCTCCCACGCGCGCTTCTCCGCGATCTTGCGGCAAAAATCTGCTTCCCGAGCCTCCTCCAGAGCTCGGGAGCAGGCCTCTCGCGAGGCTGCAAGGGACGCCTCGGCCTTCGCGTTGTCAAGCTCGCGCTGGTGGCGCGCGAGGTTGATGGCCACCTTCAGCTTGCGTCGCTCCTCAATCAGCCGCAGACCCTCAACTTTAAGGCGCGTTTCCACGTACGCAAGCTCTTCACTAAGCTGGCCCATCGCATCCATCGCCTTCCGGAGGAACTCGTGGGGAACGACGCTCCGTTTGCGCGCAAGCTTGAGCACGCTGTCGATGTCGTCCTCCGTATCTGGCTCTGTCGGCGGGCCCTGAAGCGGTTCGCCCCCTCTCGGCTGGGGGCTGGGGGCTGGCGCCCCCATGATCGTTGGTCGGGCCCCGCAAGGGATTCGAACCGGCACAGGCCCATCCCCTGAAGAAGAGCCAAGGATCGACGCTAACCATTCGCCATCCACGACCAGAGGAGGAACCTAGGGCAAGCTGATTGCTCTCCAGGAAGGGTTGCAAAGCAAAGGCGGCAATGGCACAGGCTCGAGACACCCTGCGGGCAGGCTTGCTTCTCTGGCTGACCCCGCGTCAGGTGCAGCGTGCAGGCTCGGTACGCTCAAGGCCAGCGATGAAGGCAAGGATGGAGGAGTTGCTTCTTGGGAGACTCCGCAGGCTTGGCAGGAGGGATCCTGAAGAGCCACGGTCAGAAAGGGAAGCAGCAATTGAGGAATTACAATGGGAAGGTACTTACTCGTCTATGGCGAAGTACTTCCTATGCTTCAACGGTCGGAAGGTGCGACCACTGCAACTCGAAGACTCCTTCCTCTTGCGGAGTGCAGCAAAGTCCATGTGGAAGCGACCCAGGCGCTCGACGTGAGGACCAGCGTGCGGCGCGGATGGAGAAGCACCCAGGTGGCCGACATCAGAGGCACCGGGTTGAGGGGAGCGATCAGACACCACCTCCCGATGGCCTACCGAGGCCTCAGGAGCTCAGGCCTCGAGAGCTGCGGGCTGCGTCCCCCCATCGACGACCGCCTCAGGTCAGGCTTCACAAGCTCTGGAGGATGACGCTTCGGGAACCCCGTGCGGCGTCGGCGCCATGACACCCGAGCCTCCAGCCTCAAGCGATGCTTGCCCCCCTGCGCCCACTCTTGGGGCAAGATCGGTGATGGCGGTGAGGAAGGGAGCCACAGCGACAGGATTCTCGCGAGGTCCTGCAAGGCCAGCCGGACGCAATCCCCATTCGTCGAAGAGAGGTATCTGCCCCGTGAACTCAGCCCTGTTCGAGCAGAGATACATGAGGCTACCCCCGTGCCATATATCACCCGACGAGGGGTCGCCAGCCAAGACCTCAAGCACCATCCTCAGTGTTTCTGGTGCGAGTTCCGTCTCCTGAAGCCTCATGCGGTCCCGGTCGCAGGTTAGGGCCCACATCGGTCAGGAATGGCGCTAGAGAGGGGCAATGCGACACTGAAGGAACTCCTTCACCACCCGAGGCGCTGTCACGCCGAGATCTCTCAACCTCCTCAGTCGGTACCAGACAAAGGAGAGCCGGGGGCTCACGAGTCTCTCGTGGCCCCAGCCGGGATTGGGGGCGGTAGGAAACGACGGAGGCGAGAGCAGAGGGCTGAGCCTTCGACATCCACATACAGCCACCGCGTCCGGAACCCGCTGGTGGATGGCGGGAGGTCGAAATCGATCCCCAAGGCGGCCGTCTCTGCCACGGCCTGGAACCTCACGCACCTTGAGCACTGCGAGGGGACGGTCGGGCGCAACAAGAAGAAGTGGCGCAAGAGGGCAACAGAAGGAGCAATGCCCACCATGGCTTCGCAAACAAAGGCGAAGGCAGCAAGAAGGGTAACTGATTGGGGATAAAGATGCATCATATGGATCTGATAATGGAAAGCATTGCATTGAAGAAAGCGGAGAAAGAGGGGACCAGGCCAGCCCACAGGGCGTCGATGAAGAACCGCACCTTAGTGACTGTCCTGTCAACAGAGGGATGGGACACAGGCCAGGCCATCGTCTTTCTGCACTTGTCGAAGCTGGAAGCAAGCGCAGGGCAGACCTTGCCCAGGGCCTCCAAGTTGAGCACCAACGACCGGCCGACGGCGGGCTCGATTGCTGGGGACGAATTGGATGAGGGCAGAGGCTTCTTCCCCTTCTCCTTGCTAGTTTGCGCCATGGCAATGGAGGGGGCAGAGCTCAAGTCAGATTGGAAGCGAAAACAAAGATTCGAGGAAGAAAGGGGAACAGAAAGCACGCGCGCAGCAAGGAGGAAATAACTGTGTAAAGCGTCGTGGCCGCCTAGCTAGGAGGATATTGGGGGAGCGTGGGGAAGCGGAGACGCCCACGTCCAATCAGTCGCCACGTGTCGACAAAGGCCGCATGATGTTGGGGCCCACGGTGCTCCGCACTTGTCCTTTGGCTTCGCCGCTAAGCCAAGTCCGAGCGCGCCTTGGGCCCGGGGGCTACTGTCGGCGTTCTGGGAACGGGGGTCCCTAGACTTGCCTGCTTACGGCCTGCTGCGCGGCTCACTTGGTGGCCCAGTACGGCCTCTCTTCATCAACCAACACTCAAGACCCTCGCGAGGGGCCAAGCCTCGCGGGGCGGACGACACAAGGCCTCCTCATGGATGGCCTCACCAGGCAGGCTCGCGAGGAGGCGAAGAGACCAAGGCAAGGGGTACCTCGCGAGGTGCCCATGATGCAAACCATGACGATCAATACCAGGCGGGCGCCAGGCGGGCGCCAGCCTGTGAAGTGTCCTCGTTTCCTCTTTGGTGCAAAGTGGCAAGCGCATGCGCAGGGTACCAAGGCATTAGGCAAAGGTTTCCTTATCGGTGCAATAAGACCAAGACTATCAGGACGACATGACAGAGGTCACCATGGACCCCAAGACGGCGTCATCACCAGCACGTTTGGTAGACGAAAACCACCTTTAGTCAGGATAGCTTGTACTAGCTATCCCCTTTCAAAATGGTCGTTGTTGGATCCCTTCCCACTCAATATGTGGGAGGAGGACCAGGGCCTCTATATATAGGGCTAGCCACCACAGTAGAAAGACAAGTGAAGTTCATCCGCACACTACACCACCACAAGAACACCTCTCCTCATGTGTCTGTTCTTCCTCTGTACTGTTCATCATCAGCCCAAGAGGCAATCCACCACACCACACACTAGATTAGGGTATTACACCACAACGGTGGCCCGAACCAGTATAAACCTTGTGTCTCTTGTGTTGTTCATCGATCAAGCTTAGCAATCACGGCGAGGCTGAGGGCGTGTTTTGGTAGGGAGAGATCTTTGTGCGCACCCCAGAGTTCGAACCTTAAGGGTTTTGCCGGAACCCGATATCCGACACACTTCAAGTGTTATGGTGCCCGTACAGCGGGCCTCCACCCCCGAAATGACTCCTTTGAAAGTTGTATTACTAGGTTTGATCCTTGACGGATCGATCCCCATTTTCCTCATTGTATCTTCGTATATCAGACTGAGGCTGCTTTCTTCGTCCATTAGGACTCTAGTGAGGTGGAAACCATCGATGATGGGGTCTAGAACTAGGGCTACGGACCCTCCATGGTGTATGCTGGTGGGGTGGTCTATGAGATTGAACGTAATCGGGCAGGTTGACCATGGATTGAATTTCGGTGCTACAGGCTCAATAGAGTATATGTCCCGTAATGCTCTCTTCCTCTCCTTCTTCGGTATATGGGTTGCGTAGTTCATGTTTACCGTTTTGACTTCGGAAGGAAAGGGCTTTTGGCCTCCATTGTTTGTCCTGTGGGGCTCATCATCGTCCTCTCTATGTGGGCTTTTGCCCGAGTCTTCGGCGTTGAGCTTGCCGGCCTGCTTTATCATCCAACAGTTACGGTTGGAGTGGTTGGCAGGCTTTTCGGTAGTGCCATGAATCTGGCAGGGCCTGTCCAGAATTGTATCTAGCCTGGACAGGTCATTGCTGTTGCCTTTAGGGGCCTTTTTGCGCTGTCCGGACTTCGGGTTTCAGAATCGGGCATTTATTATCGTATCCTCACCTTCGCCATCATTGTGGTGACGTTTATTCTTGCTGCATGGCGGCTTTTCATTCCCGTCATGGTCTTCAGAAGTACCAGGGGTATTGGTATTGGTGTTTTTACGAGAAAGCCAATTGTCCTCGCCTATGCAAAAGCGGGTCATGAGAGAATTAAGGGCTGCCATAGTTCATGGCTTAGGGCTGCCATAGCTGCCTTGTGAGCCATTCAGCCATGACACTATGCTTGAAGGTGGACAAGGCTTCGACATCTGGTCAGTCGACAATCTGTTTTTTCTTGGAAAGGAATCGGTTCTAGAACTACCGGGCAGATTCTCTGGGTTGTTGCGTAATGCGATTTAGGTCGTCAGCATCCGGAGGCTGGATATAGATTCCCTGAAAGTTTTCTCGAAAAGTATCCTCAAGCTCTTACTAACAACCTATAGAGTCTGCAGGGAGGCTATTCAACCAGTGCGAAGCTGGGCCTTTGAGCTTTAGCGGAAAATATTTAATGGCATGGAGGTCATCTCCTCGTGCCATGTGAATGTGGAGGAGGAAATCCTCTATCCATACAGCTGGATCCATGGTTCCATCGTATGATTCAATGTCCACAGGCTTGAAGCCTTCTCGGAATTCATGTTGCATTACCCTTTCTGTGAAGCACAAGGGGTGTGCGGCGCCCCGAACTCAGGCTACGTCACGTCGGAGGTCTTCAGCTCTCTGAATTTGCTGCTGCTCCTGGATTCTATTGTTTCAGTTTACCTGGTCATAGTATGCTTCATGGTGAGTGGGCGAGTCTTCAGTGGGTCCGTAAATGGACTTGATGCGACCTCCCCAGGCGTCTAGGTCATGGCAGAGGTCGTACTCATAAGTGGGCCATGCTTGATCCTTGTCGTAATGGTGAGCTGGGCGGTTGGGTGTTCGGCCTCATCAGCTTCTCTATCCCGTCCTCCAGGGGGAGGTTCCGGCTGTTCGGCGCGTGTGTATGTTGGACATGTTGGCTCTAAGGCCTCGTCATCAAACCGTGGTAGCAATTCTCGCTTAGGATAGCTCTTAACTTGCTATTCGTGGTCGTACCCTTCTTCGGCGTCTAGGACTTTGGTCCATCACTCATTGAGGGTGTCCTATTCAGCCTTAATTTTTCGCTTTTGTTTCTTCAGGCTACGGGCGGTGGCTAGAAGCCTCGGTTTGAACCTTTCCTGCTCCAGCGGGCCTTCAGGGATGATGAAGTCGTCCTCCCCGAGACTGGCTTCCTCTTCGGACAGTGGGAGGTAGTTGCTATCTTCGGAGTCGTTGGGGTTTTCTAAGTTGAATGGGTCCTCCTATCCCACGGTGTCATCCCGATGATGCTAGTTGGCTGGAGCTCCGATGAGGTCATCCGTATTATTCTCGGTGTCGTTCTTCGCAGAGTCCATGTTGCTCGCATGGCTTCGGCGTGGCTTTGACCGGTGGCGTTGTTTTCGACGTTTGGGCAGCTCGTCTTTGGTCTTGCTTGTCGGGACCCCGATCCTAAGTCACACCTATCTAGGATGTAACACATCATATCACTTTGCGGCCTCACGCACGGTATTCCCACGGGTGCCACCTTAGCTGGCCCGGGACCGTTTGCGCCTTTAGGCTCACGTATATTATATGTCGCGAGCATCCTAATGACAGAGAACCCGGGCCGACATGACTAGTCATAAACCCAAGGTGACACTAACTTACTGGGACATGCATACATGACCCAGCAACGAATGTATCAATCATGAACGTATGAACACAAGTCATAGCAAGCTACAAGAATTTAAAGTAACAACGCGTGACATTTCCCTGAAGGGACAGACACAGCAATGAAGAAGGACACATGCCGACCAACCTAAGTGTCCCGGAGCAGTAGCAAGCTACCATGGCTCAGTGGAAGCACTAGGATACATTTCCCCATAGGAGAGGCTACCAAGAATAAATAACTAGGTTGTTGGATCCAACACATACCAAGCATTTCAAAAGCATACACACATTATGCTCGATATGTGCAAATACAACATGGCATCACAACAAAAATCTACGACTCAAGCATTTATTTAAAAGGCTCTGGAGAGCCAGGTATTACAAACATGGGTCTGATGACCCAACATACAGAGCATACAAGCAACGGAAGCATAACATGCCTGAGTACATACAGCTACAAATGAAAAGGGCTGAGAAGCCTGACTATCTACAAGACCCTCCCAAGGGTACAAGATCATATGTGAGGTAACAAGCTAAACATCGAAGTCCATGCGGAACTACTAGTGAGACTGAAGTCTCTCTGCAAAAACATAAATTAAGAAAATGTGAGTACAAATGTACCCAGCAAGACTTACATCAGAACTAGCTATATATGCATCAGTATCAATAAAGGGGTGGTGGAGTTTGACTATAGCAAGCCAGCTCTGACTCGGTGGCTATCCTGTACAACGATTGCTGGGAACTGTTTTGAGATGGCGCACACAAGTCCACATATTCACCATATCAATACACCACTATGGATCCGCTCCCGTCTCCCTACGAGAAGGCCATCCATAGCACTCACGCTATCTTGCGCATTTCAGAGTATCCACTTTCACTTGTCTATGAACTATATAAGCAACCCAGTAGTCCTTTACCGCGGACACGGCTATTCGAATAGATCATGTTAACCCTACAGGGGTGTACTTCTTCACACACGCTCTCGCCACTTACCGCCTTATACACGTCATGTATCTCTGCAACCTTCAAGCGGAAGCCTGGCGAGGGTGTCGGCCACGACCTGACTAACCATGCAAGACTCTAGTCTAGGCTTATCGCCTATTCGGGTTCCATCGGCAAGGGAGTCCGGTTGAGGTTTCCATCATGGCCCCAAACGATGTGAGCAGGGTTTCCAAGCCCACCAAGCAGGCGACGCTTAGTACACCATGCCACAATGCCTCGTCTGTCCCAAGCCCACCTGTATCGGGTGCCACTTGGTAGACTACTAACTCAACCTACAAACACCCGAAACTAGTTGCAACTCCTAGACAGAGATCGAGGCAATTAATAAGTCGAGAGGGCACTTAAGCATTCCAGTGCATGGTAGTAAATGTCTTGGATCACAGACAGAGAACTCAGTTCCTGAGGACGCTTTCAATGAGACAACCCACCATGTACTCCTACATGGCCTCTCACCGCTACCTTTACCAAATCATGTTCACACACTTAGCTCTCACACAGTAGGACATGTTCACACCATTCCAATCCATCCCAGATGAATCAAACCTAACACAACTCTAAGCAATAGTAGGCATGACAAACAAGCATGAATGAGTAGGCACATCATGGCTGAAGCAACTCCTACTCATGCTAGTGGGTTCCAACTATTTACTGTGGCAAAGACAAGTCATGCCAAGGAAAGGGGTTCAACTACCGCAACATGTAACAGTTGAATCATTGTTGTCCTAATGTATTAAAAGAGAGCAGCAGCAAGAGAGTGGGGTTGTATCGGAATGAACAAGGGGTTTTTGCTTGCATGGCACTTCTGAAGATCATGTAGCTCTTCATCAGTGTCATCGAACTCATCGTCGAAACAAGCTTGGCAATTCGGATATTATGTTTCCTTCCTTGTAACCGAATCCATGTAAACCCTAGCCCTCTCCGGTGTCTATATAAACCGGAGAGCATGGTCCTTAGAAGGCCGATCACAATTACAATCATACCATCATAGGCTAGCTCTTAGGGTTTAGCCTCTATGATCTCGTGGGAGATCTACTCTTGTACTACTCATATCTTCAATATTAATCAAGCAGGAAGTAGGGTTTTACCTCCATCGAGAGGGCCCGAACCTGGGTAAACATTGTGTCCCTTGCTTCCTATTACCATCAGCCTAACACACACAGATCGGGACCCCCTACCCGAGATCCGCCGGTTTTGACACCGACATTGGTGCTTTCATTGAGAGTTCCTCTGTGTCGTCGCTTCAAGGCTTGATGGCGTCTTCAATCGTCAACAACACAGTCCAAGGGGAGACTTTTCTCCCCGGACAGATCTTTGTGTTCGGTGGCTTTGCACTACGGGCCAATTCGCTTGGTCATCTGGAGCAGATCGACAGCTACGCCCCTGGCCACCAGATCAGGTTCGGAAACTTGAACTACACGGCGGATATTCGCGGAGACTTGATCTTCGATGGATTCGGCCCTGTGCCGGGAGCGCCGGACAGTTAGGACGAGCACGACCTAGACCTGCTGTCGGAAAATGCTCGGAACATCATCCCTGCGATAGCCCCGGATCTAAATCAGGAACAGGTTGCGTTGCCCGAGGATGGAGGGATGGACCCCGCCCCGCAGGCCGCACGCTCATTGGCAGTGGAGTCGAACACATGTCACATCTATGTGGAGGCCTGTAACCCCGGGCCCCCAGACTCATATCCGGTTGTTGGCTCACGTCCGCACACTCTCAAGCCAGCCGAGCCAGGTTGGGCTCTGGTAATGGAGTTTACCGCCGTGGACATCTTTCAGCACTCGCGTTTTGGCGACATGCTGAACTCATTAAAGTATCTCTCTTTGTCAGGAGGCTCTGGGCCAAATTATGTCCGTCTTGAGTGGGAAGCAGGCGACGAAGGAATTCGCTGCCCACCCACCACCCACTCTGTCGCCACAATCGATGATTTAACCGACGTTCTCGACTTCGACTTCGAAGACATCGACGGTATGGATGATGATGCAGGAGAAGTACAGGAGCCACCGCTCACAGGACGGTGGAAAACCACCTCTTCATACGATATATACATGGTGGACACTCCGAAAGAAACCAATGGCGATGAGGCAACGGAGGATAACCCCTCCAAGAAGAAAGCAAAGCATGGGCGTCGCCCACGCCGCTCCAAGCCCCGCCAAGGCAATACCGGCACCGGAGACGAAGACAATCCGGATGGTGCCGACGATGAATACAACCCCGAACAGACCGCCTTCGAGCAGGCCGACAGGAAGATGGGCATGACAGCCCAGATGAACAGGCGATGGACAGGTATCCGGAGGAGGACAACTACATGCCCCTCTCCGAAGACAAGATTAGCCTCGGCGACGATGAGTTCGGCGTACCCGAAGACGCCACAGATCAGGAGCGCTTCAAGCATCGGCTTATTGCCACTGCGAGAAGCCTGAAGAAGAAGCAGCAGCAACTTCAAGCTAATCAAGATCTGCTCACAGATAGATGGACAGAAGTCCTGGCAGCCGAGGAATATGGACTCGAGCGCCACACGGCTGATGGGCCGCCTCGAGGTCGGGATAAATCGGCATATCAGCCCGAATACCAACCCCCACCCCCACGCCGGTTTACCATGGCCCGGGGCAATACTCAGGACCTGCGCGATAAACTGGATAATGATGCAGGACAACCAAGATTACGGATCACGGGGGCGCACCGCAGCACATGACGATGACCGTCATACCGGATACACTACCAGCAAATCCGTCCGGGCCGAATATAACTAGTCAGACGCAGCCGGACTGCGTCGCAATATAGCCCGACACAGAGGCGCCGCACACCCCCTCTGCTTCACCGATGAAGTGATGGATCATGAATTCCCAGAAGGGTTCAAACCCGTAAACATCGAATCATACGATGGCACAACAGACCCCGCGGTATGGATCGAAGATTTCCTTCTCCACATTCACATGGCCCGCGGAGACGATCTACATGCCATCAAGTATCTTCCCCTTAAGCTCAAAGGACCCGCCCGACATTGGCTAAACAGTCTGCCCGCAAATTCCATTGGCAGTTGGCAAAACCTGGAAGACGCATTTCTTGACAACTTCCAAGGCACATATGTGCGACCTCCGGATGCCGATGACTTGAGCCACATTACTCAACATCCTGGACAATCAGCCAGGAAATTCTGGACTCGGTTCCTAACTAAAAAAACCAAATTGTCGATTGTCCGGACGCCGAAGCCCTGGTGGCCTTCAAGCATAATATCCGTGACGAGTGGCTCGCCCGACACCTCGGCCAGGAGAAACCCAAGTCTATGGCAGCTCTCACGACACTAATGACCCGCTTTTGCGCAGGCGAGGACAGTTGGTTGGCTCGCAGCAGCACTACGCCACATTCTGGCACGTCAGACGTCCGTGACAACAATGGCAAGCTACGGCGTATCAGACACAAGCGACAGAACAACGACGACAACACCGGAGACACGACGGTCAATGCCTGATTTAGTGGATCCAAATCCAGTCAGCGGAAGAAGCCATTCAAATGAAACAATCAGGGACCGTCCAGTCTAGACCGTATACTTGAGCGCTCGTGCCAAATTCATGGCACCCCGGACAAGCCGGCCAACCACACCAATAGAGACTGCTGGGTATTTAAACATGCCGACAAAATAAACACCAAAAACAAGGACAAGGGGCTGCACAGCGACGATGACGAGGAGCCTCGGCATCCGAACATGGGGAGACAGAAGAAATCCCCCCCCCCCCCAAGGTGAAAACGGTCAACATGATCTACGCCACCGACATCCCAAAGCGGGAACGGAAGCGAGCACTACGGGATGTCTACGCGATGGAGCCAGTCGTCCCCAAATTCAACCCATGGTCAGCTTGTCCGATCACCTTTGATCGTAGGGATCATCCTACTAGCATCCGTCACGGCGGCTCAGCCGCATTGGTTCTAGACCCAATCATAGACGGATTTCACCTCACAAGAGTCCTTATGGACGGAGGCAGCAGCCTGAACCTGCTCTATCAGGACACAGTGCACAAAATGGGCATCGATCCTTCAAGGATTAAGCCCACCAAAACCACCTTTAAAGGTGTCATTCCTGGAGTAGAGGCCCGCTGTACGGGCTCTAGAACATTCGAAGTGGTCTTCGGATCTTCGGATAACTTCCGAAGCAAAGAGATAATCTTCGATATCGTCCCTTTCCGCAGTGGCTACCACCCACTGCTCGAACAAACCACATTCGCTAGATTCAATGCGGTACCACACTATGCATACCTCAAGCTCAAGATGCCAGGCCCAAGCTGGGTCATAACAGTCAACGGAAATATGGACCGCTCTCTCCGTACAGAAGAGCACACTACAGCCCTTGTGGCAGAAGTACAATGCGGCCTCCTCCGGCAAACCACCAATCCGGTGACGACAACCTCAAGCTCCATCAAGCGAGGACGGAACACCCCGCAACAGGATCAGCAGGCACGGCAAGAGCACGACTAGCAGTCCGGCCTCCGCTCAAATCCCATCAAAGCTACATCCGTGCCACGCGTACACAATTATGCACTCAAAATACCATGGGCACGGGTGGAGGCGTAGCAGTGGCTCAGCCAACAGTATGGTACCGCTTCGTAACCTTTCCATTTACCCTTAAGGACATTGCTTTAGTGCAGCTTCTCCAGAAGAGCCGGATTATCGGACTTACATAGGAGAGGAAACCCAGGAGGCAACAGGCTTTGGGCACAGCAGGAAACACCCAGGTGGAATCTATTTACGATCGTTGTTTTTGCTTTATCTATCTGTACGTAGCCTGCCCCTGGATAGGATATGTCAAATAATCCTATTTATCTCTGCTTAATGCATTCATTGTAAACATACGCTTAAACGTATTATTCCTCAATGGGAGACCATATATAGTGTCAGCTTATTATTCTTATTTGAGCATTTTTTTACAAATGCCTATTTGATTTTGCATCCGTACACTTTGGTACGCTTAGTTTGCCAGGGGCTTCGTATGACGCCCCATAATACGGCAAGACAAGTCCGAACACTTTCATTAGTGCGGCACCCCGAACTTATAGCATTATATGCATCAGCTCCGAATCATGTCTTGGGTCTACAGTTGGGATAGCCTGGCTCCCTTGTTTTGGTGCCTTATGTTCCGTTAATTCGGCTAAGGTAGCGCAGGAGAACTACTATGATTGTGCCCTGGTTCTTCCGGACGAGCACCTCAGTAGAGAAAGCACAAAACTGACCGACATGATGTGGCAAGAGCTGGTCGCTGTTCGAGAGGTCTTAAAATCCTTAAAGATTTTTCCGCTTTAGGCGATAATTCGGCTTTGTCCGATATAGGCGTGTATAGTGCCCCAATTCGGCCTTCCGGATTCTAGGGGCTTCGCTGAAATTTAAAATTGTAGACTTCTATGGCTAAGTGAAGGTTATAAAGCCATATAGTCTGATTGCCTTGTTCGCTACATTGGACACCTCCTTAAGGGACCAAACATTTGGATAAAGAGTGTCCGGGTTTTCCACGAACACCCCAGTACTAGTTACACGGGGTCGGAAGCCGACGACTGGCCTACTTTCAGAATTTGATAAACAGCCGCACAGAAGGTAATATTTTAAATAACAAAAGTGCTACATAGCGCAAGTAACTTCGTCTTTAAATTACAAACATGACAGAGGTGAATTCATTCAAAAATTATGTCTTTGGTACATTCATTGGCCACGAGGCAAGCACCCTTCATAATGCCATCATAATACTTCTCGGGGACGCGATGCGGCTTGCCCTATGGCGGCCCGTCCTTCACCAGCTTCTCCGCATCCAGCTTGCCCCAATGCACCTTTGCACGGGCAAGGGCCCGGCAGGCACCCTCAATGCAAACGGATTGCTTGATGACTTCCAGTCGTGGACAGGCATCCACCATCCGCTTGATCAGGACGAAGTAGCTGGTGGGCAGAAGATCACCAGGCCATATCCGGACTATGAGATCCTTCATAGCCACTTCGGCCGCCTTGTGGAGTTCAACCAACTGCTTCAGTTGGTCACTCAGAGGCGTTGAATGTTCGGCCCCAACATACTGGGACCAGAACAACTTCTCCGTTGAGCTCCCCTCCTGGGCACGGTAGAACTTCGCGGCATCTGATACACTGCGTGGCAGATCTGCGAATGTCCCTGGAGAGCTCCGGACTCGGGTAAGTAAAAGAAACGCCTCCTCCACATGTTTGCTTTGCATAAAGAATTTCTTACCCGCCGTTATCTTTTTGGCCTCCTGGATCTCCTGCTGTGCCCTATCGGCTTCTACCTTCGCGTCTTTTATATTTGTAAGGGCCTTCGCAAGCTCGGCCTCTTTTGCTTTAAGCTCATGCTCTGCGGACTCGAGCTTCTTGCCGAGCTCCTGGAGCTCTTCTTGTACTTCGCCCACTCGGGCTTCTTGCTTTTTGCGCTCCTTGCACTCCAAGGCCGCTTTGTGTTCGGCCTCGGACAGCGCCTTCTTGAGAGACGCCACTTTGGTGGTGGCCTCTGTTACCACATCACGACGTTTCGTCGTTAGCATAATCAAATTTTATTTACCATTTATTATATGAGGGAGGGGAATCATTCACCTTTGCTCTCCTCGAGCTGCCTCCTCGTGAGGCCGAGCTCTCCCTGTGCCCACTCCAGGTCCTGCGTTAGGCCGGCGATTTCGGCCGTGCGAGCAGCAGCGGCCAGCAGCACAGCCTGTTTATTTACATTCAAACTTATTGTTAGACTCCTGCGGATTATAATTGACCCTCCGTTTGGTTTTTCCTTCCGAACACCAAACAGAGTATCAGGGGCTACTACCTATTGGTGGTAATTTCACACATTTTTACTTACCTCAAAGCCTGTCAGGAGGCTGGTGGAGGCTTCAGCTAGTCCGCTCTTGGCGGACGAAACCTTCTGAATCACCGCACTCATAAGAGTACGGTGCTCTTCATCTAGGGAAGCGCCGCGAAGCGCTTCCAACAGACAATCCGGCGCCTTGGGCGCAACGGAAGTCCTTGATACAGACGGCCCTCCCTCCCTAACGAGGGGCTGCCCGCCTAAGTCCGGAACCACTGAAGGCTCCGGAACAGTGTTCGGCTAAGAGCCTGGCTTATCGTGGCTCTCATAAACACGATCCGCGGGGATCTTGAACCCCGTGAGTCCGACGTCTGGGACGCCACCTTAAGGTGCCTCCAGGGCCACCTCCCCCATCTCTGGGTGCCTTTGGGACAAGACCTCCGTGTCATCCGCAGGTCGAGGAGAAGTGGCCGTCGGGAGTGAGTTCATTGCTGACTCACTCAAGGACCCGTCCGAAGAAGACACTTCGGGATGGGCCCTGGCCAGACTGCATACAAGTTCGACATTACAACAAAACTATGAAGCGAAATTATGATGGAGTGCGGGTAGTTATGATCGCACTAGGGGCTTCTTCCTGGGCAGCCACCCTTCCTCACTGTCGGCGGTTGTGGCGGAGTAGTCTGGAAGGGACACCTTTCCCTTCTTGGACGTCCCAGCCCCCCCACCGGGGTGGCCTTCCTCTTTTTCTCCCCCCAATACAGGGAGGCGGAGTTTCTTATTGTCCCCCCCCCCCGCTTCGACGGGAGGAATCTGCCTCGTCATCATCAGACAACAAGGGTATGACGGCCATGCACCGGGGGCCTCTCCTGGTCCCCTGGTCCGTCATCTCTGGCCCCCCATCCTTTCCGGATGGGGTGGCCTCCTCCTCCTCTTCTTCTTCTTCTTCCCCTTCGGGGGAGGAGTGCGCCTCATCGTCTTCAGACGAGGCTTGTGCAACCTTACGTCGGAGACCCTTTCGGGTCCTCGGGGCCTTCTTATCGGCCTTCTTCTTTGGCCCCTTATAGGGCGCCGGGACCAGCATCTTCGTCAGAAGATCATTAGCTGGGCTTTCTGGCAGCGGAGCCGGACAATCAATTCGCTCCGCTGTCTCCACATACTCCTGAACAAATATACACAATCACTTAAGGATTCCCCATGAATACATTGGGAAGAACCGAACCCGGTGGCAGCCTGAGAACTCACCTGGGTAGGGTGCCGTGCGGCATGGAGCCCACGGTCCTCGGATATGAGAGGAAGTACTTCGGTGGCCTTGAACAACGCCTTCCATGCGTTCTTGTGCTTCATGCCATAGAGCCTCTGGTGTTCGGCCAGGACGAACTCCCACAAATTGAATGCCTGCCTTTGGCACGGTAGAATACGACGAACGAGCATGACTTGGATCACGTTGACAAGCTTGATGTTCTTGTCCTTCATGCCCTTGATGTAGTTTATGAGTTCGGTTAGCTCTGTAGGTTCGCCCCATAGCAGGCCCTTCTGTTCCCAGGAGGTGAGCCGCATAGGGGTTCCAGATCGGAACTCGGGGGTCGCCGCCCAGTTGGCGTCGCACGGCTCGGTGATGTAGAACCACCCCGATTGCCACCCCTTCAAGGTTTCCGCAAAGGAGCCGTCAAGCCAGGTGACGTTAGGCATTTTGCCCACCATGGCTCCTCCGCACTCCGCTTGCTGGCCGCTCACGATCTTCGGCTTCACGCAGAAGGTTTGGAGCCACAAGCCGAAATGAGGCTTGATGCGGAGGAAAGCCTCGCACACAACGATGGACGCCGAGATGTTGAGGACGAAGTTCGGGGCTAGATCATGGAAATCTAGCCCATAGTAGAACATGAGCCCGCGGATGAAGGGGTGGAGTGGAAACCCCAGTCCATGGACGAAGTGGGCAAGAAACACGACCCTCTCGTGGGGTCCTGAAGTTGGAATGACCTGCCCGCTGTCTGGTAGTAGGTGCGCTATGTTTGCGGCCAAGTATCCGGCCACCCAAAGACTTGCGATGTTCTTCTCCTTCACGGTGGAAGCCACCCATTTGCCTCCTGCTCTGGACATGTTTAGCTGTGCGGAGAAGACTTGAACTAGGGCGCTAGAGCTCGGGGAGGCGATAGTGGGCAGAGGAGGAAGAAGGCGTGGGTAAGAATGGGGAACTCTTATCCCTTTATAGAGGCGATGAAAGCGGTGCGCCTCCCCACTAGCCTATTGAGAATCGCTTACTTCCCAAGCGCCATGATTGATGGCACGAGGGGATTACCCATACCTATATTGATGAGAATCCCGTGATAAGGGGACATGATCTCTGCTTTGACAAGACGTGTCAAGGAAACCGCCTCGCAATGCGTGCTGTGGCTGGTTGTCAAAAAATGGTTCGAATGATGACCTGGCTGTAATGGCATGTCACGTCATCTAAAAGTTGTCAGCTGAAGTATCATTCTCTCTATGGTGGTATGTGAAGATCATTTTGCAGATACGAACACGGTCTGCGTGTTCGATAATAACCTTGGAGTATTCGGAGGAGGAACCCGCCTTGCAATGCCAAAGACAAGACTGCGTGCCGGACTCATCGTCATTGAAGCCTGGTTCAGGGGCTACTGAGGGAGTCCTGGATTAGGGGGATCCGGACAGCCGGACTATATACATCGTCCGGACTTCGAAGCGTGAAGATACAAGACTCAAGACTTCAGCCCATGTCCGGATGGGACTCTCCTTTGCGTGGAAGACAAGCTTGGTGATTCGGATATTATGTTTCCTTCCTTGTAACCGACTCCATGTAAACCCTAGCCCTCTCTGGTGTCTATATAAACCGGAGAGCATGGTCCTTAGAAGGCCGATCACAATTACAATCATACCATCATAGGCTAACTCTTAGGGTTTAGCCTCTACGATCTCGTGGTAGATCTACTCTTGTACTACGCATATCTTCAATATTAATCAAGCAGGAGGTAGGGTTTTACCTCCATCGAGAGGGCCCGAACCTGGGTAAACATTGTGTCCCTTGCTTCCTATTACCATCAGCCTAAGACGCACAGATCGGGACCCCCTACCTGAGATCCGCCGGTTTTGACACCGACAGGGGGAGAGGTCCCCCTAGATAGTCATTTTCTGAATTTGGTCCAATGCCTCGTTTATCATAGCGAGGGTCGCCGAGCTTCAAGAATCTTGTTTAAATTCCCTGGCAACAGCGCAGTCAATGCCCCAGCTGGTCCTTGATTTCTATAGGCCGAGATAAACTCGGGGTGCGGAACCGGATCCTCAAAAGGTTTCCGACATTCATCAGAAGTTAGGGATGGATCTTGATCCCTGCGTGTGAATTCCACGCTGGGGCTTGAGTAGCTTAGGGCTGGGGGTGATCTTTAGCCATTGGTCGCCACTTCTTCGTGGGAGCCCAGGGATGGGTGAAATTTGTGGAGGGATGGTTTGGCTGAGATTGACTCTTGGCTTCTGCCTCCAGATCATGCCTCGAAGGCTGGGGATAGGTCCTCTGCCAATATGATGGGTTCGGGCGAAGGTTGAGTATGACCGCTGCTCGAAGCGGAGCTCTCCTGGCTCGAGGCTGTCGGAGCCTTCCCGTAGGTCGAATCTAGGGAGACCCCGGGGCAGGCATGACGAGGCCCACGTGAATGCGGGAGGGGTTAGTAAATCCGGTCAAGACCAGATCGCCCCGTACATCTGCAACGTATTCCAAGTTACCAAATAGAATTCGGGAGCAAAGTTATTGATCTTATCTAGATGACCAGTCGGGTTGGCATGCAACACAATGCTGCCAAATGCAAAGAGTTGGCCGGGGACAAAGAAGTCCCCAGATCCGATGCCTTCTGCTATTATCAGGCGAGCCATCGATCCTTTGGGCGATCCCACACTGGACCTCTCAATGAAAGCACCAATATCGGTGTCAAAACCGACAGACCTCGGGGTAGGGGGTCCCGAGCTGTGGATCAAGGATCAATGGATAACAGGGGACGACGAACACAATGTTTACCCAAGTCCGGGCCCTCTCGAAGAGGTAAAACCCTACGTCCTTCTTGATTGTATTGAATGTATGATGGAGTTTACATAGTAGATCTACCTCGAGATTAGCAAGAGCTAAACCCTAAAGCTATGAGGTGATGAATATAGCTCTACCCCGAATGACTACAACCCTCAGTTTATATACACACCGATAGTGTTAGGGTTACCGAAGATAGATTACAACAAGAGGGAAAAAGATCTCGTCCACCCTTGACTTGGAGGGTACACCACGGCTTCATAGGTCTCCGTCCACCACGCGGGTCCAATAGTCCGGCACATGTACAATGGGCCATCGCCCCGAGGACCCCTTAGTCCATGACTCCCTCATCGGGGGAAGGGTGTGTGTGTGTGTGTGTGTGTGTCAGATATTGAGATAAATCAAACATATGGACAGAGTGTGTGTGTATGTGACAGAGAGCTACATGCTAAATAGGGTTTTCACGAAGAGATTGTGCGTGCTAGATAGAGAGCGATGTGCGGGCCTTGAGGCGGACATGGGCTGGGTGAGGGTGTCAAAATGTGTGCGTTGATGCATTGTTACATGCGATCGTGCGAGGGACAGACGAATTGAGAGAGATGGTTGTTGTGTTACGGATGCTCCTCTCTCTCTCTCTCTCTCTCTCTCTCTCGCACACACACAAGTACAAATAGACGACCGTTCTCTCATGTATACACAACATCTCTCTACGTCTCACTCATGCATGATCATTTGCACATTCATACCTCTCTATGTCTCTATCACACGCACACCGTCTCCACACTGCCCTTCTGCCACAACACACATATAGACACATACACGCGTTCTCTCTCAGTCACACACACATAAGTATTAAAAAAATGTCTAGGGCGCACCTAAAACGTCCAGATCCAAATAAGCATGAACCGAAGCTAAATTTAAATATATGGAAATATTGTAGCATGAAGAACTTTTCCAGGAAAAAAAGTAGAGTAATATTTGGGGATTATTTTCACATACACAAAAAGGTTCGGTGGATGTCCTTCAAGCGCGACACGGTGACGCACCATTTGATCGATCGTGCGGCTGCGGTGCATGCGCTCGTGCAGGATTTCGTATCGATGTTGTGCTAACTCATGAGGTAGTATAAGCGTTGCCTCGGTCTAATGTTTACGTGTCTAGTACGGCATTCTTTTAAGTTTGACAAAACCTATATAAAACTAAACTAAGCTCCCATACACGCACTTATCAATATGTCGCCGCCGCCATTGCACATGGCGGCGGGAGCCTGCTCTGGCCGACCATTTCTCGCCCATCACCGTCGTGTCCCCGCTATCCCTATGCCATGGCCGAAGGCTCGCCCGTTCACATCGTCTGCAGTCCCTCCTCGCGATGACGCCGCGCTGCCAAGCATGTGAGCAGGTGGAGCCGCATCTATGCCTGCAGCATACAAAGAGGAGGACGAGCGCATGCTCCAGCATGCCAACGAGGAGGATCTAACATGTTATTGTCGTCTCCGCCGCCGCGGAGGAGGCCCACATGGTGGCTGTCGTGGCGGAAGCCGGTCTCGCTCGCGCCGAGCCCGCAAACAGGGTGCAGGCGTGGAATCTACCTTCGAGACCTTGAATGCCACGTGGATCCTAGAATCTGAAGGAACAATTTGGGTCAGCCGACTCTTGTGAGTCGTTGGATGCAACATAGACGGCCAGAAAGGCTTCTTAAACATTTGAAAATGATGCACTATTCATCTTCTCTCTTAGGCATCGAGCCACCATCCCGCCACTAGCCTAACCGCCCACCGTCGCCGCCCCACCCTCCTGTTAACTGCCTGCCACCGCCATGCTCCCCCACCCCCGCCATCCGTTTAACCGCACTATCCATTTTTTCCGGCGAACTACATTCCACGCCCAACACTCATAAGATACATCATGGGCACCCTGCCACCCTAATATAGATACTGGGATAGCTTCTCTGCCGTCTTCTTACTTCGCTCCATCGAACTTATTTCCCAAATAGACTGACCTAAATTATACTACTAGTATGTATTAAGTACAGTAGGAACGCGAAGATACGAGTAGTAGTACCAACTACAAGAAGAACAGTAGTAAGACATACTAGTCCTACTGTACGTACTAAAGAGTTCAAATAACGAGAAAGAACATAACATAGTTCTGCTGGGGGCTCATCACAACACACCCTGAAATAAAACTAAGCAACTAGTCTGCTTGAAACTGCAGTAGAACCAGCATGAGCAATGACACTGCCACCTTCGTCGGAGTCCGAGTCCATGTCCTCGAATTTGTCCTTGTCCCTCTTCCTCTTCCTCTTTGCTGAAACTTCTTTGCTTGAACCGGACATTGGCCTCTGCTTCTTCATCCAACCCTTGTAGATATTTAAACAAAGGTAGGCATCCGTTGCTGCATACACGATATGATCTTCATCTATTGTCTTTGACTCCCATGCATGATGAAACTTTGGGTGAGGTTCCTTCAGTTCAGCGTATGAAGGATCAATCATGGCTGCTGCTAGGGTCGGCATTGAAGGCTGAGATGAGGACACCAGGCTTTCCTCCTGGAGATTGAATGGTTGGCCTACAACAAGGCCTATCCGATCCAGGACTCTCTTGTCATTCGTAAAGTCTACAGTAAAGAATTTCACTCTTTTGTCCCTGAGGAGGAACTCCAAATCCTAGAACCTAACGTCGGCATGGCATATGTGGTAGACCAAGCACACATTATGATGCAGACCTGGATCACGACAGGCTTCTTCATCTCTGCCACCTTTAGAAGCTTCTCCTTTTCCAGGACTGTGGTGTACTCAACATCTAGCCCAACGACCCACTCATCCTTTGAACTTTTGAACATGTCTAGGAAGCAACCAAGGCATGCTTCCACCGTCGCGGATCTACGGGTGTACATGACGATGAGCTCATCGCCGGTGATGGTTCTAACCTTGTACTCACCACCAATCATGGAGATTTGGGAGGCCATGGATTTTGGAGGCGGGTTAGGAGAAGTGGAACTGGTGTAAAAGGACCGAACGACTGGGAGTGAACTATTGTAGGGTAGAAGACAAGACCGAGTAGGGCGTGTGAACGGCGTGAGGTGGTGGCTTGCCTGGTGGATAAACGGCTGCATGCACCGAAAGAGTTCTCGAGTACAATACGTGACCCACTAGATGTCATGTCTACTAGACATACATCGTAGGCCTGACAGTATGGCTTGCGTGTTCACACACCATGCCGGCGCATGCATGTAACTTTCCCTTAATTCCGTCAACCGTCAGGCCTCCCACGACCTTCGCCTCCCTCGCACGGTCGCACCCTTTGAGACTACGGACGGCTATAAATGAGCAAAATGTTTTTCCTACTCCGCATGCATGATACTCCCTCTAGTCCTTTTTACACCGTGTAAGATTTGTGTCAACCAAAGTTTGCAAAGTTTAACCAACTTTATACTAAAAACATCAATATCTACAATACCAAATATATATTTTATGAAACTACATTTCATAATGAGTATAAAAATATTGATTTGACATTGTGAATGTTGATACATTTTTCTATAAGTTTGGTCAAAGTAGAGGTACATTGACTTCAGACAAAACTTATATGCATAATGCAGACTAGTTCCTCCGTCCAGGTGCCTGCCATGTCCTATATAGTCATCACAACAAGGTTGGCTATTAGAGTACTACTACCTTCCTTCTAGTTTAAAGGGTTCGATTCAAAAATTTCACCTGCTCTTACCAAGATAGAGGTGGTGGAATAGTTTTTGTAGTCTACAAAAGTCCTCAACTAATGTTCTCATTCTTCACAAAAAATGTGTTTACCAATGCATTATCGCAATGCATGCATGCATGAACACTAGTAAATGACAAAGATTTTTACATGCATTAGTCAATATTCTCTTTAGGCTACTTATAGTGGAAACTATCATATACTAGTATCAACTGCATGATACTAGTGTATGATAATCATATACTAGTATCATGTGCATGATATTGGTGTATGATGCGGGACTACCTTTACAATGCCATGCATGACACAAACTAGCATAGCATTTAACATGATACGGTATCTACCTATGTTACTCTAACCCCCCTCTCTTCTTTAATTCTTTGCCACATCAACATGTTTGCTAATCCCGTGTGCATGATACTAGCTAAGATACCACCACTATGGCTAGCCTTAATCATCACATGCAATAATTTAGTGCAGCTTGAAATCTGAACATGTGTGGGGCGTATATGCTATTAATGACTTGAGACTATACCTAGCCCGGCATGCAATGGTCAGTTCATTGCATGTAAGATGACTTATTATGCACCATTCCCATAACTGCAAGAAGCCCGTTCGTCTCCAAATATTTTCCTCTCCATGTGTGAAAACAATCTATCTGCTTGACTCTCCTTCTCCCGCCGGCATTCCCACCAGTACACCCCGTGTGAAAAAATCTGCATGCATGACTCTCCTCCCCCCGTGCTCGTCCAATCCATTGTGACCAGTAATATTTCCACCCCTTCCCTCGCTTGTAATTTACTCCAACAAAAATATGCCCACCTAGCTGTTATGTTAATCATGCAACATATCTTATGTAGGTGTGCCAATGCTCACTATAAATACCGCGCCTCCCACGGCATTCGGATGAATTCTCACATTCATCGCTATCTCCTTCCCCTCCCTTTCATGTTGACCACTATGGCATCACCCCTCCCAAGCCCTAGGTGCCCCTCGCTGCCTCGCGTGGAGGGTCACGCATCGCTATTATGTTCCTTGCCACCACTAGTCGAGGAGGACACGTCGGCATTCTGTTCCTCGCTGCCACCAGTGGAGGATGACACGTCAGCGTTCCGCTCCTCACTGCAACGCGGTGAGGTGGACGCGTCGGCGTTCCCGGTTTTTCCAGCACGCGTGTTAGAGGACGCGACGGCTCCCTACTACGAGGACAATGTCGTGCCGCCCCCCAGCCCCCCAGCCTTGAGGAGCTTTGCAAAGAAATGGAGGTCGCCTTGTGGGAGGCTTTGCCTCCGGTAGAGCGCGCCAAAATAGAGTCAAAGAAGAATGCCGAGGAAGAGAAGCGCGCCGTGAGGCAGCTGCCTGGCAGGCCTATGTCATGTCCGAGAGATTCAGGCAATTGGCTCGTTGTCAGAAGGCTCGTGCGAGGGCCGTGAGGGTGGCGGAGGACGCCCATGCCAAATCCCTGAGTGCAGTCGGGCCCAAGCGCCTCATCTATGCTTGGCGGCACGTGGACCGGTTGCACGCTTCCAGCAAGGAGGAGTACCTGTTGGCACAGGATCACCAAACCAGTGAGATCACGCTCACCCGCCGTCAAGCCGCCAATCAGCACCTCACGAGTTGCGAGGCTGAGGAAGAGGTGTTGTGTCGCCGCGCTGAGAAACGGCCACGCACCAGGGCACTCGTGGCGTGCCGCAAGTGCTCCTGCAAGCTTCGTGGCTTTTATTAGGAATAATTTAGTTTCGTAAGGCGATCTGATTAGTTTTGGGACAGAAATGATAAATTGCGAACCTTCAGGAATTATTAGCGTCCTTAATTAAGTACTTAAAAGGAAAAGGTTGGAAACCTTGTGTATCCGTATGCATTTTGTAAGCACGTGCATATAGCACAAACTTAACTATATATCGCACTACATGTCTCTCTCTCTATATGCTTGCAAATTGTGCTACTACTATTACTTATGTACGGGCATATGCATGTTTTAACATTATGATGCGGTTTTTGTAAAAGTAGAAAAACAACACTAGTCAAGCTTGTGAAATGATTCAATGCAAAAGAAATGCAATAATGCTCGTTTGATTGTTTACTTTAGCTTCCTTCTCTATGGTTATTTCTCTATCGTACTTTGTACGAAGTATCTCACTGGTTGAGAAGGCATGCAAATTCCCAAACCGCTTCGTACACCCTGTGTCGAATTTTTTGCCTAACAAGTTGTGCCGTGCAATTGGAATTCTAACATGAGTATTACTACTAGGAGTACCAGGGGCCAGTTCTTTTAGGTTCTAGATTAGTAATCCCATAACTACTACCTCTGTCCTGGTTTATTGGTCCACATTGTAATTTGTGTCAAATTTTGACCATAAATTTAATTAATGAAATGTTTATGCATGTCACCAAAAATTATATCATTGAAAACTATGTTCAAATATGAATCCAACAATATAACTTTTGTTGACATGCACTAGCATTTTATCAGTTAAATCTTTGGTCAAAATTTAGCACAAATTACAATGGGGACTAATAAACCAGGATGGAGGTAGTAGTTTAGAAGCCCAAATGAATGAGTGAGGCGGCTTTTGGGAAAAGCTGGTGAAGAGGTGGCTTATTTTTTAAGCCGCCAAAAGAACTAGCCCTAGGAGTAGTAGCTAGGGATACTAGGAGTAGTAGGTAGGGATACTAGGAGTAGTAGCTCAGGATCGAATGTGTGAGATGAACCGGACAAACTAAATGCAAAGAGATGAAATGCAAAAAAGACAGAGGGATGTGATGGTTGCTTGTCCGTTTATTTTACCAGGCCACTTATTACTGGGTGTGGTGGGGTTTTATGATATGACGGCTTTACTGATGCTCCACGAGCGGGATGAGACCCCGTGCAGTGCCGCCTTCTACACTAGTACTTCGTCCGTCGTGGTTTATTAGTCCCCCATGTAATTTGGCTAATGATTTAACTGACAAAATGTTAGTGCATGTCACCAAAAACTATATCATTGGATTCGTATTTGAACATAGTTTTCAATGATATAATTTTTGTTGACATGCATGAGCATTTATCATACTATATATAATGTTATTTAAATTTGTTGGTGCACTATATATAGTAAGGTGCCAGTGCATTGCATGGAATAGTGAAATGCATTGATCGGGGAGTTGTTTATTTTGACAAAGTATGTGGGGGTCATCTCATGTGTAACGAGTATTGTTAGGTTTCTTCGCATATTATTTCTTCTCTAGATCTCAGAAGCATCCGAGTGAATAGTAAATGTAGGCTAAATAGATAAAAAGGTATCTTTTGCAAACAAAAGCGTTCAACTTTTGAACTTGCATCCAAAACTTTTGAAGAAATAACACTTATTGTACTTTGCAAGAAATGATCTTTAAGAATTATCTTTTGAGTATCGATTTTGTTTATTTTTTCTCAACCACTGTGAATGTAAGTCATGATGACTTGGAAGGGGGCACGTGAGATGTAAGAAATGGTTCATCATAAGTCTTTAACCATTACTATAGTAAAAAAATTCTCAATTAATCTCATAAATGGCAAGCGATAACTGTAATGGAGCAAAAGCATACATGGAAGATTCTAGACTAAACCAGAAATGGATACACTTTTATTCAAGCGTGATACTCTAATAGAGCAAGATCATGCATGGAAGGTTCTATACTATATAAATAAGAAGTGTCCACATGCTTAGACAGCATCTTACATTGAGCAAAGACTAATGATGAACAACTAACTTGGTAATGCATATGCCCAGGTGAACCTCCTTG
>NC_041393.1:375900090-375964397 GCF_002162155.2 Triticum dicoccoides
CATGTCCACATTGCCGGGAGCAGAGCAGCTCGACACAGTCCTATTCAGTGTGATAAAGGCGCCAAGGTCGCCCTCGTACACCGGAGGGGCAGTAACAGTGAGCACGCACCAATACAACGGCCTCGTGCCAGTGTCAATGGCGTTGCCCCTGACGCACACTACAGAGACAGGGCGGTAGCCTGCGTGGACCTTGCCAGTGCCCACGACCAAGCGGACGATGCTGTCATCCTCCTCCGCGACTAGCAGGCGGCGGTGATCCTCCAGTGACTCTGGCACGACGAATGGGTAGCACATCTCGTACTTGATGTTCATAGTGGGCCAGTAGTGATTGCTAGACGGTGCCGTGAGGTGATGCACGAGGCTCGCCGGTGAGCCCTCAAACGGCGGCATGCACTCATAACAGTAGCAGGGCGCGTGCGTGCATCTTGAAGTATGCTCCGCCAGCGAGTGCTGGTCGACGTACCTCTCGCAGCTCTTATAGACGCAGGGCACCTTGCAGGCATCGACCAGGACATCCATGAAACGGAAGTGGTTGTTGGGACGTTGTGCCCACCGCATGGAGCGCAGGAGTAGCACACGAAGCAGTAGATGGTGTACTTACTAGTACTCTCTCCATTTCTTTTACTACTACTACTCTCTATCTGTACTATCTATCTCTACTATATATCTATATCTATATCTATATCTATACTCTTATCTATATCTATCTATCCTTACTATATATCTATATCTATATCTATATCTATATCTATATCTATATCTATATATATATAATCTTATAGAAAACTAAGTTGGTGATGATGGTGTGCCTACAATCTTGCAATATAGACCGCCCGATCTATATCTGATGGATAGAAAGCAAACTATGGCAATTTTTTGCAAAAGGATACCCGCACCTCTCTCGTCCATCCTTATCTCCCACAACTTCATTGTTGAGTAATTAAAAAAAGAAGCCTCTGGAACAATCTGGCATGGTGGTCGCTGCCAGCGTCGTCCATCCCCATGCCTCCACTAAGTCCAACCACGAATCACCACCGCGCCCCACTCCTCCCCACCTTATCTCTCATCTTTCTCGAGATATCATTTTTTCGATGAAATTCTCGAGATACCATTTTTTCTATGAAATTCTCGAGATATCATTAGTTTTTACACATGTGATTACTCCTGCATGGGTCAATCACAACAGGTGTTTTGCAAAAAAATGCATCTTGATGTTCCGTGCAATGCATGGGCATCTTGCTAGTTTGCATATAAATCCAAACACCACATAGACACATACTCTGACCATTTTACAACTATGTTAGTATCATTGTAAGTGGTAAGCCGGTGCAAGTTCTAGCCCCTGGTGTTTTATCCTTTTTTAGTAATGATATCTATAAAGTGTTCGCCACGAGCCCAATCCTGGCGAATCCCACATAACCGTCAGATTTCCATCCGACGGTGGCCTATTTTCGAGCCAAAGTATTTGGCAAAACCGCCACCATTACACGCGTACTCTAACTGCGTCGCGGGCGTTTGCAACTGCCATGTCTCCCAGCGAACATTTGCTGGGGATTGGAGTTAGCAATGATGGCGGTTCATAGTCGTTACACGCTCGGGCATTGAAGTTTGTAACTATTTTACAATATACTACTACCCAGGTGCTAGTAGTAGAGCAGAGTCCTACTCCAGTATACTACTCAGGCATACTAGTATTGTAGTTTATTGTAGTTTTACTAGTACTATGATCACTCAAGCAAGTTGTGTGGCATCTATATGAACCTATGTTGTTGTGATGTGTCTTGTAAGTCAAGCAGCATGCTGCTGCTACATTGTCATCATCACCTATCCACTTCCCACAGCACATATTCTCTTCTCCATCCTCGTACGCACATAATCATCCAATCTTCCATCCCTGCTAGGCGCCTCTCCCCTCTTCCGAAACCCAAACACTAACAATGGTAGAACCGAGTAGCGTCCGCCAAAAGAGTGGCTGGAATTTTCTCCCCACAGAGGTAATCAAGCTCACTGTTTCGCGTGTGGACAATCTTAGTAGCATGCCGCTCGCCGCGTGCTTGTCGAGGCTGTACCATTTACTCAAAGCCATTAGGTTGGAGCTTTTTATGCCAGCTCCTTGCTTGCTGATGCCGCCTGATCTTTAGAAACGGCATGTCACCTAGCGTAACGATCGTAGGGTGGTGAGCATCAACCCCCTCAACTGCGATCTGATCCTCATCACCCTTAACTACATTAATGGTATGTACTGTGTCATCATGAACACGTCTTGGATGGTGCTCATCAACGGTCATGGCTGCTGGATGCTCGTGGAGGTCTACACCCAGTGATTGATTCCCCTTCCTTCGATTAACACTGCATTGCTTTGGCACCGTGACACAGGATATTCGGAATCTTACAATAGCCAACATGATAACAAGTTTGATTTGTTCAAGGTTGTAATCTGCCAAGTGCCCACAAGAACTGCGAATTATAAAGACTTCAGGCTAATTGCGTTCTTCAACTGCGATCTCACCTATTTTACAGGTCACTGCGGTAAGTGGATAAATCTGCACGTCCATCGCAGGATCATACATCCTCCATGGTTCTCTGATGCCATTGAACACATGCTACTGCAGCATGCTACTAACACGACACTACGATCAGAGACCCTTCGACGAAACTGTGTGCAATGCATTAATCGCAAACGGTGATGCAAAAAATCCATCAAAAAAGGTGCAAAACATTTGCGATGGCGAATACATCAAACACAGTTCAGATTTTAGTTGTGTGTGCGATGCTAGGCATACAGTTGAGTTCAATGAACTGTTTACGATGAGGCGGAACAACAGAAACGGGCAGCCAGATGAAGGCATGTGCGATATATGGCATACAATTCACTCAGATGAATTGTTTGTGATTAGGCAACAGAAAAGAAACGATCGGACATATCAAGACGTATGCGATATATGGCATACGGTTCATTCAGATGAATTGTTTGCTTTGAGCCAAGAGGATAGAACTAGTTCAATTTAACAAGATGTGTGTGATATGCGACAAACAGGCCTATAATCAGAAATGTGTGCGAAGACCGATAATAATACTGACGATTGCTGCTAATAAGATGTGTGTGTTGTGGGCAAACTCTTGGTGGTATACAATTGTCAGCGATTGATGAAATCATCACCGATGGGTTCCCTAGTATTGTATGTGTGCAATGTCATTGCACACAGAACAAAAACATATGCACTTATAACTTATAAGGACTTCATTCCATAAACAGATTGAACATCCAATTACATAGGTGGCTAGTACATACGTGACCTTTGCACACACCAAAGTATGTTCCAAAATGCCTAGAAAACTCAAATAATGTATAAAAGGCAAAACGAACCCTGAATAATTTCATATTTTTAGGATGACGCTCCTGTAGCTGCATGTTTCCTCTATAAAATAAATCAAGGCGGGAAGAGACAACGTATGTCGTTTCGCACACATAGGTGACAAGTTCTCTCTCGGAACCATGAGCCTTTTTGAGAGAAGCTCTGGTTTGTAAGAAGTTTGTACCAAAACTTGTCCCAAATTGGACAATTTTTACCACAACATGTTGGTGCTATGTCATAACACCATGCCACGTTTCATGGTTTTGAGGCGATTTTTGGATTTACAGTAATTTTAAAACCAGGTTCCTCAATGTTTACTATCGAGTCGGCACCGCCCTGGATAGGCTTTTTCCTCGTGGGTCCCAAATGACAAATCCAAATATGTTACTACCATGCAGCTTTACTTATTAAGAATTACAACCCATTGGTGTGCTAGCTGAAAATAAGTTTGTGGGTGCTGGTGGGCGCTAAGAACTTGCGGATTTGTAATGAACAAAGATCTCAAGGATCCCGCGAGAGTGATGTTCTTTCCCTATGTTGTGAATGCTTATAATATTTATGTCTTTATGAAAGAAATGCCAAGCCATTGGCCCAGTATGAAATAAAGTATGTGTCAAAGCTGAGTTGAAAAGGGCAAAAATATCTAACTCCAGCTTACAAACTGTACAAAATGACGAGGATTAACCACTCAACAGGTTTAGAAAAAATCCAGATTTAATAGGATAATGACATCTAAATCAACCAAAGTTTTCGGCAGTCACAATCAAATGGATCGGTATGATCCATAAAATCAAGACCCCGGGCCAGAAATTCTACTAGTCCATGATGACCATTAGTTGTTGTAAATAGAAGCAGAGCACAATCAGAAGCCCTTAGGTCCACCTGAAACTTCTTTTTATGTTGTTCAACACTTGCAGCCGTAAGAAATTTCTTCTCGTAAAACTTAATCCTCACGGATAATAGTACCCTTGCATTCAACACGAAGAATGTAACAAAGCTAGTGTTTGCATTGTTGGATGCATATCCTTCCAGCATTACTGTCTTCAAACAAATTTCATGAGATCTGAGAAAATCCCGGTGCTTCTTGAACCATCGATTGGTTATACTTTTTTCTCCATGTGTTAGTGCCTAAATACAGATGACGATTTAAAACACTTAATGTCTACAAAAGATTATGTTGAAAGAGTGATAGCTGAATGATTAATTATAGTACATTATGGGCTTCCAATGTGCGTGAAATCATCACCTTTATATACAAATTCTCCAGTCATGGAAAGCATTGCAGCAAGCCAATATCGTGTTCGGATCAAAACACCACATACTGATATGTAAGGTCTTGACAGAATCCACCACCACTGATAGAATGGACAAGCTCTTCATTGAGCATAGAACATAATATTAGTACCAAAAGTGTACACCAAGATGATATTTAACTTATGCACACAAATCAAAAATGCAAATTACAAAATTTTACATGCATAATATATAGTACCTCAATAGGTGTGGAGCCAAACACCATCTTGAACCATCTAAAAGGATAACGAATTGCACCCAAGGTCTCCAATTTAGGCGCGGAGACTACAGTTATTTGCGAAGGTACTATAGTAGAATCAAGGAGCAACCTTTGAAGTGAAGGGGCGTCTTTGATAATGAGATCATGTCCAAAAAAACAAATTCCCATGCTTACAAGGTGGGGCGACTTTATTTTGAGACGACGAATATGAATTTCTATTCCAAAAACAAGCAGCAAGCGCTCCACGGCAGGGCTGCTGGAATGGATGATGCTGTGCAGTGCGGCCTCCGACAGATCAACCACCACAAGCGCACGTTTTTTAGTAGGGGGAGTTGAAGCATTTGTACCAGATTATCTACTAGATGGCACTGGGCGAAGGTGGCGGTGTGGAAAGAGGAGGAAAACCACGAGATGGACATCGTTGGTGAGGGCACAGATACATCGGTTTGTGGTATGTCACATCCATAGTCATGGTAGAAAGCAAGCTGCTAGAGTTTATCGAATTGACGGGATGTCAGCCAGGCGGCCACCTTACAGGGTATATCCAGAAGGTAGCATGTTGGGATGTAGATGCATTGAACTAAGCCCTGGTGGGAGGATATGATGGCTCTAGCGAGTTCGGAATCATCATCAACAGATAGGTGACGATAGTCGAGATTAAGAGGTGCGGTGCACCACTGAGTGCGCCACCAAGATGCGAGGACTTGTGTGCGGCATCCATCCTTGGTGGGGAGAAGGGAGATGATCTCCCCAAGGATGTCTTCTAGGAGATTTCTAATGCGGTCTGCCAAAGATTCTACATGTTCCTCAGGTCTAGAGGGGCGTGGCAGCTTTTGGCCGTGTAGCTGGTGTCGATGTCAAAACCGGCAGATCTCGGGTAGAGGGGCCCAAGCTATGCGTCTAAGGATCAACGGTAACAGGAGGCCAGGGGACACGATGTTTACCTGGGTTGGGGCCCTCTTAATGGAGGTAAAACCCTACTCCTATTTGATTATGATTGTCGAGTATGAAGATTACAAGAGTTGATCTACCTCGAGATCGTGATGGCTAACCCTAGATGTCTAGCCTATGGGGATTCCGATGATGACAGAAGTTAGCCTCTACGGACTAACCCCTCCCATTTATATAAACACCAGAGGGGGTCTATAGATGGTACACAGTTGGTTTATTAGGGAAGGAAACCTCCAAACTCTATTCTTGCCATCCATGTGTTGAGAAGTCCCATCCGGACATGGTAGATGATCTTCGACGTGATCCTGTGCGGCCCATGCAACCCGTCCCAAACTGCTAGGCCGGACATCTGAGGACCCTCGAATCCAGTACTCCCTCAGTAGCCCCTGAACTTGCCTTCAATGTCGATGTAGTATGCGGACGCGAGTCTTCGGATTTGCAAGGCGGGTTCTCCATTATACTCCGGATTGAAGATAGTCTGGCATTGGTTTCCGTGTCCAGTCTTTATGATTCCTCCCTTCCATCGCCTCGATTTCCACGCGCTTGAGTGAATGTGAATGGTACATTATCCTTGTATTTTAATATTCCTAGAAGGCACAAACCGTGCTTATAAAGCGAGGCGAGATCCGTAAGCCATCATCTCACATCGCACCCAAAAGCAACTAAGCAAGCCACAAAAAATCATGAGGAGCGCCCCTGGTTCTTCCTCGCGTCCTCATGGCCCTCAAGAGGGGGACTGGTAGAGTTGTTCCATATCTCACCTCTAGCGCAGCCGACTCCAGACGCAAGGATACCTCCCTCCCCCATATCTAGTCTCCGTACGAGTGGGGCTAACCACCAGAGGTAGTGATGCATTGGCAGATAATTTCCCCAATCCCAGTCAAGGGGAGAGGGTGTGTTTCACCTCATTTCTTTTGAGGGGCGTGGGATTCCCAATCCACCCCTTCCTTGGGGGCCTACTAGAACACTACGAGATCCAGCTGCACAACCTCACACCATGTTCTATTGTACATATCTCCAGTTTTGTCACTCTCTGCGAACTGTTCTTGGGTTGCGAGGCTCACTTCGAACTATGGAAAAAGTTCTTCTACCTCGTCCCCCGCCATCAGGGCGGCGAGTCTATTTTTGAAGTGGGCAGTGCCGAAGTATGGGCGTATAGCCGGATCCAGTTGCCCCGTCGGGTATCCGAAGTAAGGATATCCCAAATGGTCTTTGGAATGGTTCTACATTGACAATGTACCCCTCCCAGACCCTGTTCAGCGCGGACAGCCAGAATTTTCTAGTGCCCCCTTGAAGAAGTTGTACAACTGGTGTCCCAAATCCTCTGCCCAAGAAGATAGTGCGGAGGTGATGAACTTGGTAAACAAGATCAAGCTATTGACCCATTCCGGACTCTCCATCGTAGAAGTCATGGTTATCACAATAAAGAGATGCATCCAGCTGCTTCAATCCCGAGTACCTCCTTTATGGAACTACAACGGGGAGGACGACGCATCCCGCTATAGGTGAAAGGGGCCGGATGGCCCAGCCGCATTAGAGGCTGCTCTGGCCGACCTATATAAAGGAGAGGAAGAGGACTTTATGCGTGTAAATTGCTGAGAAGCCTATTCCATGTACTCTCCTATTTAATGGGTAAGTTTTTTTAAACCGCTCAATGCTATTTTACCCGTAGGCATAAACTGACCGAATACCTTGGATATTTATTTTATGAACATTCATGGAGGCAGGTTGTCGAGAACATTAACTGCCCCACTTCCCAGCCAGAGGATCATGATCGTGATGAAGACCCCGGATTCCATGAGGATCTAGACATATTGTAGAGTTTGAAGATGGAGTCTACTATCCGGCAAACCTTGACGGCTCAGAGGTGGCCATTATGGCTGACTACCCCGACCTTTATCCATTCATGAAGGTAAGTGTTCAGAAACTGTATTCTTGAGAAAGAGAAATACTTCCACTTGTCTCCTTATCTTCTACATTGGAATGTGCTTCACAGGATCGGCACTCAGTGAGCCGTACCCAAGGGAGGGCAACCAAGAAAAGGTCAGCATCTTTGCGAAAGGGCCATGGGAAATGAAAGGATATCGATAGTGCCTCCAAACCCGTTCCACCATCAACAAGGTATATACTTCTTTGCTATTATTTGGTCGTGAAGTCGGACCGTCATTCGAATCCTCCCTCTATTATCACAGGAGGAGTATTCGGCGCACTGTGGGTAAGGTCCCAGCCAGCCGAGTTGCGGCTAATCCGGTGCCGGAGATACCAATCGGGACGGGGGCACATGCTGACGTGGCACAGACTCGCTCATCACACGGAGAGACGGATGAGATGTCTGTGACCAACTCCGAAGTCGAGAGTGCAATGAACCATAGTCACTTCAAAGAAGCTTTACACTCCCCTGCCTTAACAGAGCCGGAGTTCAACGCCCTAAGCACTATAGGTGCTTATATTCGAGCTGTCCGGGACTGACTCATCGGGGTCGCTTGTATGTTCTCAAAGGATATGCACGTAATTTTTTAGTAACTTAATGAATAGATAGTAGTAGTAGCCCCCGAGACTTAAAGCGGGTGACCAAAACCGATTTAAGGATCGTTTGATGACCACATGTTCTCAAGGAGAAGAACAATGCACTGACCCGGGAGCTTGAAGAAATAAAGAGTGCCCCGATGTACTACGTCAACGATAAAAAATTGGAGGAGGAAGTAAAGAAACAGGCCGAAGAGATAAAGAGCTTGAAGGCTCAACTCTTAGAGGCACAACACGAAACCCATAAACTGAAGGTCGGTATATTCGGTATGTCTTGCGAACCGTACGGATTGTATAATGCGGAATATGATAGTTTAGTTGATGCAGGTACGTTGACCAGCCGCCCCGAGGAGGAAATGCCAGTTCTTCAGAGTGACATTATGAAGGAGTTGGCCAAGATGCACGAACGTTCTCGGAAGGCAATGAAGAACATGGCCAAAGCCTTGTGGCCCTCTGACGTCCCTCCAGAAAGTATGGAGGGGTTGGCTAATCTATTCAAGGGTGCCCGGCGTCAGTTCGAGCTGTGGAAGACATTGGCCAGCCGTGAAGGCGCTCGTGAGGCATGGGACATGGTCAAGACACGCTATAGTGGTCTTGACCCGAACCATATGGCCAGAGATGGACCATGGGGACCCGACGGGAAGGAAATTCCCATAAAGTTGGTATATGACACAGTGACGATAGCCGCGAAATTTTTGTAACGGGATTGTAAATTAGATAGCCTACTAGATGGCATAGAAAGGGAGTGAGCGTTCGATTTGATGTACCCATGTACTTTACGACCGAATTTGTCTCCTGCCGAATTGTATGAACATTTTGTCATCGCAGACCTTCGGCTTCCACCTCCGAACCAAAAATGTTCGAGTGTTGCCGCATACTATATTTGACAGGAAACATTAGCTATTGTCGGAAACCAGGCAAACCAGTCATATTGCTCAAACAGACAAACTGTGATCGGCAGAGTTATGTTATATTACTTTTTAATGTAAGAAACATCTTCCAAGAAAAATAGTTCCGCTATGGGTTCCTTTTCTTAGGTTGGGCTTGTCTCTGAAGTACAGATAGCCGCTTTTGTGCGTTATTCCAAAAATGTCCTGTTGAATATGTGCCGCCCAATTATTCTCTTAAGAACACTAGCTTTTGGCTTCACCCGTCTGAGGTACAGCGCCGGATAACCCGGTTGTAACAATCACAGAGGTGCTCCCTTTACACCCTAGCCGAACAATCGAGAATGTAGGATATAAGCACAGAAGCGAGGCACAGCTTGGCAAAAACTTAAGTCATAGATGTGCATAAAATGGCAGAAGCAACAGATAGTACGGACAAAAGAAGCTTGTAAGCTTTGAAATAAAATGCTTCTTTCAAAAGAAGCCCCCATGTATGGTGGGATGTATACATTTAAAGATGCGTACCCCCAACAATGCGGTTTATCCGGACATACAATATAAATAGGGAAGGTTAAGGAGGGTAAAGAGAAAAAGAAAATGGAAAAAACCTAATTTAACACTTAGACATGAGGGGGCCGAATTATGCGTAAAATCTTCGGAGTCGGGCAGCGTTCCATGGGTTCGGCTCAAGGCGATTATCCTCCGCATTACGAAGGTGATAGGCTCCTCTAGTAAGGACTTCATCGACAATGAAGGGGCCCTCCCATTTGGGTTTGAGCTTATCCTTTTTCTTCTCCAGGAGGCGTAGAACAAGTTCTCCAACATTGTATGTTTTAGCCCGCACTTCTATGCTTTGGTAACGCCTGGCATGTTGTTGATAGAATATGGAACGAGCCTTGGCTACATCGTGCTCCTCTTCAAGTCCATCCAGGTAGTCCTGCCGATCTAGTTCAGCTTCTTTCTCTTCATACATGCACACTCTAGGTGAGTCATGAATAATATCTCAGGGCAATATGGCTTCTATGCCATATACCATGAAGAAAGGCATGTGGCTCTGATTGGCAAAGAGTTGGCAGCCCATGCAACGCTGGACAAGGTCTTGAGCGTCAGCTCGAGCCGTAGGCCAGCAAAAGCCTGTCTGGAATGCCTTGCTTACAAGGGCGCGGGCTGCGGTGTGATGACCTCCGAGACCGGCATGTATCTCTGCCAAGAGCTGATTTCCCTCCTCTTCGGAGATACATCTTTGAAGGACTCTGGTTGTACTTCTTTTATATAGTTCGCCCTCATGCACTTTGAAGGCTTTGGAGTGCCAAACAATGCATTGTGCCTTGTTTTAATCATCGAGGAGCTCTTGCCTATTAAGGTAGGCCAAGTAAGGTTCAGTCCAAGGAGCGATGACCGCCATGATCGCATGAGCGAAGGGTTTTATCTCGATATCCGAACCCCAGATGTTGTTTGCATTGTGTTCGGCGGTTGGGGGTGTAATCAGGTCTGTGTTGCCTTCACCGCTCTCACCCTGCCACACCACAAATGGCTTGAAGAGCCATTCTGCGAAGGTGTTGGGTGGCACGGGGTCGCGTTTAGCACCCATATGAGCTAGTATGTCGGCTGCCTGATTACTTTCTCGGGCGACATGATGGAATTCGAGCCCATCAAACCGAGCTGACAGCTTTAATATGGCATTTCGGTATGCCATCATTTTCGGGTCCTTCACGTCGTACTCTCCATTGACTTGTGAGATTGCGAGGTTTGAATCCCCGCGAGCCTCCAAGCACTATATGCCCATGAAGACAACCATGCAAAGACCATGCAGGAGCGCCTCATACTTGGCTGCATTATTAGAGTCCGTATACATGATTTGCTATACATAGCGGACTGTGTCCCCAGTGGGGGATGTGAGGATTACGCTAGCCCCCAGTCCGGCTAGCATTTTGCAGCCATCGAAGTACATGACCCAATTAGAATAGGAGTTGTACTCTTTAGGGAGTTCATCTTCCGTCCATTCGGCTATAACATCGGCCAGCACCTGGGATTTAATAGCCTGGCGTGGCTTGTATATTATTTCAAACGGTAATAGCTCGATGGCCCACTTTGCTATGCGGCCAGTGGCGTCCCTGTTTTTAATGATGTCATTCAGTGGCACCTCAGATGCCACCGTGATCGAACACTCTTGAAAGTAGTGTTGAAGTTTGCGAGACGCCATAAAGATTGTGTAGACATCTTCTGATAGTGTGGGTATTGGTATTTGCAAGGTGTAAGGACCTCCGATACGTAGTAAACAATTTTTTGGGTGGGGAATTTATGTCCCTCTTCCCCTCGCTCGACGATGACGACGGCGCTTACTACTTGGTTAGTTGCCAAAATATATAATAACATAGGCTCTCCAACGCCCGGTGCGGCCAAGATTGGGTTGCTTGCGAGAAGGGATTTTATTTCTTCCAATCCGGCTATCGCTGGGTCCGTCCACTTGAAGTTATCAGTACGGCGCAGTAGCTTGTATAATGGCAATGCCTTTTCTCCTAATTTGGAGATAAATCGGCTCAAAGCCGCTACACACCCAGCTAATTTCTGGACCTGCTTTAGGTCTCCTGGCGTGGCCAGTTGTGACAGAAATCGGTTTTAGTTGGGTTTGCCTCAATTCCTCTGTGGGAGAAGATGAACCCTAGCAACTTTCCGACACATTTTTCTAGATTAAGCCGGATGTCGTATGTTCAAAGATTGTCGAAGGTAAGGAGAAGATCATCCACCAGTGACTGGACGTGTTTTGTTTTAATGACCACATCGTCCACGTATGCTTAGACCATTTTTACTATTTGTTTTTCCAAACATGTTTGAATCATGCGCTGGCAGGTAGCCCGGCATTCTTGAGTCCGAAGGGCATAGTGTTGAAGCAGAAGGGACCGTCACATGTGATGAATGCGGTTGCAGCCTGGTATCCAGAATAGGCATCGAGAAGACACAGTGAATCGTGTCCTGCAACTGCGTCGATAATTTGGTCAATGCGGGGCAATGGGAAAGGATCTTTGGGGCAGGCCTTGTTGAGGTCCTTAAAGTCGACACACAGGCGCCATGATTTGTCCTTTTCAGGGACCATAACCAGATTGGCTAGCCAATCTGGATGTTTGATTTCCCTAATGAACCCAGCCTCTAGTAACTTGGCCAGCTCTTCTCCCATAGCTTGACGCTAGGGCTCGAAGAATCTTCGTAGTGTCTGCTTCACGGGCTCAAATCCCTTGATTATTTTGAGACTATGTCCGGCCATTCTTCGTGGGATACCAGGCATATCTGAAGGATGCCAGGCGAAGATATCCCAATTCTCGCACAAGAATGCGCGTAGGGAGGGGTCCATTGCCGGGTTCAGCTGTGCCCCGATGGATGCTGTTTTATTGGGGTCCGTCGGGTGTACTTGGAATTTTACTATTTCCTCGGCTGGCTTGAAAGAGGTGAACTTGGATCTTTTATCAAGGATCACGTCGTCCCAATACACAGTAGCTCATAGGGTGATTAATTCTTCTGCCGCTACGGCTTCAGACAATGCCTCCAGGGCCAAGGATGTGGTCTTGTTTTCGGCACAGACAGCCTTGTCCGGGTCGCTTGAGATTGTGATGATTCCGTTAGGGTCGGGCATTTTGAGCTTCATGTACCCGTAATGGGTATGACTTGAAAGTGTGAGAAGGCATCTCGGCCAAGGATAGCGTGATACCCACTGTTAAAGGGGACCACATGCAAGAGCAACTCTTCAGCTCTATAGTTCTCAGGTGTGCCGAACACTACATCCAGCTTGATTTTTCGCGAGCAGTGTGCCTCTCGACTGGGATAATACCTCGAAAGGTGGTGTTACTTTGCTCGATGCGTGACCTATCCATATGCATCTTATCATGTGTGTCCTCATAGATGAGGTTAAGTCCACTCCCGCTATCCATGAGCACTTTGGTTAGCCGGAAACCATCTACGATTGGGTTTAACACCAAGGCTGCAGGTGCTCGGATGGACCGAGCCTTTGGTTCGTCTACGGCCGTAAAGGTTATTGCCGTGTCATTCCATGGGCTCAGCGCGGTAACCTGATGGACTTCAGCGAGGTTGCGGAGCGCTCATTTGCACCGGTTGTTAGAGGAAAAAGTCTCAAAGACTGTCAGGACGTTGAGACTGTCCTTCTCTGGTTAATATCCTCCTATGGTTGTGGTGAGGATTGACTCCCCACTTTTTGCTACCTTTCGGAGTACCCAGCGTGCCCGGAGGCTATGGGTTGGGACTATCTGCGGAGTAGTATGGATCAGGCAGATGTCCAATAGTTCGTCAAGAACGAACCTATGTCCCGTGAAGGGCTTGTTCTTCCTGCCCGTAGCCGGATTGTCGGGTGAGCCGCCGGGGTATATTATTTTAGCCCGGGCCGCGCTCTGCGTCGAGGTGGCAGGCTCCAGTTGAGTTTTCTGGGCCCTCCATATGCTTTCCATCGCATAGTACTTTTGTACTACCTGCTATAACTCCGTGAAGCTCTGTATGAGGCGGCAGTCGAGGGCATTCAATATCCCTTCATTTGTGCAGTTATAGTGGAAGACCGAAACTAGGTCACCGTTCGAACAGTCCTTGATCTTGTTTTTAACAAGTAGGAGTCTGGCCCAAAAGTGGTGGACCATTTCCGGGGGCTGCTGTCGTACATACATTAGGTCATATATATTTGGAGGATCTGAGTTTCTTGGAGAGTATAGATTGTGGTGGGTGGGTGGATTGAATTTTGGATCATGTCCCACGTCCGTGTTCGAAGCTGGTATAGCTTCCGCGGTGACCGGTTCGGGTCCGGCTAAGCGCGAGGGCTCTTGCGATGGTGCCGCTGAGTCTGAGTCAGGTGGGAGTAAAGTCCCTTCCGAAGGGGAAATATCCGGCTCGGAGGATTCGGGGACCCTGACATACTTGGTCCTCAATATGGGGTGGAGGAGTCGTTGGTGACCGGTTCGTTGACTATCGCCATTAAGTGGGTGACTGGTGGGTGATTGATTTCCCTCTGGTCGGGCTTGAGCCCGATCCGCTCATAGTTCGTTGAGAGCCCCAGGGCCGCAATGCAGTATAGCAGTTCGTTTAAAGACGAAATATCTGCCGGATCCAATTTTTCGGAGTACTTGGGGCCAATGCGAGGGCAGTATCCGGTGGCCGTGAGGGGAGTTGCGGGCTCGACGGCCGCGCGTGCCTTCATGGTAAAACCGCCGAACCGGAGGGTCTGCCCTAAAGCCAGGCACCCTCCAAAAGTGATGTTGTTGTTGATGACTAGGCGAGCCATAGATCACTTTTAGCAGACAGCACAGTGGAGCTCTTAATGAAAGCACCAATGTCGGTGTCAAAACTGGCAGATCTCGGGTAGAGGGGCCCAAGCTATGCGTCTAAGGATCAATGGTAACAGGAGGCCAGGGACACGATGTTTACCCAGGTTCGGGCCCTCTTAACGGAGTTAAAACCCTACTCCTACTTGATTATGATTGTCAAGTATGAAGATTACAAGAGTTGATCTACCTCGAGATCGTGATGGCTAACCCTAGATGTCTAGCCTATGGGGATTCTGATGATGATAGAAGTTAGCCTCTACGGACTAACCCCTCCCATTTATATACACACCGGAGGGGGTCTATAGATGGTAAAAAGTTGGTTTATCAGGGAAGGAAACCTCCGGACTCTATTCTTGCCATCCACGTGTTGATAAGTCGCATCCGGACACGGTGGATGATCTTCGACGTGATCATGTGCGGCCCATGCAACCCGGCCCAAACTCCTAGGCCAGACATTAGAGGACCCCCGAATCCAGGACTCCCTTAGCGGGGTCCAAGATCTACATCTGGCGGCGGCGCTGGTCAGAGCCTCATCTGTGTACATATCAATGTGAAAGAAAAAATGGCAGAAACATACATGTAGGACAGTCAAAATCAATTCTCAAGATCTGGAAGAAAAAAGGCACAAACATATATGTAGGACATTCAAAATCAATTCTCAAGATATGTCCATGAATTATTCGCACGCAAGTGAACCCTAGTCGGATTATTAGCAAAAATCATTTGTACAGAACAAACAATTAATCACTAACTCTATATGGGTAACATTCAAACAATCAATACACTACATGCATCTAATGTATCTTAATTGCTCTGATTTCGTGGACTGAGAGAACATAACCATAGGATATGTATTCCAAAATAATTAGAGAGGGGGGAGTAACCAGAGAAAACATGTGATATGTTTGCCACGCGAATGGGTATATAGATGACTAACCGGTTTTTCGCCAGAGTCGCAGTCGTTGCCGGAGTTGCTGTTTACCTCCTGCTCCGGCTGGGGGGCACAATGGCGCCGACGGAGTCAAGGTCATGTTGTGCCTGCGCGAGACCTCGTCGGCAGCGACGTCAACCTCTATGACCAACTTCACGCATTGCGCGGGTGCTTCACCAGCCCCGGCATCACCGCTCCCTCCGATGGTGTGCTTCGGCGGCATCCTCATACACTCCAGAGTCCAGGCGTTGGTGACCACTGTGGACTAGGGGTGCGGCCGCCTATTATGGCCGGCGGCTCGGGCACGCAATTAATACGGACCAGTGGGAGCGAGGTGGGCGGCGGTCAAAGACTGTCTCACCTCCCGGTGAGCCTGCGCGGCGGACTTCTGCCATCCCTACCATCATTTCACACAGCTACTCGCACGCCTCCCGGTGACACTGCGCAGCGAAAACGCCTCCCGTCAATACGCACACCTGCATGCATGCCTCTAGGTCAACCTACGTGGCGGACTGCTCGCATGTGTCCCGTCAACTCACGCATGCTCGCACGGCACACGGGGCGCGTTGCAGCACATATATTTTTTGGTTTATTGATGATTCATTATGCCGCTTTACTACTTAACTGAAGCATAGCACTGTCTAATGCACATGGTCTAAATAGATAATCCGTATGAGATATTTGTTGTCGCATATTAACAATCTCCCGTTTGTAAGAAGATTATATCACAACGTGTCTCAAATTTTGTCAGGACCCCGATCCTAAGTCACACCAATCTAGCATGTAACACGTCATATCACTTTGCAGCCTCATGCACGGTATTCCCACGGGTGCCACCTTACCTGGCCCGGGACCGTTTGTGCCTTTTGGCTCACGTATATGATAGTGTTGCTAGCATCCATATGACAAAGAACCCGGGCAGACATGACTAGTCATAAACCCAAGGTGGCGCTAACTTACAGGGACAGGCATACATGACCCAGCAACGAACGTGTCAATCAGCAACATATAAACCCAACTCATAGCAAGCTACAAGGACTTAAAGGAACAACGCGTGACATTTCCCTGAAGGGACAGACATAGGAATGAAGAAGGACACATGTCGGCCAGCCTAAGTGTTCCAGAGCAGTAGCAAGCTACCATGGCTCAGTGGAAACACTAGGAGACATTTCCCCATAAGAGAGGCTACCAAGAATAAACAACTAGGTTGTCGGATCCCACACATACCAAGCATTTCAAAGCATACACACAATATGCTTGCTATGTGCAAATACAACATGGCATCACAACAAAACTTTATGACTCAAAGTATTTATTCAATAGGCTCCAAGGAGCCAGATATTACAAACATGGGTCTGATGACCAGCATTCAAGTCATACAAGCAATAAGAACATCCGGAAGCTTAACTTGTCTGAGTAGAGACAACTACAAATGAAAAAGGCTGAGAAGCCTGACTATCTACAGGACCCTCCCAAGGGTACAAGATCATAGCTGAGGTAACAAGCTAAACGTCGAAGTCCACGCGGAACTACTAGTGAGACTGAAGACTCTTTGCAAAAACATAAATTAAGCAAACGTGAGTACAAATGTACCCAGCAAGACTTACATCAGAACTAGCTACATATGCATCAGTATCAACAAAGGGGGTGGTGGAGTTTAACTGCAGCAAGCCAGCTTTGACTCGGTGGCTATCCTGTACTACGACTGCTAGTAACTCTTTTGAGGTGGCGCACACGAGTCCACATATTCACCATATCAATACACCACTATGGATCCACTCCCATCTCCCTACGAGAAGGTCATCCATAGCACTCACGCTTATCTTGCGCATTTTAGAGTATCCACTTTCACTTGTCTATGAACTGTATGGGCAGCCCAGAAGTCCTTTACCGTGGACGCGGCTATTCGAATTGATCATTTATAACCCTTCAGGAGTGTACTTCTTCACACACGCTCTCGCCACTTATCGCCATGTACACGTCATGTATCTCGACAACCTTCAATCGCAAGCCTAGCATGGGTGCCGGCCACGACCTGACTAACCACACAAGTCCGTAGTCCAGGTTTATCGCTTATTCAGGTTCCATCTGCAGGGAGTCTGGCCGAGGTTTCCACTACGACCCCAAATGATGTGTGCAGGGTTCCCGAGCCTACCAAACGGGTGCCCGGTACACTGTGCCATGAGCCTACCACATCATAGCCCACCCCTAGGTTCAGTGCTGCGCACGGTCTCCAGCATACTACAAACACCAGAAACTACTTCCAACTCCTGGACAAAGGACAAGGGAGGTTAATAAGTCGATAGAGTCAATTAAGGATCCCAATGTGTGGTAGTAGTTGTTCATGGATCACAAACACAGAACTCAGTTCCTGAGGATGGTTTCAATGAGACAACCCACCATGTACTCCTACATGGCCCCTCACCGCTACCTTCACAAAATCATGTTCACACACTTAGCTCTCAACAGCAGGACATGTTCACAACTTTCCAATTCATCCCCGATGAATCAGACCTGAGACAACTCTAAGCAATAGCAGGCAGGATGGACAAGCATGAATGAGCAGGCACATCATGGCTCAAACAAATCCTACTCATGCTAGTGGGCTTCATCTATTTACTGTGGCAATGACAGGTCATGCAGAGGAAAGGGGTTCAACTACTGCAGCATGTAACAGATGAATCGTTGTTATCCTAATGTAGTAAAAGAGAGCCGGAGCGAGAGAGTGGGATTGTATCAGAATGAACAATGGGGGTTTCTCTTGCCTGGCACTTTTGAAGATAGTATAGTTCTTCATTGGTGTCATCAATCTCATCGTCAGAACCACGTCTACTGAGAGGGGACAAATACTGGCAACAGAGAAGTAACACAATCAATGCAATGCAACAATATGATGCATGATCATGATATGTCAACATGCTGTGATTTGAGCTAATGCAACTAGCAGCAATTTAAATAGAGTTGGTTTGAACACAAGATTCAAATTCAAACTCCATAGTGGATATTCGAATGCCATTTATTTGATTTGCCCTAAACAATAGTCATAAGTTGTTCTAACATGCATGAAAATGGTATAGATGGATAGATTGGATTTTTCTGATCATTTTTCAGATATAAATATTTCATGTGGAGTTGTAGATTAATTTCTATGAATCTTAGAAGTTTTAGCTATTTTCTGAAATTTCCTGAATTATTTTAAATCTAGAAAATCCTTTACTGCGTCAGCATGACGTCTGAGTGATGTTAGTAGGTCAATGGGTCGGTCCAGGTCAAACCTGACCAGTGGGACCCATATGTCATTATCTAACTAACTAACCTGAGTTAATTAGCAATGATCTAATCCTAATCTAGATTAGTTAAGTCCCTGGACCCAGATGTGATCAGTATCAGTAGGGCTAACTAAGTTTACTTAACACTTAACCAAAATTAGCAGGGGTCTGGGCCCACTTGTCAGCGACCCAGGGGAGGTCAAACCCCTGGTCAAACTAGGTCAAACCCACTGGCAACTCGATGCTGGCGAGGCCCGAGACGGCGAAGCGGCTCAGAAACGTAGCACAGGCGACCAAATCGACAGCCGAGAGCACCCATGGGTAGCCCAGCCTCACGCACACCCAACACAACAAGTGAGGCAAGCTGGGGTGGCCGGAGCCCACCAGAACGGAGCTCGCGGCGGTGGCCGGAGTTCGGGTTAGAGCGGGCACAGGGCTGCGGTGTGCTAGGGGCCAGCTGAGGGGTTAGGAGGCTCCCTGGGAGTGCCCTGAGCACAAGTGCGTGCTCGGCTGCGAGGTGCAACGCCTGTGGCCATGGTGGCGACTTGGCCGGCGACGGCAAGCTTCGGGCATGGCGAGGATCGATGGCCGCAGCATGAATTCGATGAGGGGAGCAGGGGAAAAGGTCAGGGGCTCACAGGGGGTCTGTAGGGCAGATCAGTGGGCTCGGGGGTGACCGGAGTGAGGCGAATCGATGAGCGGCGTCCGACGGGTACCGAGGTTGAAGACGACCATATGGCGGTGATGCAGGGCCTCCAGCGAAGCGTGGCTCAACGAGGATGTCGAGGGCGTCACAACAGAGGTCTTGGAGAGCACGGGGAGGCGAGGGGAGCATGGTGGTTGCATCTACGATGAGCGGTGGTGATGGTCTCTTCTCGGTGAGCGCAGAAGTGAGAGGGGGAGGGGATGAGGACAAGCAAGAGTGAGAGAGAGGTAGGGGGCTGTGTGGCGATGCCAGGGACGTTCAGGGCATCAGGAGTGCACATAGGCAGGCAGGAGGTGGCCGGCGTGTGGCGCGCGCATCGAGCACACGCGCTCGTCCTGCTGGCAAGGAGGAAGACGACAGGAGGGGAGGCCAGGTGGGCTGGGCTGCTAGCTGGGCCACCACGTAAGTTAGGTAGGCCTCTTTCCTTTTCTATTTTTCTTTCTGGTTTTCTATTTTCTGTTGTATGTTTTGAATTTGGTTTCAAACCAAATTATTTTAGTTGCTCCTGGAAAATATTGTGTGGCTGTAAAATAGGATATTCCAAAGCCCCACAACAAGTTCTAGAATTAAAAGAGCATTAAAAGTATTTATATCATTTAAATGCCTTAATTCAAGTATAATATGATTTAATTCAAAAATCCAAAAATGATCTAAAAATATGTTCATCATTTTTGGCAGAGGTTTCCACCTTATCCAGAAATCATGAACTTTTCTTAGGGACATTTTGGGTTTATTGAAAAAGATTTTATTCAACCCTATTTGAATTGATTTAGTGCTAGGGTTTGAACATCCCCAATTCAAATGCATTTCAATTTTAAACATGATGCAACACAAGACTAGCTAGCCTAAAGCATACCAGAACTAGGGATGTGACAACTCACCCCCACTAAACAAGAATCTCGTCCAGAGATTCAGGACGCGAGGTAAAAAAGACAAAGGGAACATGGGATTAACACAGTCTTCAAAATCCATTGCATTCCTCGAAGATGTTGATTCATTGCATCAAACTGAGCTTGACATCTTTACTTTCGAGATCTTCATCCAACATGACAATGACAGAAGTAACTCTATAGGAATCGATCTTCTTGAAGATCGAGTGACTCAAGATCAACTTATGGAGTGAAACATTGAAACATCTCTTGAGCTGAGATACAAAACATACATACAGAGGGATGGAATGAAACAGATGACGAAGGTTCAAATTGGTAGGCAGCAAGATGGTGGACGGTTTTAAATAGCGAGGAAGCGATTGCCATGACTCCTCACGGGGCACCATGGAGGAGGTAACTTGTCAGGTTATTACATTAAGTGGCAAAAGAATTACTTTTCATATATAGATCAAAGAAACTCTTCATACCAGGCTAAGGAAATTCACAAACAATTGTTTGAAGGAGTTCAAAGGAATGGCACACTCAGATTGGAGACGATACTATGGTTATTCGGCAATTCGGCAAATGGAAGTCACATTCCAATTGATACCGAGGTTGTAACCTAGTGCATGAGCGTGCTTTCAAGAACTTGAGAAATTCCATATTCATCAGGGTTTTACCAGCATCTGCGCCAAGATCTTGGCAACACTCCATACTACCATGATGATTTGAGATGAAGAATGCAAATGCAAAGGAAGATACCATCTTCTCAGATTTCACCTTAGCAAGGCCAAGGAAACAAAATCTGGATGATCGACCAAGAGACATTTAGCACTCCACTTCTAATGTTCTCCTTGATGCGCTAGCATAACCCATTTATAATATGGTTTGGTATCTAGAACATCAAGTAAAAGGCCGGACTTCGGGAGCACAAGAATCCATAAGGAACAACTACTAGAATAGGGAGGTGACCAACTTCCTCAATCGAGATATTACAATAATAGGTCTTCCGGCTGGGTATGTTGGACACGACATCCACTTTACTGGGTTACAGAGAGACCAATATTACAATTCTTGGGAAACGTTCCAACCATCATATATGCCTGAGATTCAGATCTGGTTGGTGTCAGGATATTCCAAACTCATCAAGTCCAGAAAGAAAAATGAAAGTTTGCAACACAAATCAACGAGATGGCGTTGCAAGATTCACGGGGAATGAACTACGATGGCAAGCTCCAAAACATGAGTTGGTTCTGCCACACACATGTGAGCACGTTGTCCTAGACAAGCATGACCACATAGTAGTCCTATAATAGAACACTACCAAAGTTCAGGTGAGGAACCACCTTCGAGGATATCGAAGTCCTTACATAAGTCCGGATTAGATCTTAAGAAGGAAGTTCTCCCTGAACAAATTAATCAGTGGCTTGGTGTGCTACAGAATACATATGGAGTTGAGGTAATTAACCTACCAAACCACAGTATACTTTGCACATGCATGACTGACTTTGGACAATTCCAAAGGAAGCCAAAACAATCCTTCTCGGATCCACAACGTCAACTTACACCAAGTGCACGTGAATTAGAGGAAGTCACTTCTTTCATCTAATATATACTTCATGAACGTGACATGAAGATAATGCTTATAAAAGTTTCCGACACTAGCTGGATGTTCAACACGAATCATGGAGAAGATAAAAATGTTGCTGATGGGCTCAACAACAATTCATCCAGATATCCATATAAGTGGAATTCCACAATTATGTGAACAAGGTGATAGCATTGGTCAGACCCTAAAGATATATTGGTGTATGCTCGAGGAAGCGACCACGAGTAAGAAAACATTACGAAAATCATTGGTTCTGATTTGATTTGACGATATCCCATACTCAAATCAAAGATTGGATAAGATGATAGGTGTAACGCCCCGAGACCGATGCGCCAGGTGTCTTCCAGTTATTCATCATCATTGCCATGTCATTCACTTGCGTGTTGCACTTTGCCATGTCATTCGCTTGCGTGTTGCACTTTGCCATGTCATCATGTGCATTTAATCTGCATGTTTTTCAAAACTTGCATCCGTCCGGGTTCTCCTAGTTCTATCTGTTGTCCATTCTGAGCCAAACCACACTCGCACGCGCCCGTCGCACATCCCAAATCTTGTTTCGTGAGCGGGAGAAAAATGTTCTCGAAATGGGCAGAGAGTTGACGAGTGGTCTTGGTACATCACTACTAGACCGCCTGTCAAGTTTTGTTCCATTTGGAGGTTGTTTGATGCCCCAACGGTTAACCACGTTAACCGCTGGACCCCTTTCTCCTTGCAGCCCAGCACCTCTCCACACCAGCCCACCTAAACCTACCCCTCCGCTCCGGACCGTTCGATGGCGATCGAACAGCTCCAAAACGGACTAAAACCCTAATCCTGGCCCCCCTTTCCTATTTAAAACCCCTCCCCATGCCATTTTGGGCGTCCCTAGCCTAATCCTAGCCTCCCCTAACCTCTGGCCGCCTCCTCCTCAGATTCCGCGCCAGCCACCTGCACAACCATCACTTGGCGCCGCCGCAACCATCAGGCGCCACCTGTGCCACCGCGTGCAGCCACTCAGGAGGCGCCACACACCCCCTGGCCTCAGTCGCGCCGCCCAGGGCCTGGCCGGCCCATCCGAGGCCTGCCCCGGGCCGAGTCAGGCCGGAACTGCGCCGCCCTAGCACCTCGAGCTCCTTATCGGGAGGAGCCCATTCCCGCAGCTCCTTCCCGCTTTCCCGGTCGTCGCCGACCCCGCCGTTGGTGCCCCTCCGACGATCTCGTTGTCAGCCACCGGAGGACCTCCCTGCCGCCCATCTCTTCTCTTCCTGCGGCATCATTTTCTCTCTCTCTAACATGATCTCGCCCCCGTTGCTTCTCGTAGGAGCACCCCGATGCCATGGCGTCGCCGCCCTCGCCGAATCCGCCACCTCTGTTGACCTCCATCTCGCCCGCACCACCGGATCCGGATGCCCCGCCATTGATCTAGCCGTTCCCGGTCGTCCTGACCTCCCCGGCCGCCGTCTCCATCGATCGTCGCCGGTGCAACTTCCCCTGCCTCCTCTCCTTCAAGCAAGGAGGAGGACGACTGCTGACGCTGCCGACCACGTGGGCCACCCTGCGCCCGAGTCAGCCCAGCTCTACACTGCTCGGGCCAGCGCCGGCTTTTGCGGCCTCCTTCGCCCCGGCCTAGCACGCCCGGCCTGCGAAGCCTCTCCACCGACTGGGCCTAGCCCATGGTGAGCGCCTGCCAAATCCCGCCCGAGCGTCATTTAGCTGAATCACGCTCGTCCTATTTTTTTTCGAAATGACCAAGTCCCTGGAAACTTATATCATATGTGCATCTTTGCCAGCTTGTAATTTCATGCATATTGCTCCGTTTTTCATGCATGATATATCGAAATATTCATATCCAAATGATCCACATGATGATTGATGTTGCATGCTTGTTGGGTTCATCTACATGACATAATCACTATTGGAAGAGTGCTTGTTGATGTTAACTCCTGAAAACTGTTATAAATTGTCATTTTTGTCATTTTATATCTTTTTTTGTGATTTTCTTTTGAGCATCATGTCAACTTATTTTAGGAGCATAATCATGTCAGCTTTGCATTGGTGTATTCCATTTGTCATGGTATGCCCCGTGGTGAGTTCATCAACCTTGTGAAGTGGACTACTTGCTGTTAATGTTTTGCTTAGTCTGAATCTGTCATATAATGTTGCTATGTTTGCTTGATGCTACCATCAAATCCATGCATAATCTAGAGATGCTTAGTTGACATGTTTTGATGTCCATTATATTCTCTAGCATGACATGATATTTGACGCCTCATATATGTTGCGTAGCACATGTTGTCTTTGCCATTAACTTGCCTAAATGATGTTCCAGTTTTCTGTTAACTCCAATATGCCATGTTGTGAGCTTGATATTAGTTAATCTATACCTCTTTTGGAGATGCTCCAATTACATAAATTGAAGTATGCTACTATCAGTTTTACCACATACCAAGTTTGATAACTTTGGACGTCATATGACCTCCGTTCCGATCTTGCAAACATGCTATGATAATGTTGCTGTTTTACACATGCTGAAACGGTTACAACTTTCAAACTTGTCTTGATGGTTCCCACTAATCCATGAGCCATATGCCTATGATGCCTTGATGTTATTTTCTCTTGGTTATATGTACTTTGATTCCATGCCCTTGGTTTCTATGTATATTTGCAGTAGCAACTTTTTCTATTGCCTCCAACATGCCATCATATTAACTCTGCTCATGCATATGCCATGTTTTTCAGTGTCTTAATCTGTGTTGTTAATCTGCTTTTTGCATTGATCATTTTGGATTAATCTTAATGCCTATGAACCTGAACGTTAATGATATTTGAAGCATGTTATCTTTAATTTGAGTGCATATCAAGTTTGTGTTCATATGTTTCCTGTAGCAAGTTGTTTTGATGATTGCAAAGTGCCTACTTGGTGTTTTGGGCAGATTGTTGTTATAACTTGTTTTGAGTGGATGTGTTGAACGGTTGCTCCGTTTTGAGCATGCTCTATATGGAACTTGCTTGGTTTTGCATGTAGTTTCATCTTGCCTTGTTGCATACTTTGTTTGAGCAAGTGTGCTTGATGTTTGAATGCATTTTGCATCAAATGCCATGTTTAACTTGTGTTGCTCATATCTTCTAGGCTGTAGCTCTGAATTAAATGAAACTTATACGTAACTTGACTAGAAAGATGTGTAGATCATCTTGGTGCACTTTAACTTCCTATTTAACAACTTCAACATAACATGTTATTTAGATCTGGACCAATTTCGAAATTTGCATATGGGGACTTACCAGAATTGTTGTATGTTGTTTTCAGCCTCATTTAAACCTACCTTAACGTCGTGTTCTTGTATGCATCATCTCTTACCATGAGTAGCATCATGTGGCCTTGTCATGCATCATACTCGGTTGAGCATCATGTCATGTTATGTGTTGTGTGTTTACCATGTTGTTTGCTTCTTTCCGGTTGTGCTTCTTCTCGATAGTTCCTCTTTCGTTACGATCGTGAGGATTCGTTCGACTACGCTTGGTTCGTCTACGCCCGTTCATCTTCTTCTTGGACTCGATCTTCTTCCTAGAGGGATTTCAGGCAAGATGATCATCACCTTGGATCTCACTACTATCTTTGCTGCGCTAGTTGTCTCGATGTTATCGCTAGGTCGCGCTACCTACCACTTGTTTATCGAGCCTCCCAAATTGCCATGAAAAGCCTCTAACCTTTTTCACCATCCCAACAAACAGTTGTTTGGCTATGTTACCGCTTTGCTCACCCCCTATTATAGCGTTGCTAGTTGTAGGTGCAATTGCAGGTTGTTCCATGTTGGGACATGGATATCATGGGATATTACAATATATTTTATTTAATTAATGCACATATATACTTGGTAAAGGGTGGAAGGCTCGGCCTTATGCCTGGTGTTTTCTTCCATGTTTTCCGCCCTAGTTTCTGTCATACCTGTGTTATGTTCATTGATTTTGCATCCCTAACACGATGAGGGTTTATGGGCCCATCTTGAAAGTTCACTTTGAATAAAACTCTTCCAGCAAGGCCCAACGATGGTTTTACCATTTGCCTAATAACAACTAAAACTTGTATAGGGACCGGCTAGCCCCGAGGGCTCTTAATCAACCCCTGGGCTAGTGCTCCTCATGAGTATTAGTCCAAACCTGTCAACTGTCGGTGACCACCAGGGGCAACTCTTGATTTGGCCTACCGGAAGTTTGGACAATCCGATCATGGCCTGAGACGGGATACACGTGGCTACTATCAAAGTGTCGGCATGTCTAGAGGTCTTGCTGGACTTGTTTTACCATTGTCGAAATGTCTTGTGCATCGGGATCCCGAGTCTGATCGGATGTCCCGAGATGGAGGATTGTCTCCACGGATCATGAGCTTGTCATGGGCTAAGTTGGGACACCCCTGCAGGATTTTAACTTTCGAGAGTCATGCCCGCGGTTATGTGGTAGATGGGAGTTTTTAATATCCGGTTGTAGAGAACTTGACACCAGATTCAAATTAAAATACACCAACCATGTGTGTAACCATGATGGTCTCTTTTCTGGTGAGTTCAAGAAGAGAACACAGTGGGGTTATGTTTGAACGTAAGTAGTTTAGGATCACTTCTTGATCATTACTAGTTTAGCTTCTCATCTTATTCTTGTACTCGTAAGTTAGACACCATACAAATGCTTAGTCGCTTGCTTCGACCTCACCACTTATCCATTCCATACCCATTAAGCTTTGCTAGTCTTGATACCCATGCTAATGGGATTGCTGAGTCCTCATGGCTCATAGATTACTACAACAACAGTTGCAGGTACAAGTAATGCGATGATCATGATGTGAGAGTGATGTTTACTTGTTATAGAGTTCTTCGTCCGCTTCTTCGTCATTCAGGGGATAGGTTCCTGGTCGGCAGCCTGTGCTAGCAGGGTGGATGTCGTTTGAGTTCTTGTTTGTGTTTAATCAGTAGTCAGATGTTGCTCTTATGTATGATGTTGTTGTATTCATGTGGCATTGTATGCCTTTTGTATGTATCCCAACTATTATGTAATGGTACGATGTAATGATATCCACCTTGCAAAAGCATCTTCAATATGCGGCTCTATCCTTGGTGGGACCTTCGAGTTCCTCTCGGATAGGATCGCATATTGGGCATGAAAATAGGTCCATTAATTGATCACGGGGGTCAATCGATGAAAATACCATCTTTCTTCAACACACATACAAGATATCCCTTAAAATGAATGAAGTCAGACAAGCTTTTATCTTCCAACCCTCCAAGTTTTTGTTTCGCTTAACCAACTAGCTCAGGGGTATTCAACAAAAAATCTTGGAGAAGGGGTGGTCACAGGAACCAACTTGATTGCGAGCTCAACATAACAGTTAGGGGACAACCTAGTGATACTTCTGAGAAGATTATCGGAAAATCACAAACCGTCGATATGCTACTAAGCTCGAGAACAATCTTGCTCTTTAGGCAAGACGATATGATTAAAAGAGCAAGGGTTTGACAAAATCCTAACTCATTGATCAAAGAGTGCACCAACAAAAATAGACTAGGTAGCACAACCTATCTCAGAATGATGATTCAATAACCAACATGCTAAGAATGAATTTATTATCTTTTGACTACCAAGCAACACAGTTGCTAGGAGTATTGATTTCACACATCATAGTTCACTTGTCGTCCTTCCGGTTGCGAGAACACGGAACCGAGGAATGAATAATGATGACGAGAAGTATCACTGCAACAAGAATTCATAAGAGTTGGTGCAATTCTCATGATATTCCAGACATAAAGTGGGTAATACTTTAGGGTAGAACATAATCAAAAGCTGGATTGGCATTTTGATTTGCGGATTACAACTGCTTTGACCCAATCCTGGAAATGGATAAGGTACTGGAGTTTGTTTCTCCTAGTCATTCCGAGATAGAATGGCTTGACGGGACACAAGAGTAAAGGGCATCTATGAACACGAATGTATGACTACTCCTGACTATCGGTTGGTAGACGAAGGTCAGAAACAACTAAAGGGGGACAACTCAAAGGAACATATGATTTTCCGAGTTGTAGATGCATAGATTAGTACGTTGAACAAGTTCAACATGTTTCTTCCGGATAACCCGTGCAGAAGAGGAACGACTGGCAGATTCATAATGTGGAATGGAGAACTCATCAAGAACACTCTTATTGTGATCTTTTGGTTCAAAAGAACTTCTGCCAAGAATGGTTCATGGTATTTGGAAGAATGGTATACCGCGGACCTTGAGGACTATCACAAAGGTTACTAATATCCTAAAGGAACTAGCAAACACTATCAACATGAAGGAGTAGAGTGAATCTTGGGTTCAAGAACCCAGAAATGGAATGCCTACCAACTAAATGGCATAACTGGATGCTTTCAAGAATGACGGCCAGGATCATCACACTGGGAACACAAAACATGGCTAGATTACTAGGTGATTCTATAAGACATCTAGGGTCATAATAATATCTCCAACATATATACTGAGGCAACAGAGTACCTCAACTCACCGATTAGTGTGGTTGATCTGGCACAAAGGAGCTTCGGAACAGGAAGAAGGGATTTGCAAATGCATCAGACTATTTAGAAACCTTAGAAACCTCAGACGACTCAGACATCATAACGACTATAAATGCTCAAAAAGATTTGAGACATCCTGCAAAGATGGTGGCATAACTACTCAACATCATAATATCAAGGTTCTGAGATCAACGGTCAACATACGAAAGTAGTAGGAACAGAACTGAGACTTGAATCCATCATTCCTATAAGTCTATGGATTAGTAACACGTGATCCTGATAGAAAGAAGAGAAAGTCTAGTTCCCTAACCCCATAGGAAAAATAGTATGACTCGGATCAGAAGGCATAAGGTAAAGAAGTAAAAAGAGCCTTACGTTCCCATCCACAATCAATTCCCTTATATAACTAAAGAATTTATAGACTCAACTTTGACCAGTTTGGCTTGCTAATCCTACAGGCAGTCAAGTTCTGATACCAAAGCTGTCAGGACCCCGATCCTAAGTAACACATCATATCACTTTGTGTCCTCACGCACGGTATTCCCTCGGGTGCCACCTTACCTGGCCCGGGACCGTTTGCACCTTTTGTCTCACGTATATGATAGTGTCACTAGCATCCATATGGCAAAGAACCTGGGCCGACATGACTAGTCGTAAACCCAAGGTGGCACTAACTTACAGGGACAGGCATACATGACCCAGCAACGAACGTGTCGATAAAAAACATATGAACCCTAGTCGTAGCAAGCTACAAGGACTTAAATGAACAACGCGTGACATTTCCCTGAAGGCACAGACACAGGAACGAAGAAGGACACATGCCGACCAACCTAAGTGTTCCGGAGCAGTAGCAAGCTACCATGGCCCAGTGGAAGCACTAAGAGACATTTCCCCATAAGAGAGGCTACCAAGAATAAACAACTAGGTTGTCGGATCCCACACATACCAAGCATTTCAAAGCATACACACAATATGCTCGATATGTGCAAATACAACATGGCATCACAACAAAACTTTCTGACTCAAAGTATTTATTCAATAGGCTCCAAGGAGCCAGATATTACAAACAAGGGTCTGATGACTCAGCATTCAAGTCATACAAGCAATAAGCACATGCATAAGCTTAACTTGTCTGAGTACACACAACTACAAATGAAAAAGGTTGAGAAGCCTGACTATCTACAAGACCCTCCCAAGGGTACAAGATCGAAGCTGAGGTAACAAGCTAAACATTGAAGTCCATGCAGAACTACTAGTGAGACTGAAGTCTCTCTTCAAAACCATAAATTAAGCAAACATGAGTACAAATGTACCCAGCAAGACATACATCAGAACTAGCTACATATGCATTAGAATCAACAAAGGGGGTGGTGAAGTTTAACAGCAGCAATCCAGCTTTGACTCGGTGGCTATCCTGTACTACGACTGTCGGTAACTCTTTTGAGGTGGCGCACATGAGTCCACATATTCACCATATCAATACACCACCATGGATCCGCTCCCGTCTCCCTACAAGAAGGCCATCCATAGCACTCACACTTATCTTGTGCATTTTAGAGTATCCACTTTCACTTGTCTATGAACTATATGGGCAACCCAGAAGTCCTTTACCGCGGACGTGGCTATTCGAATAGATCATTTATAACCCTTCAAGGGTGTACTTCTTCACACACGCTCTCGCCACTTACCTCCATGTACACGTCATGTATCTCGGCAACTTTCAAGCAGAAGCTTGGCGAGGGTGTCAGCCATGACCTGACTAACCACACAAATCCCTAGTCCAGGTTTTTCGCCTATTCATGTTCCATACGCAGGGAGTCTGGCCGAGGTTTCCACTACGGCCCCAAACAATGTGTGCAGGGTTCCCGAGCCCACCAAATAGGTGTCCCGGTACACCATGCCATGAACCTACCGCATCACAGCCCACCCCTAGGATCAACTTTGCGCATAGCCTCCAGCATACTACAAACACCAGAAACTACTTGCAACACCTGGACAGAGTACACGGGCGGTTAATAAGTCGAGAGAGTCAATTATGGATCCTAATGTGTGGTAGTAGCTGTTCATGGATCACAAACATAGAACTCAGTGCATGAGGACGGTTTCAATGAGACAACCCACCATGTACTCCTACATGGACCCTCACCGCTACCTTTACCAAATCGTGTTCACACACTTAGCTCTCAAACATGTTCACAACTTTCCAATTCATCCCTGATGAATCAGACCTGACAAACCTCTAAGCAATAGCAGGTAGGACAGACAAGCATGAATGAGTAGGCACATCATGGCTCAAACAAATCCTACTCATGCTAGTGGGTTTCATCTAATTACTGTGGCAATGACAGGTCATGCAGGGGAAAGGGGTTCAACTACCGCAACATGTAATAGATGAATCGTTGTTGTCCTAATGCAGTAAAAGAGAGCAGGAGCGAGAGAGTGGGATTTTATTGGAATGAACAAGGGTTTTTTGCTTGCCTGGCACTTCTGAAGATAGTATAGTTCTTCATTGGTGTCATCGATCTCATCGTCGGAACCATGTCTACTGAGAGGGGACAAATACCGACAACAGAGAAGGAACACAATCAATGCAATGCAACAATATGATGCATGATCATGACATGTCAACATGCTGTGATTTGAGCTAATGTAACTAGAAGCAATTTAAATGGGGTTGGTTTGAACACAAGATTCAAATTCAAACTCCATATGTGGATATTCGAATGCCATTTATTGGATTTGCCCTAAACAGTAGTCATAAGTTGTTCTAACATGCATGATGATGGTACAGATGGATAGATTGGATTTTTCTGATCATTTTTCATATATAAATTATTTCATTTGGAGTTATAGATGAATTTCTATGAATTTTGGAAGTTTTGCTATTTTCTGAAATTTCCTGAATTATTTTAAATACAGAAAATCCTTTACTGCGTCAGCATGATGTCTGAGTGATGTCAGCAGGTCAACGAGTCGGTCCAGGTCAATCCTGACCAGTGAGACCCATATGTCAGTGCGTAACTAACTAACCTAAGTTAATTAGCACTGATCTAATCTTAATCTAGATTAGTTAAGGCACTGGGCCCACAAGTCTGCATCAGTAGGGCTAACTAAGTTTAATTAACACTTAACCAAAATTATCTGGGGCCTGGGCCCACTTGTCAGCGACCCAAGGAAGGTCAAATCCCTTGTAAAATTGTGTCAAACTCGCCGGCGAGGCCCGAGACGAAGGCGCGGCTCGGAAACACAACACAGACGACCAAATCGGCGGCGGAGAGCACCCACGTGTAGCCCAGCCTCGCGCGCATCCAACACGGCAAGCGGGGAAAGCTGGGGTGGCCGGAGCCCACCGGAACGGAGCTCGCGGCGGTGGCCAGAGTTTGGGTTAGAGCGGGTGTAGGGCTGCGGTGCGCTAGGGGGCCGGCTGAGGGGCTAGGGGGCTCCCTGGGAGTGCCCTGTGCACAAGTGCATGCTCGGCTACGAGGTGCAGCGCCTGTGGCCACAACGGCGACTTGGCTGGCGACGGCAGGCTTCGGGCACAGTGGGGATTGATGGCCACAACATGAATTCAACAAGGGGAGCAGGGGGAAAGGTAGGGGCTCACTGGGGTTCTATAGGGCGGATCAGTGTGCTTGGGGGCGACCGAAGCGAGGCCAATCGACGAGCGGCATCTGGCGGCGATGCAGATGGGTACCGAGGTTGAAGACGACCAGATGGCGACAATGCAGGGCCTCCGACGAAGTATGTCTCAGCGAGGAGGTCGAGGGCGTTGCGGTAGAGGTCTTAGACAACACATAGAGGCGAGGGGAGCACGGTGGTTGCGTCTACGGCGAGCGGCGGTGACGGGCTCCTCTTGGTGAGCACACAAGCGAGAGGGGAAGGGGATGAGGACGAGCGAGAGTGAGAGAGAGGTTTGGGGGTTGCGTGGCGATGCCAGGGATGTCCAGGGTGTCGGGAGTGCACGCATGCAGGCAGGAGGTGGCTGGCATGTGGTCGCGCGCATCGAGCACACGCGCTCGTCCTCCTGGCAAGGAGGAAGATGACAGGAGGGGGAGGTCAGGTGGGCTGGGCCGCCAGGTAAATTAGGTACGCCTCTTTCCTTTTCTATTTTTCTTTCTGGCTTTCTATTTTCAGTTGTACGTTTTGAATTTGGTTTCAAACCAAATTATTTTAGTTGCTCCTGGAAAATATTGTGTGGCTACAAAATAGGATATTCCAAAGCCCCACAACAAGTTCCAGAATTATAAGAGCATTAAAAGTATTTATAGCATTTAAATGCCCTAATTCAAATACAATATGATTTATTTCAAAAATCCTAAAATGATCTAAAAATATGTTCATCATTTTTGGCAAAGGTTTCCACCTTAACCAGAAATCATGAACTTTTCTTAGGGACATTTTGGGTTTATTGAAAAAGATTTTATTCAACCCTATTTGAATTGATTTAGTGTTGGGGTTCCAACATCCCCAATTCAAATTCATTTCAATTTTAAAACATGATGCAACACAAGACTAGCTAGCCCAAAGCATACTAGAACTAGGGATGTGACAACTTGACAAAAAAATGCAATATCACACTCTACTGGTGTCCATATATGACACCATGATAAGTTTCATGAATTTCATCTAAGTTTTGGATTTACTAAATTTTAAAAATCTATATTCTCAATGTTTTGAAATTTCTTGCATCGGGAAACATGCACCGAGGGACACATATGATTTTGCAATCCATTTTGGTGCACATGTAGCTCAAATTTGATTTTTGCACATTAAATCCCTAGGGAATCAATCTGCCAGGACCCCGATCCTAAGTCACACCAATCTAGCATGTAACACATCATATCACTTTGCGGCCTCATGCACGGTATCCCCACGGGTGCCATCTTACCTGACCCGGGACCATTTGTGACTTTTGGCTCACGTATATGATAGTGTCGCTAGCATCAATATGACAGAGAACCCGGGCCGACATGACTAGTCGTAAACCCAAGGTGGCACTATCTTACAGGGACATGCATACATGACCCAGCAATGCACGTGGCGGTTATCAATGTACGAACCCAAGTCGTAGCAAGCTACAAGGACTTAGGAGGCGTTTGGATTAGAGAGTGGTAACATAAATGGTAAGGGAATTAGATAACGCTAGTAACGGCGATGTAATCGACAAATCTCTGTTTTGTTTGGCTTATCCCTGTAAAGGAATCGGCGTCTCGTTTGATAGAAGGGTTGTCGCAGCCGGTGCAGAAAAGGAAAGAGAGCAGACAAGGTCGCCTATCCTTCGTCAACGTCGCCGCCGAAGACGGCGGCCGCATGCTGCAACTGTCGCATGGTACAGAATGTGGGCCGTGGACGGACACCCACGGAAGAAAGCCACGAAGGAAATCAAGCCGCAGCCGCCGCTGCTGTGATCGAGGCCATCGCCGATCGGGTAACATAACTTGTTTACGGATGGGGTTGGGCAGAATCAATTTTGACTTGGGCTGTAAATCATTCACGTGGAAGCATTATAGGGCCGAGCTAACCAAACAGAAGTAACGGCATCAGTTGACGTCGTAATCGGATGACAGGTAATATTGATCGAACCAAACACCTCCGTAAAGGAACAATGTGTGACACAGGAGCAAAGAAGGACACATGCCGATCAATCCATGTGTTCCAAAGCTGTAGAAAGCTACCATGGCTTAGTGGAAGCACTAGGAGACTTTTCCCCATAAGAGAGACTACCAAGAATAAACAACTAGATTGTTGGATCCCACACATACCAAGCATTTCAAAATCATACACACAATATGCTCAATATGTGCAAGTACAACATGGTATCACAACAAAACTCTACGACTCAAAGTATTTGTTCAAAATGCTCCGAAGAGTCATACATAGTAAAAATTACAATCATGGGTCACATGACCGAACATAGAGCATAAAGCAACGGAAGCATACCATGTCTGAGTACAGACAACTACAAATGAAAAAGGCTAAGAAGCATGACTATCTACAAGACCCCCCCCCCCCGCCAAGGGTACAAGATCGTAGCTGAGGTAACACGCTAAATGTCGAAGTCCACGCGGAACTACTAGTGAGACTGAGGTCTCTCTACAAAACATAAATTAAGCAAACGTGAGTACAAATGTAACCAGCAATACTTATACATCAGAACTAGCTACATATGCATTAGTATCAACAAAGGCTTGGTGGAGTTTAACTACAGCAAGCCAACTTTGACTCAGTGGTTATTCTGTACTATGACTGCTGGTAACTCTTTTGAGGAAGCACACACGAGTCCACATATTCACCATATCAATACACCACTATGGATCCACTCCTGTCTCCCTACGAGAAGGCCATCCATAGCACTCACGCTTATCTTACGCATTTTAGAGTATCCACTTTCACTTGTCTATGACCTGCATAAGTAACCCAGTAGTCCTTTACCATGGACATGGCTATTCGAATAGATCATGTTAACCCTGCAGGGGTGTACTTCTTGACACACGCTCTCGCCACTTACCGCCATGTACACGTCATGTATCTTGTCTACCTTCAAGCGGAAGCCTGGTGAGGGTGTCGGCCACGACCTGACTAACCACACAAGACTCTACTCCAGGTTTATCGCCTATTCGAGTTCCATCCGCAAGGGAGTCCGGACGAGGTTTCCATCATGGCCCCAAACGATGTGAGTAAGGTTCCCAAGCCCACCATCCGGGTGCCACTTGGTAAACCGTGCCACTGCACCTAGTCTGTCCCAAGCCCACCTGTACCGGGTGCCACTTGGTAGACTACTAGCACTACCTACAAACACCAGAAACTAGTTGCAACTTCTAGACAGAGATCGAGGCAATTAATAAGTCGAGAGAGCTTTGATCACAAACACAGAACTCAGTTCCTGAGGACGGTCCTAATGAGACAACCCACCATGTACTCCAGTTGGTCTCTCATCGCTACATTTACCAAATCGTGTTCACACACTTAGCTCTCAATAGTAGGACATGTCCACCACATTCCATTTCATCCCCGATGAATCAGACCTGACACAACTCACAGCAATAGCAGGCATAACAAACAAGCACGAATGAGTAGGCACATCATGTCTCAAACAACTCCAACTCATGCTACTGGGTTTCAACTATTTACTGTGGCAAAGACAGGGCATGCATAGGAAAAGGGGTTCAACTACCACAACATGTAACAGTTGAATCGTTGCTGTCATAATGCAGTAAAAGATAGCAAGAGTGAGAGAGTGGGATTGTATCGGAATGCTCAAAGGGGTTTGCTTGCCTAGCACTAGCTCTTCATCGGTGTCATCGAACTCAAGAATAAAAAAAATCTAATGAATTTATTTCTTGTTCTTCGGATTCAAAATAGAAGAATAAAAGAATAATTAGAAGAATTAAGTTAAGTCAATCCAAAAATAAAAGGAGGTTCATGGTGTCGGAACAACGTCTACTGAGAGGGAACAACACTGGGAAATAGAGAAAGAACACAATCAATGCAATGCAACAATATGATGCATGATCATGACATGTCAATATGTTGTGACTTGAGGTAGTGCAACTACAAATCATATTAAATGAAGTTGGTTTGAACCAAAGGTTCAAATTCAAACTGCATATGTGATTATTTAAATGCGAAACATTTGATTTGCCCTACTTAGCAACTACAAGTTGTTCCAACATGCATGAAAATGGCATAAACAGATTCTTTGGATTTTTCTGATCATTTTTCATATATAAATTCTTTCATTTGGAGTTACGGTTGATTTTATATGAATTTTAGAAGTTTTACCTATTTTCTGGAATGTTCATATTATTTAGAATTTAAAATAATTCCAGAAAAGAGTTTACTGCATCAGCATGACATCATGCTAGCATCAGCAGGTCAACGGGTGATCCAGGCCAAACTGACCAGTGGGTCCCGCGTGTGAGTGACTAACCTAACTAACCGGATTAATTAGCATTTAACTGAAGCTAACCTAGGTTAATTTGGCGGGCTAGGCCTGCATGTCAGTGACCCATGGGAGGTCAAACCCCTAGTCAGCAAGGTCAAACTCGCGGGCGGCCCGACGCTGGCGATAACAGGCACAACCGAGGGGCTCAGAAAACGCCCATAGCACTCGTTTTTGAACGCGGTTTGCGGCTATGGAACGCTGGGACTCGCGCGCGTTCAACAGTGTAAGCGGTTTCACCAATGGTGACCGGGGCTGACGGCGGCAGCCAGGTTAGCGGCGTCCGGAGCCACGGGTTTAGGTGGCATGGGGCTACAGTGCCAGGGATGTCCAGATGAGGGGGTCTACGGCTCCCTCGGGTCACCAGGAGCACGAAGGGCAACAGAGGAAAGCGGGACAATAGCTACGGTACTGAAATGGAGGGAGCAACATTGGGGATAGCAGTAGGAGCTCACAACAATCACTACGAGATTCTCAGTGGGCTCAGGGGAGGTCTGGGGTGATCGAGGCGGCGATGGCGATCTCGGGCATCCGACAATGAAGACGACGGTGATGGTGGCTTCACAGGCCGACCGAGCTCGTGGGACTCGATCGGGCGATGTAGCGGAGGCTGGCGGAGCTCGGGGATAGCTCGGGGTGGCTCGGGGAGCACAGTGGACGCGGTGACAATGAGCGGCGGCGACGGTAGTGTTCGGCTATGGCTCAAGAGGGTGACGGAGAGACGAGGGAGGGGACTGGAGCGGTCAACACGATCCACACGTCTCTGGGGCAGTTTCTCGCGTCGTCTCACTGGTAGGAGGAGGCAGGCAGGCGCCCTAGTGGCATGGCGTGCCGTGCGTGCGTGCGCGTCGGCCATGCGCCTGGCCAACTGGCACCAGGAGGATGACGGTGCCTGGTGGGCTGGGCCTCTGCTACAGGAGTAGGCCAGGTGAGGTAAGCTCGGGTTAGTATTCACTCTATTTTATTTCTATGTTTGTTTTCTTCTTATTTATTTTGCCACTATTTTAAATTCCAACCAGATTCAAAACCAGTGCCAACTTCTTTGAAATAATTTTATGTTGCTAGATGGACTTTTCTAGAGCACATAAAGCATTCCTGGGGCATTTGAAGTTATATTCTAATTATATGAATATAATTCAAATTCGAATAGCTATTGATTTGAATTCAAAGTCCCAAAAAGAAATCCTTAAAAATGTTCTAAATTTTGGTTTGATATATAACTCTTGCCAAAATTCTCAAACATTGCAAAAGGACATCTTGGAAACAAAGAATGAAATTTCCAGGGTTCTTTGCCTTCTTTTATTTAAGTTTTTGAGGCTTCAAATTCCTCAATTCAGCTTTCTTGAAATCAAACATGATGCATGATGCTCTCTGATGCAACTATTTAGAAACAACTTTCTAGGCTATGACAACTCACCCCCACTAAACAATAATCTCGTCCTGAGATTCAAGACGTGAGGTAAGACGGAGGGGACATAATGCCATCACAATCTTCTTGATCCAAATGTCCTTCCTGGAAATGTTGATTCATTGCATCATGTTGATATTGACACCTTTGCTTTCGAGATCTTCATCCAACTATGACGATGGAAGAGAGGGAAACTCTATAGGATTTGATCTTCACAAAGATCGAGTGACTCACGATCAACTCATGGAATGAGACGTTAGAACATCTCTCGAGCTGATACACAAACACATACATCGAGGAAGATGGAAAATAACAGATGACGAAGGTTCAAGTTGGTAAGCACAATTCCACGCTTGAAGAAGGTGGTGCATAGGTTTCAAATTAGTGAGGAAGTAATTGCCATGATTCCATAATGGGACACCTTAAGGGAGGTGACTCGTAGAATTATTCCCTAAGTGGCAAAAAGAATTACTTTTGATACATAGATCACTAAAACTCTTCATACCAGCCTGAGGAAATTCACAATTGATCGTTTGAAGATATTCAAAAGAATGGCATACTCACTTTGGATAGGAAACTACAGTTCTAGAACAACTCGGCAAATGGAAGGCACATTCCAATTGATACCGAGGGTATAACCTAGCGACTGAGCGTGCTTTCAAGAACTTGAGAAATTCCATATTCGTCATAGTTCTACCAACATCTATGATAAGATCATGGTGACACCTCATACCACCATAATGATTAGAGATGGAGGGTGCAGACGCAAAGGAATACAACACTTTCTCAGATTTCACCTTATCGAGGCCAAGGAAACAAAATCTAGATGATCGACCAAGAGACATTTAGCACTCCGCTTCTAATGTTCTCCTTGATGTACTAGATACCATGATCGTGCTTAAAAGCATTAACATGGCCATCAAGTGAAGGTCGGACTTCGGGAACTCAAGAATCCATAAGGAATAACTTCTAGAACAAGTCATATGAAATCATCATGGGGAGGCGGTTAACTTTTCAATTCAAGACACTACAATAATAGGTCTTCCAGTAAGGTGTGTTGGCCACCACTTCCACTTTAACGGTTTAGAAAGACCAATATTATAATTCTTGGGATATGTTCTGACCATCATATCTGTGTGAGAATCAGATCCAGTTGGTGACAGGATACTCCAGACTCAGCATGTCTGATAAAAGAAAATTTTCAACACAAATCAATGAGATGACGTTGCGAGATTCTTGAGAGATGAACTACGATAGCAAGTGATGTTTGCTTGAACTACGTCGATATTTTCCCAAAGAGGAAGGGATGATGCAGCACAACAACGGTAGGTATTTCCCTCAATGATGACATCAAGGTTATCGAACCAGCAGGGTAACCACGCAACACCACGTAAACAACACCTGCACACAAAAAACAAATACTTGCAACCCGACGTTAGAGAGGGGTTATCAATCCCTCATGAGTAAAAAGATAGGTAAAATATTAGTAGTTTGGATAAATAGATCTCACAGGAACGCGAGATAAAATAAATAAATAAAAATTGCAGCAAGGTATTTTTGTATTTTTGAATTAATAGATCTGAAAATAAAAGCAAATAAAAATAGATCTCGAAGGCAAATATGATAAAGAAGAGACCCCGGGGCCGTAGATTTCACTAGTGGCTTCTCTCAAGAAAAATAGCATACTGTGGGTAGACAAACTATAGTTGGGCAACTGATAGAAATTCAAATAACTATGACGATAGCCAGGCAGTGTTCATTATATAGGAATCACGTCCAAGATTAGTAGACCGACTCCTGCCTGCATCTACTACTATTACTCCACACATCGACCACTATCCAGCATGCATCTAGGGTATTAAGTTCTTGGATAAACGGAGTAATGCAATAAGAATGATGACATGATGTAGACAAGATCTATTTATGTAGAAATAGACCCCATCTTGTTATCCTTAATAGTAACGATACATACGTGTTGGTTCCCTTTCTGTCACTGGGATCAAGCACCGTAAGATCGAACCCATCACAAAGCACCTCTTCCCATGGCAAGAAAAATCGATCTAGTTGGCCTAACTAAACCAAAGAATAGAAGAAGAAATATGAGGCTATAAGTAATCATGCATATAAGAGATCAAAAGACTCAAATAATATTCATGGATAAAAACATAGATCTGATCATAAACTCAAAGTTCATCGGATCCCAACAAACACACCGCAAAAAGAATTACATCAAAAAAATCTCCAAGAGACCATTGTATTGAGAATCAAAAGAGAGAGAGGAAGCCATCTAGCTACTAACTACGGGCCCGTAGGTCTACAATGAACTACTCATGCATCATCAGAGAGGCACCAATGAGGATGATGAACCCCTCTATGATGGTGTCTGGTGGTTCTGGAACGTGCGGCGGCTGTAATTGATTTTCGTCGACCCCCCTAGGGTTTCTGGAATATTGTGGTATTTATAGAGCAGAGAGGCGGTGTGGGAGGCCACCAAGGTGGGCATAACCCACCTGGGCATGCCTAGGTTCACAAGCGCGCCCTAGTGGGTTGTGCTCCCCTCGGAGCTCCCCTCGGGTACTTTCTTGGCCCAACAAGTGTCTTCTGGTCCAGAAAATCCACAAAAAGTTTTGCTGCATTTGGACTCCATTTGATATTTATTTCCTGGACTGTAAAAAACAAGCAGAAAACAGCAACTGGCACTTGGCACTATGTCAATAGGTTAGTCCCAAAAAATGAGATAAAGTTACTATAAAATGATTGTAAAACATCCAGGAATGACAATATAACAGCATGGAACAATCAAAATTATAGATATGTTGGAGACGTATCAGCATCCCCAAGCTCAATTCCTGCTCGTCCTCAAGTAGGCAAATGATAAAAATAGAATTTTTGATGTGGAATGCTGCCTAACATGTTAATCAGATATTCTTTTCTTTGTAGCATGGACATTTTGACTTCTATATGGTTCAAAGCAATAGTCTAGTCTTGACATGAGGAATTTAATACTCAAGCATATCAACAAGCAACCATGTCTTTCAAAATATCAACACTAAAGCAAGTTATCCCTAGCCCATTATGCTCAATCATTGATCGATTCATGAAACATACTCGCATATAAGCTACACCCAATGCTCAAGGACGATCATAGTGCCGCCTAGTTGGTGCTTTATAAGAGAAGATGGAGACTCAAATAAAAATAAAATTGCATAAAGTAAATATAAAGGCCATTTGCAGAGGGGAGTAGGGATTTGTAGAGGTGCCAGAGCTCAAAGCAAAAAAGAGATATAAAACATTTTGGGTGGCATGCTTTTCCTATCAACGAAAATGATCGGATAGTTCCCAATACTTTCCATGCTAAATATATAATAGGCGGTTCCCGAACAAAAATAAAGTTTATTCCTTTTTCCACCATACTTTCACTTTCCATGGCTAACCGTATCCACAAGTGCCTTCCATACCAACACTTTCCAAGGAATTTACTATTTGATAACATAAAATAAATTCATTTTTCATTTCAATACTGGGCATTGATACGTCTCCAACGTATCTATAATTTTTGATTGTTCCATGCTATTATATTACCCTTTTTGGATGTTTATGGGCTTTATTTTACACATTTATATCATTACTGGGACCAACCTACTAATCAGAGGCCCAGCCCGTATTGCTGTTTTTTTGCCTATTTCAGTATTTTGAAGACAAGGAATATCAAACAGAGTCCAAACGGAATGAAACCTTCGGGAGCGTGATTTTTGGAACGAAGGTGATCCAGAGGACTTGGAGTGCAAGCCAAGAAGCAACCGAGGCGGCTGATACGTCTCCAACGTATCTATAATTTTTGATTGTTCCATGCTATTATATTACCCCTTTTAGATGTTTATGGGCTTTACTTTACACATTTATATCATTTTTGGGACTAACCTACTAACCGGAGGCCCAGCCCGTGTTGCTGTTTTTTTCCCTATTTTAGTATTTCGAAGAAAAGGAATATCAAACGGAGTCCAAACGGAATGAAACCTTTGGGAGTGTGATTTTTGGAACGAACATGATCCGGAGAGCTTGGAGTGCAAGTCAAGAAGCTCCCGAGGACCCCATGATATAGGGGGCCGCGCCCCCCCTGTTGGGCGCGCCCCTGTCTCGTGGGCCCCTCGGGCGTCCACCGACGTACTTCTTCGTCCTATATATACCTACGGACCCCGAAAACATCCAGGAGCACCACGAAACACAATTTCCACTGCCGTAACCTTCTGTATCGGCGAGATCCCATCTTGGAGCCTTCACCAGCACTCTGTCGAAGGGGGAATCGACCATGGAGGGCCACTACATCAACATCCTTTCCCCTCTGATGAGTTGTGAGTAGTTTACCACAGACCTACGGGTCCATAGTTATTAGCTAGATGGCTTCTTCTCTCTTTTTGGATCTCAAACAATGTTCTCTCCCTCTCTTGTGGAGATCTATTTGATGTAATCTCTTTTTGCGGTGTGTTTGTCGAGATCCGATGAATTGTGGGTTTATGACCAAGTTTATCTATGAATAATATTTGAATCTTCTCTGAATTCTTTTATGTATGATTGAGTTATCTTTGCAAGTCTCTTCGAATTATCAGTTTGGTTTGGCCTACTAGATTGGTCTTTCTTGCCATGGGAGAAGTGCTTAGCTTTGGGTTCAATCTTGCGGTGTTCTTACCCAGTGACAGAGAGGGTTGGAAGACACGTATTGTATTGTTGCCATCGAGGATAACAAGATGGGGTTTACATCATATTGCATGAGCTTATCCCTCTACATCATGTCATCTTGCTTAATGTGTTACTCTGTTCTTATGAACTTAATACTCTAGATGCAGGCAGGAGTCGGTCGATGTGTGGAGTAATAGTAGTAGATGCAGGAGTCGGTCTACTTGTTATGGACATGATGCCTATATACATGATCATGCCTAGATAATCTCATAACTATGCGCTTTTCTATCAATTGCTCGACAGTAATTTGTTCACCCACCGTAATACTTATGCTATCTTGAGAGAAGCCTCTAGTGAAACCTATGGCCCCCGGGTCTATCTCTTATCATATTTGCTTTCAATCTACTTTATTTGCATGTTTACTTTTTGCATCTATATTATAAAATACCAAAAATATATTTATCTTATCATACTATCTCTATCAGATCTCACTTTCGCAAGTGGCCGTGAAGGGATTGACAACCCCTTTATTGCGTTGGTTGCGAGTTCTCAGTTTTTTTGTGTAGGTGCGTGGGACTTTTGAGGAGCCTCCTACTGGATTGATACCTTGGTTCTCGAAACTGAGGGAAATACTTACGCTCCACTTGCTGCATCACCCTCTCCTCTTCGGGGAAAACCAACGCTAGCTCAAGACGTAGCAAGAAGGATTTCTGGCGCCGTTGCTGGGGAGGTCTTCGCTCAAGTCAAGACATACCAAGTACCCATCACAAACCCATCTCCCTCACATTTACATTATTTGCCTCTCTTTTTCCTCTCCCCCACTTCACCCTTGCCGTTTTATTCGCCCTCTCTTTCCCAATCTCCTCTCTGTTTTTCGCTTGCCTTTTTCCGTTGCCCGTGTGTTCGCTCGTTTGCCTTGTCGTCATGGCTAGTCTCCCTATCCTCTTTATCACTCCCGAACATGAAATCCTCAATTTTAAACAAAGAGAGGGAGAAAATTTAAAAGATGCTTGGCATAGAATTTGCAATGCTCAAAATAGATCTACTAGGAAGCTTACTACTTCCGTTCTTCTCCGCAATTTTTATGTAGGCATCACTCCTTGGAATAGATGTGTTCTTGATACTGTCGCCGGAGGTGATTTCTTGAGTAGCCATATGTTTGATGCTTATAATGCTATGTTAGATTTGTTTGGCCCACCACCTCTTTTGGTTAATGGAACTGTTTTAACCTTAGAACACGTTATTCAATGGCTTGATATTATTGAAAATAAAATTGCCACTGTTGAGTTGGCTGAAAATTTGGATAAAAAGATTCATAATCTTATCACTCAATATGAATCTAGGGTTGGAGTCATTTTGAAAAATCTTAAAGAGAAAGAACCTATAGTCAATGAAAAAATAGATCTTGATTTTGCTAGAATTGGTAAAATTGAGGATATAATTACCAACTTAGGTTCGGCATTTTATCCCATGAAAAACACTCCAAAACCCCCTACAAAAACCACCAAGTTTATTTATGTTCCTAAAAATAAGGGTGAAACTTCTAGTAAGGGAGACGCGGACCTCAAATCCATAAGTGTTCATCCCAATTGTCTTTCTATCGTTAAGGAACCTTTTGCTACAAACGAATTTCTTGAATTTTTGCCCAAAGGTTTAATCATTGCTGAAAAGGGAGAACCTCCTAAAGATTATAAGTGCTCCAATGAGGAATCAAGTGCCAAAGATGGCACTACTTGAATCTATCTTCGCTTTTATGCCTAGCTAGGGGCGTTAAACGATAGCGCTAGTTGGGAGGCAACCCAATTTTTCTTTATGTTTTTTGTTTTTGCTCCTGTTTAGGAATAAATCTTTCATCTACTCTCTGTTTAGATGTGTTTTTATCTTTTAGTTAGTGTTTGTGCCAAGTAGAACCTATAGGATAACCTACGATGATAGTTGATTTGATTCTGCTGAAAAACACAAACTTTGCGCTCACGATAAAAAATTCAATAAATCACAGAAACGTTCTTTTGCATTGATTATTTTTGCTGCGGATCAATAAACAAATTCTACAGTACGTCCTATTTTGGTATTATTTTTAGAGTTGCAGAAGTTTGCGTTAGTTACAGATTGCTACAGACTATTCTGTTTTTGACAGATTCTGTTTTTCGTGTGTTGTTTGCTTATTTCAATGCATCTATGGCTAGTAAATTAGTTTATAAACCATAAGGAAGTTGGAATACAGTAGGTTTAACACCAAAACAAATAAAGAATGAGCTTATGGCATTACCTTATGTGGTGGTTTTGTTTTCTTTCACTAACAGAGCTTATAAGATTTCCTGTTGAGTTTTGTGTTGTGAAGTTTTCAAGTTTTGGGTAAAGCTTTTATGGACTATGGAATAAGGAGTGGCAAGAGCCTAATCTTGGGGATGCCCATGGGACGCCAAGATATTCAAGGATAGCCAAAAGCCTAAGCTTGGGGATGCCCAGGGAAGGCATCCCCTCTTTCGTCTTCGTTCATTGGTAACTTTACTTGGAGCTATATTTTTATTCGCCACATGATATGTGTTTTGCTTGGAGCATCGTGTATTATATTAGTCTTTGATTTTTAGTTTACCACTATCATCCTTGCTGTACACACCTTTTGGGAGAAGCCTATTTTATTAGAATTTGCTAGAATACTCTATGTGCTTCACTTATATCTTTTGAGCTTGATAGTTTATGCTCTAGTGCTTCACTTATATCTTTTAGAGCTAGGCGGTGGAATAATTTTGAAGAAATTGATAGTCTCTCATGCTTCACTTATATTATTTTGAGAGTCTTTTAGAACAGCATGGTATTTGCTATGGTTACAAAGTTGGTCTTAGAATGATGAGCATCCAAGTTGGGTATAATAAAAACTATCATAGAAAAAGAATTGGATGCTATGATAAACTTGATGCTTGATAATTGTTTTGAGATATAAAGGTAGTAATGTTAGGGTCATGCTAGTGGGTAATTATGAAATTGAGAAATACTTTTGTTGAAGTTGGCAAGTCCCGTAGCATGCACGTATGGTAAAAGTTGTGTGACAAATTTGTTGCATGAGGTGCTCTTTTGAGTGTCTTCCTTATGAGTGGCAGTCGAGGACGAGCGATGGAATTTTTTCCTACCAATCTATCCCTCTTGGGGCATGCGTAGTAGTACTTTGCTTTGAGGGTGAAGTAGACTTTTGCAATAAGTATATGAGTTCTTTTTTGACTAATGCGAGTCCATGGACATATGCACATTTATCCTTTTACTTTGCTAGCCTTTATTATTACCGTGCAACTCTCGCCGGTATTGAACCCTTTATTTACCTTCCTCAAAATAGCCACCATACCTACCTATTATGGCATTTCCATAGCCATTCCGAGATATATTGCCATGCAACTTTCCATCGTTCCGTTTATTATGACACGTTTCATCATTGTCATATTGCTCTTTGCATGATCATGTAGTTGACATCGTATTTGTGGCAAAACCACCTTCATAATCTTCATACATGTCGCTCTTGATTCATTGCATATCCCGGTACACCGCCGGAGGCATTCACGTAGAGTCATATCTTGTTCTAGCATTGAGTTGTAATTCTTGAGTTGTAAATCCATAAAAGTGTGATGATCTTCATTATTAGTGCATTGTCCTAGTGAGGAAATGATGATGAAGGCTATGATTCCCCCACAAGTTGGCATGAGACTTCAGACTTTACAAAAAGAAAGAAAAAAATGAGAAAAGAAAAAAATTGAGAAAGGCCAAAAAGAAAAGAAAAAAGAGGCCAAAGAAAAAATAAAAAAAGAGAAAAGAAAAAAGGAAGAGAAAAAATAATAAAATGAGAGAAAAAGAGAGAAGGGACAATTGCTACTAGCTCTTTTTCCACACTTGTGCTTCAAAATAGCACCATGATCTTCATGATAGAGAGTCTCATATGTTGTCACTTTCATATACTAGTGGGAATTTTTCATTATAGAACTTGGCTTGTATATTCCAATGATGGGCTTCCTCAAAAGTGCCCTAGGTCTTCGTGAGCAAGCAAGTTGGATGCACACCCACTTAGTTTGTTTCATTGAGCTTTCATATATATAGCTCTAGTGCATCCATTGCATGGCAATCCCTACTCACTCACATTGATATCTATTAATGGGCATCTCCATATAGCTCGTTAGTACGCCTAGTTGATGTGAGACTATCTTCTCCCTTTTTGTCCTCACAACCACCATATACCACCATAGTGCTATGTCCATGGCTTGCGCTCATGTATTGCGTAAGAGTTGAAAAAGCTGAAGCGTGTTAAAAAGTATGAGACAATTGCTTGGCTCATCATCGGGGTTGTACATGATGGGAGTATTTTGTGTAGTGAAAATGAAGCATGACCTAACTATATGATTTTGTAGGGATAAGCTTTCTTTGGCTATGCTATTTTGATAAGACATGATTATTTGTTAGTATGCTTTGAAGCATTATTATTTTTATGTTTTATACTCTTTTATTTTGAATCATTTGGATCTGAACATTCATGCCACATGAAAGAAAATTACATTATGAATTATGCTAGGTAGCATTCCACATCAAAAATTTCTTTTTTACCATTTACCTAGTCGAGGACAAGCAGGAATTAAGCTTGGGGATGCTTGATATGTCTCCAGCGTATCTATATTTTTTGATTGTTCCATGCTATTATATTACCCCTTTTGGATGTTTATGGGCTTTATTTTACACATTTATATCATCTTTGTGACTAACCTACTAACTGGAGGCCTAGCCCGTATTGTTGTTTTTTGCCTATTTCAGTATTTCAAAGAAAAGGAATATCAAACGGAGTCCAAACGGAATGAAACTTTCGGGAGCGTGATTTTTGGAACGAACGTGATCCGGAGAGCTTGGAGTGCAACTCAAGAAGCTCCCGAGGACCCCACGAGATAGGCTCCCCCTGTAGGGCACGTCCCCCTGTCTCGTGGGCCCCTCAGGCGTCCGCTGACGTACTTCTTCCTCCTATATATACCTACGGACCCCCAAAACATCCAGGAGCACCACGAAACACAATTTCCACCGCCGTAACCTTCTGTATCCGCGAGATCCCATCTTGGAGCCTTCGCCGGCACTCTACCGGAGGGGGAATCGACCATGGAGGGCCTCTACATCAACATCCTTGCCCCTCCGATGAGTTGTGAGTAGTTTACCACAGACCTACGGGTCCATAGTTATTAGCTAGATGGCTTCTTCTCTCTTTTTGGATCTCAATACACTATTCTCCCCCTCTCTTGTGGAGATCTATTCGATGTAATCTCTTTTTATGGTGTGTTTGTCGAGATCCGATGAATTGTGGGTTTATGATCTAGTTTATCTATGAATAATATTTGAATCTTCTCTGAATTCTTTTATGTATGATTGAGTTATCTTTGCAAGTATCTTCGAACTATCAGTTTGGTTTGGCCTACCAGCTTGGTCTTTCTTGCCATGGGAGAAGTGCTTAGCTTTGGGTTCAATCTTGCAGTGTTCTTACCCAGTGACAGAAAGGGTTGCAAGAAACGTATTGTATTGTTGCCATCGAGGATAACAAGATGGGGTTTACATCATATTGCATGAATTTATCCCTCTACATCATGTCATCTTGCTTAATGCGTTACTCTGTTCTTATGAACTTAATACTCTAGATGCAGGCAGGAGTCGGTCGATGTGTGGAGTAATAGTAGTAGATGCAGGCAGGAGTCGGTCTACTTGTTATGGATGTGATACCTATATACATGATCATGCCTAGATAATCTCATAACTATGCGCTTTTCTATCAATTGCTTGACAGTAATTTGTTCACCCACCGTAATACTTATGCTATCTTGAGAGAAGCCTCTAGTGAAACCTATGGCCCCCGGTCTATCTCTTATCATATTTGCTTTCAATCTACTTTATTTGCATCTTTACTTTTTTGCATCTATATTATAAAATACCAAAAATATATTTATCTTATCATACTATCTCTATCAAATCTCACTTTCGCAAGTGGCCGTGAAGGGATTGACAACCCCTTTATTGCGTTGGTTGCGAGTTCTCAGTTTGTTTGTTGTAGGTGCGTGGGACTTTTGAGGAGCCTCCTACTGGATTGATACCTTGGTTCTCAAAACTAAGGGAAATACTTACGCTACACTTTCTACATCATCCTCTCCTCTTCGGGGCCACAAGGGTGGAGGACGCGCCCACCCCTACAGGGCGCGCCCACCCCTACAGGGCGCGCACCCAATCTCGTGGGCCCCTCGGGCGGCCACCGACCTACTTCTTCCTCCTATATAGACCCACGTACCCCGAAAACATCTAGGGAGCCAACAAAAAACAATTTCCACTACCGTAACCTTCTGTATCCGCGAGATCCAATCTTGGAGCCTTCGCCGGTGCTCCGCTTGAGGGGGAATCGACCATGGAGGGCTTCTACATCAACACCATAGCCCCTCTGATGAGTTGTGAATAGTTTACCACAGACCTTCGGGTCCATAGTTATTATCTAGATGGCTTCTTCTCTCTTTTTGGATCTCAATACCATGTTCTCCTCTATCTTCTTGGAGATCTATTCGATGTAACTCTTTTTACGGTGTGTTTGTCGAGATCCGATGAATTGTGGGTTTATGATCAAGTTTATATATGAGAAATATTTGAATCTCCTCTGAATTCTTTTATGTATGATTGAGTTATCTTTGCAAGTCTCTTTGAATTATCAGTTTGGTTTGGCCTACTAGATTGATCTTTCTTGCAATGGGAGAAGTGCTTAGCTTTGGGTTCAATCTTGTGGTGTCCTTACCCAGTGACAATAGGGGTTGCAAGGCACGTATTGTATTGTTGCCATCGAGGATAAAAAATGGGGTTTATATCATATTGCATGAGTTTATCCCTCTACATCATGTCATCTTTCTTAATGCGTTACTCTATTCTTATGAACTTAATACTCTAGATGCATGTTGGATAGCGGTCGATGGTGGAGTAATAGTAGTAGATGCAGGCAGGAGTCGGTCTACTTGTCGCGGACGTGATGCCTATAAACATGATCATTCCTAGATAATCTCATAATTATTCGCTTTTCTATCAATTACTCGACAGTAATTTGTTCACCCACCGTAATACTTATGCTATGTTGAGATAAGCCACTAGTGAAACCTATGCCCCCCAGGTCTATCTTTTATCATATAAGCTTTCAATCTACTTTTATTTGCATCTTTACTTTTTCAATCTATATCATAAAATACCAAATATATATTTATCTTATCATACTATCTCTATCAGATCTCACTTTCTCAAGTGGCCGTGAATGGATTGACAACCCCTTTATTGCATTGGTTGCGAGTTCTTTGTTTGTTTGTGTAGGTGCGTGGGACTTTTGAGGAGCCTCCTACTTGATTGATACCTTGGTTCTCAAAAACGTAGGGAAATACTTACGCTACTATTGCTGCATCACCCTTTCCTCTTCAAGGAAAACCAACACAGGCTCAAGATGTAGCAAGAAGGATTTCTGTCGCCGTTGCCGGGGAGGTCTTCGCTCAAGTCAAGACGTACCAAGTACCCATCACAAACTCATCTCCCTCGCATTTACATTATTTTCCATTTGCCTATCGTTTTCCTCTCCCCCACTTCACCCTTGCCATTTTATTCGCCCTCTCTTTCCCAATCTCCTCTTCTTCTTTGCTTTTTGTTTGCCGTTATGTCTGAAATTGGGGAGATTGTTGTCGATATGGACAATAATGATAACATGGAAAATTCCGATGCTACTGCTGAAGAACTCCTATCTTGCATACTAAAAAGTTTCGAATCGGTAGTGGTAACATTATTGGAAAAGGTGTTATTCAGTATTTCTTTACTTGTGCCGGTGCTTTACCTTCTATTGGTGCTTCTATTCTTCATAGAACTAGTAGTCTTGAGGATGCTGTCGCTATGCTTGTAGTTGAGTCTGAAAGACAATTTATGCATATGCATCCTTGCATTCAAAGAATTTTCTTGGAATTTTCTAATATTGAGCATTCTTCCGTTAAGCGCGCCGTTACTATCTTTTTGGCTAATGAGTTTAGATTTATAATAAGAGAGGCCAAAGAAATCTTTGCGCACTATAGGGTGGATGCCGGTCGTCCTCCCGTAGAGGCGATCCTCTTTGATCAAGAGGAAATTAGGCATTTTCAATCTTTCGACTATGTTGCTTTCAATGAAAACCTTAGAAAAAAGGTTCCAACCAATGTCCTAGTTGATAGAATTTCTGAACTTAATAATGATTTTGCTCTTCGAAATAATGAGCTAGGATACTCTCTTGAGTATAGGCTCACGAAATTCTGCCAAAAGAATGCTTATAATGATGAATTAGTTGTACACTATGAAGGGCCAAAGGAGGAACCCATCCCTCCTGTGATTGATGTTGGGGACTTTTGTCCCATCAAATTTAGCCCTTTTGATTACTTTTGCATGCCTCAAAGAAAACTTGCTGCTGAACATAGAGAATATGAGATGATTTTTCAAGATTTATATTATTATTATGGCACTACCTAGATCTATCTTCGCTTTTATGCCTAGCTAGGGGCGTTAAACGATAGCGCTAGTTGGGAGGCAACCCAATTTTATTTGTGTTTTTTGTTTTTGTTTCTGTTTAGTAATGAATTTTGCATCTACCTTCTGTTTAGATGTGTTTTTATGTTTTAGTTAGTGTTTCCTCCAAGTAGAACCTATAGGATAACCTATGGTGATAGTTAATTTGATTCTGCTGAAAAACAGAAACTTTGCACGCACAAAATTAGTTTTGTTAAATCACAGAAACGTGCTTTTGCGTTGATTCTTTTATCTGTAGATCAATAGGAAAATTGCCCATGACTTCCTATTTTGGTAGGATTTGTAGAGTTCCAGAAGTATTCGTGGGTTATAGATTTCTACAGACTGTTCTGTTTTTGACAGATTCTGTTTTTCGTGTGTTGTTTGCTTATTTTGATGCATCTATGGCTAATATTAAGTGGTATGAACCATAGAGAACTTGGAATATAGTAGGTTTAACACGAATATAAATAAAGAATGAGTTCATTACAGTACCTTATGTGGTGGTTTTCCTTTCTTTCACTAACGGAGCTTATGAGATTTCCTGTTGAGTTTTGTGTTGTGAAGTTTTCAAGTTTTGGGTAAAGATTTGACGGACTATGGAATAAGGATTGGCAAGACCCTAAGCTTGGGGATGCCCCCGAAAGGCATCCCCTCTTTCGTCTTCATTCATTGGTAACTTTACTTGGAGCTACATTTTTATTCGCCACATGATATGTGTTTTGCTTGGAGCATCGTGTATGGTATTAGTATTTTCTTTTTAGTTTTCCACAATCATCCTTGCTCTACACACCTTTTGGGAGAAGCGCACTTGATTGGAATTTATTAGAATACTCTATGTGCTTCACTTATATATTTTGAGATAGATAGTTTTTGCTCTAGTGCTTCACTTATATCTTTTAGAGCACGGCGGTGGCTTAATTTTTGTAGAAATTATTAGTCTCTCATGCTTCACCTATATTATTTTGAGAGTCTCTTAGAACAGCATGGTATTTGCTATGGTTATAAAAATTGGTCCTAGAATGGTAGGCATCCAAGTTGGGTATAATAAAAACTATCATAGGAAGTGAATTGGATGCTATGATCAATTTGATACTTGATAATTGTTTTGAGATATGGAGGTAGTGATATTAAAGTCATGCTAGTTGGGTGATTATGAATTTAACGAATGCTTGTGTTGAAGTTAGCAAGTCCCGTAGCATGCGCGTATGGTTAAAGTTATGTAACAAATTTGAAACATGAAGTGTCCTTGGATTGTGCATCCTTATGAGTGGCGGTCGGGGACGAGCGGTGGTCTTTTCCTACCAATCTATCCCCCTAGAAGCATGCACGTAGTGCTTGGTTTTTGATGACCTGTAGATTTTTGCAATAAGTATATGAGTTCTTTTGACTAATGTTGAGTCCATGGATTATACGCACTTTTACCTTTCCATCATTGCTAGCCTCTTCGGTACCGTGCGTTGCCCTTTCTCACCTTGAGAGTTGGTGCAAACTTCGCCGGTGCATCCAAACCCCGTGATACGATACGCTCTATCACACATAAACCTCCTTATATTTTCCTCAAAACAGCCACCGTACCTACCTATTATGGCATTTCCATAGCCATTCCGAGATATATTGCCATGCAACTTTCCACCGTTCCGTTTATCATCATGACACGCATTCCTATTGTCATATTGCCATTGTATGATCATGTAGTTAACATCGTATTTGTGGCAAGGCCACTTTGCATAATTTTTCATACATGTCACTCTTGATTCATTGCCCATCCCGGTACACCACCGGAGGTATTCATATAGAGTCATATCTTGTTCTAGTTTTGAGTTGTAATTCATGTGTTGTAAATTAATAAAAGTGTGATGATCATCATTATTAGAGCATTGTCCCCAAAAAGAAAAAAAGGGAAAGGCCAGAAAAAAAGAAAAAAGGAAAGGCCAAAAGAAAAAAAAGTCCCAAAAAAAGAAAAAGAAAAAGAAACAAAAATAATAAAAAGGGGGCAATGTTACTATCTCTTTTTCCACACTTGTGCTTCAAAGTAGCACCATGTTCTTCGTATAGTGAGTCTCATATGTTGTCACTTTCATATACTAGTGGGAATATTTTATTATATAACTTGGCTTGTATATTCCTATGATGGGCTTCCTCAAATGCCCTAGGTCTTCGTGAGCAAGCAAGTTGGATGCACACCCACTAATTTTCTTTTGTTGAGCTTGCATACATTTATAGCTCTAGTGCATCTGTTGCAAGGCAATTCCTACTCCTCATGTTGACATCAATTGATGGGCATCTCCATAGCCCGTTGATTATCCTCGTCAATGTGAGACTTTATCCTTTTTTGTCTTCTCCACACAATCCCCATCATCATATTCTATTCCACCCATAGTGCTATATCCATGGCTCACACTCATGTATTGCGCAAAGTTTGAAAAAGTTTGAGATTATTTAAGTATGAAACAATTGCTTGGCTTGTCATCGGGGGTGTAGAATTTGGGAACATTTTTGTGTGATGAAAATGAATCATAGCCTAACTATATGATTTTGTAGGGATGAACTTTCTTTAGCCATGTTATTTTGAGAAGACATGATTGCTTTGATTAACATGCTTGAAGTAGTACTATTTTTATGTCAATATGAACTTTTATTTTGAATCATTTGGATCTGAACATTCATGCCACAATAAAGAAAATTACATTGAGAATTATGCTAGGTAGCATTCCACATCAAAAATTCTGTTTTTATCATTTACCTACTCGAGGACGAGCATGAATTAAGCTTGGGGATGCTTGATACGTCTCCAACGTATCTACAATTTTGATTGTTCCATGCTATTATATTACCCTTTTCGGATGTTTATGGCTTTATTTTACACATTAATATCATTTTTGGGACTAACCTACTAACCGGAGGCCCAACCCGTATTGCTGTTTTTTTTGCCTATTTCAGTATTTCAAAGAAAAGGAATATCAAATGGAGTCCAAACAGAATGAAACCTTCGGGAGCGTGATTTTTGGAATGAACGTGATCCAGAGGACTTGGAGTGCAAGCCAAGAAGCAGCCGAGGCAGCCACGAGGGTGGAGGGCGCACCCCTATCTCGTGGGCCCCTCGGGCGGCCACCGACCTTTCTTCCTCCTATATATACCCACATACCCCGAAAATATCTAGGGAGCCAACGAAAAACAATTTCCACCACCGTAACCTTCTGTATCCGCGAGATCCCATATTGGAGCCTTTGTCGGCGCTCCACCGGAGGGGGAATCGACCACGGAGTGCTTCTACATCAACACCATAGCCCCTACGATGAGTTGTGAGTAGTTTACCACAGACCTTCGGGTCCATAGTTATTAGCTAGATGACTTCTTCTCTCTTTTTGGATCTCAATACCATGTTATCGTCTATCTTCTTGGAGATCTATTCGATGTAACTCTTTTTGCGGTGTGTTCGTCGAGATCCGATGAATTGTGGGTTTATGATCAAGTTTATCTATGAGAAATATTTGAATCTCCTCTGAACCTTTTATGTATGATTGAGTTATCTTTGCAAGTCTCTTCGAATTATCAGTTTGGTTTGGCCTACTAGATTGATCTTTCTTGCAATGGGAGAAGTGCTTAGCTTTGGGTTCAATCTTGCGGTGTCCTTACCCAGTGACAATAGGGGTTGCAAGGCACGTATTGTATTTTTGCCATCAAGGATAAAAAGATGGGGTTTATATCATATTGCATGAGTTTATCCCTCTACATCATGTCATATTTCTTAATGCGTTACTCTATTCTTATGAACTTAATACTCTAGATGCATGCCGGATAGCGGTCGATGTGTGGAGTAATAGTAGTAGATGCAGGTAGGAGTCGGTCTACTTGTCGTGGACGTGATGCCTATATACATGATCATGCCTAGATGATCTCATAATTATTTGCTTTTCTATCAATTGCTCGACAGTAATTTGTTCACCCACCATAATACTTATGCTATCTTGAGAGAAGCCACTAGTGAAACCTATGGCCCCCGGGTCTATCTTTTATCATATAAGCTTTCAATCTAGTTTTATTTGCATCTTTACTTTTCCAATATATATCATAAAATACCAAAAATATATTTATCTGATCATACTATCTCTATCAGATCTCACTTTCGCAAGTGGCCGTGAAGGGATTGGCAACCCCTTTATTGCGTTGGTTGCGAGTTCTTTGTTTGTTTGTGTAGGTGTGTGGGACTTTTGAGGAGCCTCCTACTACATTGATACCTTGGTTCTCAAGAACTGAGGGAAATACTTATGCTACTATTGCTGCATCACCCTTTCCTCTTCAAGGAAACCAACGCAAGCTCAAGACATAGCAGGCATCCCTAATACCTTTGTTGTACTCTCGTGTAATGACAAGTGAATAAACACTCATCTTGAGAATAACACATCTAGCATCAAAAAATATTAGCTACCCCTACTATTTCATGAGCGGCACGAGCACACAAAAGAGAAATTTATTTTGAAAATTAGAGATGGCACATACAAATTTGCTTAGAACGGCAAAAGAATACCACATATAGGAAGGTATAGTGGACTCATGTGGCAAAAATTGGTTTAAAAGATTTTTGATGCACAAGTAGTGATCATACTTAGTGCAAATGAAGGCTAGCAAAAGATTGGGAAGCATCCAACCAAGAAACAAAAAATCTCATAAGCGAGTATTAAGCATACTAACACCGAATAATGCACCACAAGTAGGATGTAATTTCATTGCATAACTATTGACTCTCATGCTTGCATAGGGAATCACAAAACTTAACACCAATATTCTTACTAAAGCATAGTTACTCATCAACATGAATCACATATTATATCAACATATCGCAAAACTATTACAAGGAATCAAGTTTATTTTGACCAATGATCTTCATGAAACTTTTTCTTATACCCCCCTTGAATATCAATCACTTTGAGACTAATTTCGTATGTTGCTTTTGATAGCTCAAACAAATCTAAGTGAAGAACATGAGCATAAAAAAATTTCTTCTCTCAAAATAATTTAAGTGAAGCAAGAGAGAATTTCTTAAAATTTTTACTAACTCTCAAATAAATCTAAGTGAAGCATGAGAGCATTTCTTCTATAATAGTAGAGCACACCATGCTCAAAAATATATAAGAGAAGCACCAGAGCAATTCCATAACTCATAAAGATTTAAGTGAAGCATAGAGAGCAATTCAAACAAGTCATAGCATAATTTTGACTCCCTCAACTAGGTGTGTCCAGCAAGGATAGATGACTTAAAACACAAAGCAATACAAGCAAATACTCACATCATACAAGACGCTCCAAGCAAAACTCATAATATGTGACGAATAAAAATATAGTTTCAAGTAAAATACCAATGGTTGTTAGAAGAAAGAGGGGATGCCACTTGGGGGCATCCCCAACCTTAGTTGCTTGATAATTCTTGAATATTATCTTGGGGTGCCTCGGGCATCCCCAAGCTTAGCCTTTTGCTAATCCTTATTCCTTCTTCCATCGCGATCTCACCCAAAACTTGAAAACTTCAATCACACAAAACTCAACAAAACCTTCATGAGATCTGTTAGTATAAGAAAGCAAATCACTACTTTAAGTACTGTTGCAAACCCATCTGTTAGTATAAGAATAGTTTGTAGTAATCAGGGAACTTCGTATAGTTCTGTAACTCCAAAAATTCTAAAAAATTAGGACAACATGGGCAATTTGTATATCAGTCTTGTGTAATAAATTGAGAGCAAAAGCACGTTTCTGTGATTTATGAAAAATATTTTTCTGGGCGCAAAAGTTTCTGTTTTCCAACAAGATCGAATCAACTATCACCCAGATTATCTCAAAGGCTTTTCTTGGCACAAACACTAATTTAAACCAGAATAACACATCTAAACAGGGCCATAAATGGGTATTTTATTGAAAACGGCAAGAAAACCAAAAAGAAAAAATTATACAAGTTGGGTTGCCTCCCAACGAGCACTATTGTTTTACGCCCCTAGCTAGGCATAAAGCACAGATCTAAGTGTTTTCATCTTTGTTTTAATTTCCCTTGGAGGTGGTTTTGTCTGGTGGTTTTGCAAAGACAACATAAAACACCTCATCCATAGAGACTTTAGCACTATCAAGTTGTTTATCATCATATCTCCTTTGATTTCCGGCAACAATCCAAGAATAGTGTTGATTAACATCATTGAAAACATGTTGGATTATGTCTAAAATAGGGACTTCCTTTTTAAGATTCTCATCAAAAATTTGATTACTTCCAAGCAAGTGTCTTAACATATAATCATTATTATAGAGGATCTCATCTATCACCAGTTTTGCACGGTTCATACCATAAAAATCAAAGATTTCCCTAGCTTCCCGTATTATGTAGTCAAACTCATTCATAAGAACGAGGGTAGCCAACTTTTTAGCCTTAAGATTCTTTATAATAGGTAACTCATAAAACAATCTTTGCAAGGTAGGATGGGTACACATGAATCTCTTTTCAAGTTTCAGAACTAGTGCTGAAATAGCTTATACATAAGATTTTGTTATTTTAACTATAGGAGCATCATTAAGAGTTAAATTTCTGACACAATTGAAAAATTCTTGGATATGTTCTTTTCCGATAATATTCCCTTCCCCAAAACAAAAGTTTTAGCATCCAGATTGCCAGGTCGTCCAATTTTAGGAGTTAGGGCATCATCTGTTTCTGCCATGCCAAATTCACTCATGGTGACAAGTTCAAGCAAATAAGAGATAAGACAAGAAACGACAAACAAAACAGCATTTTGTTTGTGAAGCGGGGGAGAGGAAAACGAGAGGTAAATGGGAAATAATGTAAATTGCAAAGAGATGAGATTTGTGATTTGGAACCTCGTAGATGTTGGTGATGTCTCCCCGGCAACAGCGCCACAAATTCCTTTTGATGTTGGCTTGAACTACGTCGGTATTTCCCCAAAGAGGAAGGGATTGTGCAGCATAGCAACGACAGATATTTCCCTTAGTGATAAGACCAAGGTTATCGAACTAGTAAGAGAACCATGCAACACCACGTAAACAGCACATGCACACAAAGAACAAATACTTGCAACCCGACGTAAGAGAGGGGTTGTCAATCCCTCACGGGTAAAAAGATAGGTAAATTTGTAGTAGTTTGGATAAATAGATCTCGCGGGAACGCAAGATAAAAAAATAAATAAAAATTGCAGCAAGGTATTTTTGGATTTTTGTATTAATAGATCTGAAAATAAAAGCAAATAAAAATGGATCTCGAAGGCAAATATGATAAAGAAGACACCCGGGGGCCGTAGATTTCACTAGTGGCTTCTCTCAAGAAAAATAGTATACGGTGGGTAAACAAACTATTGTTGGGCAAGCATACAGTGGATTGTAAGGTACACGTGAACACACTGTCCAGGAGAAGCATGACCACATAGAAATCTTACGACAAAATTACTACCGAATTCTGGTTGGAAACCATCATTGAAGATAATGAAGTCTCCATGCGGACGTCTAAAGTATTAACCTTAGAACAGACTCCTGTATCCTGAACAAATCAGTCAGTGGCTTGGTGTGCTAGGAATACATAGGGAATGAAGGTAGCTAATTTGTCAAACCACATAATACTTCACGCATGCATGATTGACTTGGGATGATTCCAGAGGAAGCAAAAAAAACTTTTTCAAATTCACGGCAGCAACTTGCATCAGATGCACATGAATTAGAGAAAATAACTTCTTATCATCCAAGCATATCCTTCACAAACGGGACACGAAGAAAATGCTTACACAAGTTTCCAACACTAGGTGGGTGTTCAGCATGAATTATGGAGAAGATAAAAATTGTTGCTTTTGGGCTCAACAACAATTCATCCAGGCTTCCACATAGATGGAATTCCACAATTAAGTGAACATGGTGATAGCATTGGTCAGACCAAAAGATATAATGATGTAAGCTCGAGGAATCAACCACGAGTAGGACAACATTACGAACATCGTTGGTTCTGATTTGATTTGATGATAGCCCACACTCAAATCAAGGTTTTAACAAGACAATAGATCCAACAACTAATCACGAGGACCAATCGATGAAGATATCATCTTTCTTCAACACACACACATAAAAGATATCCCCTTGAAAAGAACTAAGTTAGGTAAAGCTTTTATCTTCCAACTCTCCAAGTTGTTGTTTAGCTTAGCCAACTAGTTCAGGGTATCCAACTCAGATTTTTGGAGATAGGGTGGTTTAGAGGAAAACCAACTCGATCACGAGCTCAACATAATAGTCAGGGAACAACCTGGTGATACCCTCGAGAAGATATTCGGTGAATTACAAACCACCAATATGTTATTAAGCTCGGGGGAGATCTTGCTTTCAAGGAAAGATGATGTGATCAATTAAGCAAGGATTGACACAATCCTAACTCATTGATCGAGGTGTGCACTAGGAAAGATGGACCAGGTAGCCCAATCTATCTAAGAATGATGATTCAGTAACCAACACGCTAAAAATGAAGTTATTGTCCATTAACTACCAAGCAACACGGGGTTGCTAGGAGTATTGATTTCACGCACCACGCTTCATTTCTCGGTATTCTGGTCGCAACGACACAGGAACGAAGGAATGAATGAAGATGGTGAGAAGTATCACTACATCAAGAATTCATAAGATGGTGTGCAATTCCTATGATATTCTTGACAAAAGAGGGTAATACTCCAGGTAAAACAGAACAAAAGCTGGATTGGAATTTTGATCTACGGAATACAACTGCTTTGACCCAATCCAAGAAAAGGATGAGGTGCTGGAGTTTGTTTCTCCTAGTCTTTCCAGAATAGAATGCCTTGATAGAACACAAGAGTAAAAGGCATCAATAAACAGGGATGCACAAATACTCCCTACTATCAACTGATACACGAGGGTCGGAATACAACTGAAAAGGGACAACACAAAGGAACATATGACTTTCTGAGTTTTGGAAGCATGGATTAGTATGTCGAACAAAGCTCAACATATTTCTTCCGGATAACCCATGCAGAAAGGTAGATCTAGCAAAGTCACAATATAGAATGGAGAACTCATCAAGAGCACTCTGGTTGTGATCTTTTGGTTCAACGAGGAACTTCTGCCATAAGCAGTTCATTGTATTTGGAAGAGGCAAATACTTCTGTCATGAGAGGTACCCCTTGCCTTGATCTCTCCGCCTCCTCGCGAGCCTGCCTGGTGAGGCCGCCCCTGAGGAGGCCTTGCGCCGTCCGCCCTACGAGGGTCTTGAGTGTTTGGTTGATGAAGATGGGCCGTACTGGGCCTCCAATGGAACCGTGCAGCAGGCCGCAGGAAGGCAAGTCTGGGGACTCCCGTTCCGAGAACGCCGTCAGTAGCCCCCGGGCCCAAGGTGCGCTCAGACTCGGCTCAGAGCGAAGCCAAAGGGCAAGTACGGAGCACCGCGGGCCCTCACAGCCAGTGGCCTTGGTCGACGCGTGGCAACTGATTGGACGTGGGCGTATCCGCTTCCCCATGCTGCCCCAATATCCGCCTGGCTAGGCGGCCACGACGCTTTACACAGTTATTTCCTCCTCGCTGCCTGCGTGCTTCCTGTTCCACTTTCCTCCTCGAGTCTCTATTTCCGCTTCCAATCTGACTTGAGCTCTGCCCCCTCCATTGCCATGGCACCAACTAGCAAGGAGAAGGGGAAGAAGCCTCTTCCCTCATCCAGCTTGTCCTCGGCATTTGAGCCCGCCGTCGGCCGGTTGTTGGTGCTCAACTTGGAGGCCCTGTGCAAAGTCTGCCTGCGCTCGCTTCTAGCTTCAACGGGGGCGGAAAGATGATGGCTTGGCCTGCGTCCCACGCCTCCATCGACAGGACAATCACTGAGGTGCGGTTCTTCATCGACGCCCTGTGGGCCGGCCTGGTTCCCCATTTCTCCGCCTTCTTCAATGCAGTGATTTCCCATTATCAGGTCCATATGATGCATCTTGATCACCAATCCATTACCCTTCTTGCTGTCTTTGCCTTTGTTTGCGAAGCCATGGTGGGCATTGCTCCTTCTGTTGCCCTATTGCGCCACTTCTTCTCGCTACGCCTGACCGACCCTTCGCAATGCTCAGGGTGCGTGAGCTTCCAGGCCATGGCAGAGACGACCGCCTTGGGGATTGATTTTGGCCTCCCGCCATCCACGAGCGGGTTCCGAACATGGTGGCTGTATGTGGATGTCGGAGTGCTCAGCCCTATGCTCTCGCCTCCGTCATTGCCTGTTGTCCCCAATCGCGGCTAGGGCCACGAGAGACTCGTCGTCTGGTATCGATTGAGGAGGCTGGGAGATCTCGGCGTGACTGCGCCTCGGGTGGTGAAGGAGTTCCTCCAGTGTTGCATTGCTCCTCTCCAGCGCCATTCCTGATCGATGTGGGCCCTGACCGGCGACCGGGACCGCATGAGGCTTCAGGAGACAGATCTTGCACCCGAAACACTAAGGACAGTGCTTGTGGTCTTAACTAGCGACCCCTCGCCGGGCTACGTGCGACATGGGGGTAGCCTCCTGTATCTCTGCTCGAGAAGGGCCGAGTTTGCAGGATAGATGCCTCTCTTCGACCAATGGGGGTTGTGTCTGGCCGGCCTTGCGGGGCCTCGCGGGGCCTCGCAACAATCCTGTCGTCGTGGCCCCTTTCCTTGCCGCCAGCGCCGATCTTGCCCCAAGAGTGGGCGCAGGGAGGTAAGCATCACTTGATGCTGGAGACTCGGGTGTTGTGGCGTTGACGCTGCACGGGGCTCCCGAAGCATCATCCTCCGGGGCTTGTGAAGCCCGCCCTGAGGCGGTCGTTGATGGGGGGACGGAGCTTGCTGCTCCCGAGGCCGGGGCTCCTAAGGCCTTGGTAGGCCATCGGGAGGTGGTGCCTGATTGTTCCTCCCAGCTTGGCACCACTGAGGCTGGCCGCCTGGGAACTTCTTTGTCGGCGCCATGCACTGGTCCTCACGTCGAGCGCCTGGGTCGGTTCCGCGTGGACTTCGCCGCACTCCACAAGCGGAAAGAGTCCTCGAGTTGCAGTGGTCATACCTTCCAACCGTTGAAGCATAGGAAGTACTTCGCCATAGACGAGTAAGTACCCCATTCTTGTAATGCTTCAATTGCTGCTTCCCTTTCTGACCGTGGCTCTTCAGGATCCCTCCTGTCAGGCCTGCGGAGCCTCCCAAGAAGCAACCCCCTCCAGCCCTGCCTTCAACGCTGGCCTTGAGCGTCCCGAACCTGCATGCTGCCCCTGTCGCGGGGCCAGCCGGAGAAGCACACCTTCTCGCAAGGTGTCTTGAGCCTGTGCCCTTGCTACCTTTGCTTCGTGACCCTTCCTGGAAGGCAGTCAGCCTGCCCAGGGCTCCCCCTTTGGTCATGGATGGCGAATGGTTGGCGTCGATCCTTGGTTCCTCCTAAGTGGGTGAGCCTCCGGTCCGAGTCCCTTGCGGGGCCCGGCTAGCGATCGTGCGGGTGCCAGCCCCCAGCCCCCTGCCAAGAGGGGGCGAACTGCTTCAGGGCACGCCGGCACCACAAGATATGGAGGACGACATCGACAACATGCTCAATCTTGCGCGCGAATGGAGCATCGTTCACCGCGAGTTCCTTCGGAAGGCGATGGACGCGATGGGCCAGCTTGGTGAAGAGCTTGCGGACATGGATGCGTGCCTTGAAGCTGTGGGCCTGCGGCTACTGAAGGTGGCCAACAACCTTGCACACCACCAGCGTGAGCTTGACGATGCAAAGGCCGAGGTGTCCCTTGCGGCCTTGCGAGAGTCCTGCTTCCGATCTCTGGTGGAGGCTCGGGAAGCGGATTTTCACCGTGAGGTCGCGGAGAAGCGCGCGTGGGAGCTCCAAGCCTGGAGCGCCTCCCTGGAGCAGCAGGTGGAGCTGTGCCAGGCTGCCCTTGCATCGCTGAAGGGGACGCCTGTCGTGGAAGAGGAGCTCCACGGGCGTGAGGAAGCGCTGACGCTGGAGGCTGCCGAGCGCAATCTTGATCTTGAGCGGTTGGAGACGAGGGAGCGCCAGGTTACCCAGGCGGAGGATGATGTTGGCGCGCGCGAGGCTCGAGTCTAAGAAGAGGTCGATTGCGGCGTGGCGGAAGCTCATGTAGATCTTGTGCGCAGGTATGAACAGAAGCTAGAGCTGATTGAAGCCGAGGTTGTGGGCAGGACTACCGCTCTTAGATCCAAGCTGACTAAAGCAGAGCGGTGTGCGGAGGCCGCCGCAGCCGCCCTGGTCTCGGTGCAGACTGAGTTGGCCTCCGCCCACGCCGAACTGCTTCCTCTCCAGCAGCGGGTTGACGACGCCGAATCCATTGCGCGGCAGAATAGAGAGGAAGTGCTTGAACATCAGACACTGGAGCACATGCACGGCCGCATTCTTCAGGAACTCAGGAACAGGGCCAACACGGCCCTGGGCAAGATCTATGAGGAGAATGCCCCGCATCCCCACGCTACCAACTACGCCAGTCATCTCTGCTTCTTCACTGACGTGGTAACGCGCTTGGAGAACCGCTCCGAGAGAGCTAACCAGCTCGTCGAGGAGAGGAGCCGCAGCCTGCTTGGACGTGCATTCTCCCGTGTCTTCAGCCATCTGCAGAACACCGATCCCCACTTCGACTTCGATGCTGTCATCGCCCCGGTGCCCGAGGCCATTCGGGGCGACCTAGCACGGTGGGTGGAGGACAACGTGGATGCGCTTGTTAGGGCCTTTGCTTCTGACAACGATGGGGTGATAGTCGTGGCGGATGGTGGTGACGTGGTTAATGGCGGTGACGGTGGCGTCGACGATGGTGATGCCAGCGACAGTGATAGCGGCGCCAGCGATGCGTCGGGGGGCGACCAGGAGGATGCGATGATCGACATGTCTTACTGACCCGTGTCTCTCTGCTATTTATCGTGCACACAAAAACTCGGGCGTGGCCCCAAAGCTTATAAGAGCATTTTGGGAGGGGAAGCCCCTCATGTAAGAAGATTGTCGTCCATGTGCTTTTTAGGAATGATTCTGAACATGCGCCTACATGGTTCTACGGGCTCTGCGGTGAGCTTGTTGTGGTTTACCTTTAGCCAGGACCAATCTTGAATAGACTCGCGAGGCCGCGAGCCCCCGAGGGTCCCTAGAGGGGCCTGTTTTCTAGGTTGTGAAGGCCTCGCGAGAGCGAGTGCCGGCCGTGGTGCGGCATGCACGCAACGCACGTGTGCTTCGCCCAGCTCCGCCTACAAGAGGCTCGCGAGGGGGAGGCAGCTAGCGCGAACTCCAAACCAGGGCAAGAAACAAGAACACAAGGAATCACATGAG